>NC_137211.1:12805319-13112819 GCF_949987685.1 Ammodytes marinus | reverse complement strand
CTTGAAGAGCTGAAAATATTGATATGTGGAAGTTGTATGAAGGTTGAAGTATGTTGAAGTTATTGAAGGCCAAAGAACGTACGGAATAATAATAATAATAATAATAATAATAAGAATAAATACGCAGAATATTAAAGCTGTGAATGCTTTCAGCATTCACACCAATAAATACGCAGAATATTAAAGCTGTGAATGCTTTCAGCATTCACACCAATTATGAAACAGAATTATATGTTAAAACAATTTTACCAAGAAATCAGAGATCCTTGGTTGCCCAATTAAGAATGGGAATCCTTCCCCTGGCACTTGAGGTTGGCAGATTTAAGAATATCCCGGAGGAACAGAGCGAACTGAGAGGAACTGTGTGACCTAGGAGAAGTGGAGAATGAATCTCATTAAGTACGGGCACTCAATGTATTGAGGGCCCGTAATTATTACTCTCCACCATACTTAATCTTACTTCTTCTTCTTCTCCTTCTGCCTCAAAAGTTTGAGCTGCTTCTCCTCCCACACCGTTGCACGCAGACATGCCAAAATTTCACACGACGCGCGTCCCCACCCCGAATCGTGTGCTATTATACAGTTTTTTGAATTTCCGCTAGGGGGCGCTGTAATGAAGTCCCGACTGAAAGAACTTTGAGAGGCCACGCCCCGCACACCGTAACTCCGATTGACTTGAAATTTCTCACACAGGTGTATGTTAGGGTGCTCTACAAAAAAGCCTCTGGGACCATAAAAAGTCTTCGGGGAATATTTCCCGCTAATTAGCATAAAGTAAAAAACAGCGTGTTATCCACAACTTTCTGCATTTTCACTGTATCAACACCAAATTTCTCGTGAAGCCCCGGGGGACTACAATAAACATACCCGTAAAAGATTAGTAGGACAACTTGAAAAACATGGCCGCCATTGACCAAAACGTTTACGCAGGGGCGGGGCTTAATAACACGTTGGCCATAACTCCTTAACCGTAGGTCCTATCATCATCAAACTTGCTGGGTATGTGCAGAAGTCATGTGGTAGCATGTCCCTCGAAGCTTATCGCGATTTACCCATAGGGGGCGCCACAGGGGCGGGGCCTATCCACAAATTGGCTATAACTCCTTCACCATAAGTCCTATCATCATCAAACTTGCTGGGTGTGTGCAGAAGTCATGTGGTAGCATGTCCCTCGAAGCTTATCGCGATTAACCCATAGGGGGCGCCACAGGGGCGGGGCCTATCCACAAATTGGCCATAACTCCTTAACCATAGGTCCTATCATCATCAAACTTGCTGGGTATGTGCAGAAGTCATGTGGTAGCATGTCCCTCGAAGCTTATCACGATTAACCCATAGGGGGCGCCACAGGGGCAGGGCCTATCCACAAATTGGCCATAACTCCTTAACCATAGGTCCTATCATCATCAAACTTGCTGGGTATGTGCAGAAGTCATGTGGTAGCATGTCTTTCGAAGCTTATCGCGATTAACCCATAGGGGGCGCCACAGGGGCGGGGCCTATCCACAAATTGGCCATAACTCCTTAACCATAGGTCCTATCATCATCAAACTTGCAGGGTATGTGCAGAAGTCATGTGGTAGCATGTCCCTCGAAGCTTATCGCGATTAACCCATAGGGGGCGCCACAAAAGTCACCCGACTCCGATTGACTTGAAATTGATTACACATGTACAGCTCATGGTGCTCTACAATTTAGCCTCTCGGAATTTTTTTTTAATTTCCGCTAGGGGGCGCTGTTATTAATCCCCGACTGAAGAAAGTTTGAGAGGCCGCGCCCCGCACACCGTAAGTCCGATTGACTTGAAATTTCTCACACTGGTGTATTTTAGGGTGCTCTACAAAAAAGCCTCTTGGACCATAAGAGTCAACCTGGAAGTACTTTCGGCTAATTAGCATAAACTGAAAAAAAGGGTTTTATCCACAACTTTTTACAGTGTTACTCTATCAACACCAAATGTCTCACGAAGCCCCGGGGGACTATGACGCACGTCTCCGAAAAATATTAGTAGGATAGCTTCAAAAACATGGCCGCCATTGACTAAAACATTTACGCAGGGGCGGGGCTTAATTACAAATTGGCCATAACTCATTGACCGTAGGTCCTATCATCATGAAACTTGCAGGATATGTGCAAAAGACATTTGGTAGCGTGGCCATCTAAGCTTGTCGAGGTTAACCCGTAGGGGGCGCCACAAATGCCAAAAACGTAATTCACCGATGCACTGTTTGCCAGGCCACGCCCCTTTCCCCCTGACTCCGATCGACTTATCATTTGTCAGACGTGTACAGCTTGTGGTGCTTCACGGTAAAGCCTCTCGGACCGCGGGGGTCGGCCGTGATTTTTTTTCTTCCCCGATTTGCACGGGCGGCCCGTACTTTCCAAATCTCCGCGGGATTTCTAGTTTTCTTTTATACTGTCCCTTCTATGATGAACTGAGAAACTATATTTTATAAATGAACTGTTTGCTCAAAACTCTGAAATATTTTGGAGTAATGATGATGTCAGGATGGAATGTTTGTTAACCTTTAATGTTTATAAATTGGCCTCTTTTGTTTCTAAAGCCTGGATGAAACGTCAGGATGGTTTATATCGTTAATGTTAGTATTGTTTAGCATCTATTTTTGGTTTTTGGTCTGTCTGTGTTTTATAATGGTGTCTTGTAAGCCCTTGTGGGCTGGGCATGCTAATGCTTGACAATAATAAAATATTCAAATCAAATCAAAATCCAAGCAAAAGATGAAAATAATCTAATGTCATATAAATCCAGTATGGTTATTTTAATCCATGAATTTAAAGGTGCAGTGTGTAATATGACATCATCAAGAAAGTTCTACAAAGTTCTAGAATGCAACACTCCCTGGGTAACCCCAACCCTTTCGAATAATAACAGAAGCTACAGTGGCCTTCAAGGACAAGAACAATTCTAACTTTTAAACAATGCACCTGATGACATTCCAACTATGACACTTTCAAGATGGCGGCACTAGGACTTGGTCCAAAATATGCAGAAACATGGACATATACGAGACTCTTTCTAAGGGAAAAAAGTATAATTTAAAACATTTTTTTCAGCCATTATGCACTAAATTAAATGTACTTATGGATATCATAATTACTTTCTACAAAATCTGCTAGGAAATAAAACCCAAAATTCTACACACTGCCGGTTTAAAGGAAAAATACTATACCGTGATATATATCTATAACGTGATATAAAATAACCTATACTGTGATATACCATACCACCCAGCCCTAGTGTCTGTGTGTCTGTGTGAGAGCATTCGGGTTTGGGGTTTACCTATTCAGGCCTGGGGTGGTAGGTACATATTTAAAGAGCACCTTACAAACAGGAGCGTGGAGAATGTTATGATCTTACCCTGAGAAGCTCTCACAGTACGACATCATTACAGTAACATGCTGTGTATGTATGTGCTTACATGTGCGTGCATTTAAGCATTCATGTGTATGTGCATGTGGCTGTGTGTGCGTGTTTGAATATTCATCTATCTCTTTGTGTGTCATACCAAGGGAAATTATGCTGATTGCTTCAATGAAGGAGGCATAAATCACATCCTCCACTGTAATCATCTGCTGCAGTTTATGTTTGCAATAAATCTTCTTAGCACAACTGTGCTGGCTATCTGACAAATCTGAATGTGACACCTGTTTCACTTTGAGGAGGACTACACATAATACACCGGGCTCAAACTGTGATATTTAATACTTAAATAATAATCTTTTTGTGGTTGAAAAGTATGCAACGTGAGCCATTTTAAGCTTTTTTTGGGGGGGAGGGTCAATATTAAAGTGAGAGTATTAATGAATGTTTAAGCTTCTGCTTCAGACTCCTATTGATCAAATGGTCTTATCAGTGATGCTGGGCCTATCCAAGAGTGTCCCTCACATTCCAGGATAATCTGCCAAGATATTAACACATGGAAAACCGACACTCACTAAACATCAGCTCCAAGGACACCAATTGAACTGGCTTTACATGAGAAGATTACTCTTCCTTTCCAAGTTGCAGAGGAAGCATGGATTTTTACTTTGAACATGTGCTTACACCCTGGAAGAAATCCTAGTTCATGTTTATAATTAACTACATGGTTCAAATTGTGTACTCTAAAGCTGCTAATTACAGAAATGCTGTGAATTGGTAACAATGTTTGAGCTGTTAGATTAGAAATGTGTGCATGTGTTCTTACTACACCATATTCATCTTGTTTCTCAAACATACCAGAACACAGTTTTTATATATTTGTTTTCCTTCTCCCCCTCCACAAGGAAAAAACACAGGAGATTGGGGGTTGTATTAGCCAACATCACACTGGTTGAGATGCATGCACTCTTTAGATGTTTGCACTAAGTGCGTCTAGGCTCTGCAGAATCTGAGCTAGCTTTACTTGGGGCGCCAGGAAAAACAGTGAGCAAGTGATGCAATTATGGGAACTGACAATTAAACACCCACCCTTATTTTAAGATTCACACACTATAGATATGCACTCTCTCTTTAGACCAAGGATTGACATATTCGCCTGCAAGAGAAAAAACAAAGAAATTGAGTCTTGCCTCTTCCCACACACAGTCTCTGTATGGATGGTATTTGTGCCTTAGAACAATACAGAGTGGTTCTGAGAGAGCAGATTAGCGCGCGCGCGTGCATGCGTGTACTAGATATGCATGTGTGTCTGGAGCTTTCTGGTGCCCATCCATCTCAGTTTTTCTCCTGGACTGTCTCAGCCTTACACAGCAAGGCTGGATGTGGTTAGCAACCAAATCATTGTTTTGTGCATACATTACTTTCCATCAAATCGTTTTTTTTTTTACAAATGTCTATAGGATTACAATCTAAGTTTGCATCTTATACTAGATCAGTGGTTCCCAACCTTTTTTCCTTGAGGACCCCCCTGCCAGGGTCCAAGACAAGCAAGGACCCCCCCAACCCTAACTCCGACCCACATACACACAATAAAAGAATAGAGTGATTAATTACAAACTTTTATTTGCAAAAATAAACAGCAGTTGTAGGCTTTTGTTCTTATTCTCCTGCTTTTACACTGTATATAGACACGTGGATTTATTTGTACTAGATGTCTCTCACTCTCACACACACACACACACACACACACACAGAGTTGACAGGGTGTTACTAAGGTCTTCGGAAAGTTTTTTACTCGCCAGTGCTTGCCGATGTATCATGCAGTGGAAAATCACGCACCCTGGGACTTTTTCCTTCAGGCGGCTGTTAAACCCCTTGTTTTTGCCCATCATTGCTGCGGCTCCGTCAGTGCAACATGCAACCAGGTTTTCGTAGGGCAGATTGTTGGATGAGAGATATGAGTCCACAGCCAGAAATATATCCAGGACGGTTGTTGTTGTTGTTGATAGATTTGTAGACATAAGAATGTCTTGTTTCAAGTCCTCGCCATCAATATACTGCACATAAACAATGAGAACGGCCTCGTCTGACACGGTTGTTGTTTCGTCCAGCTGAATGGCAAAGTTAGCATTCCTCAGCTTCTCGTGCAGCTGGTTTTGGCAATCTGCAGCCATTTTATCAATTCTGTCTTTCACAGTGTTGTCCGAGAGTGGGACAATTTTCACTTTATCAACTACTTGATAAAGTTGTAGCGGTTACAAGTGGTTCAGATTAATTCTGCTATTAGAAATTAATTTGAAGATAATAATACCTTAATATTTTATTAAAGTTAAAAGGGGCACCACCATTCATTTAATAATGGAAACATAATAGCAAATTGTCTCGTTTAATCAATGATTTATTCTCAAATGTTGATTAGTTTAATGTTCAGTTAAATCAGTGGTTCTCAACCTTTTTTGAGCAAACGCCCCCCTAACCTTACCGAGATACTCTAGCGCCCCCCCCCCCCCCCCCCAAAAAAAGAAAAAAAAAAAAAACACAAACACACACACACACACACACACACAATTAAGAATATGTTTTGGCTACATCCTCTATCAACAATAAAACATATTTTCTGTGCTGTTTTGGTTTCTTATAAGAATTATTTAAAAAAAATCCCAATATGAGCCTGTTCTATGATAGGCAGATTTAACCCACTGTCGGGTGGCTGGTTGCATAAAAAGAAAAAACACTATCAGCATTGGTTGTAATCAGGGGTGTAAAGTAGCGAATTACATTTACTCGCGTTCCTGTAATTGAGTAGTTTTTTCGTGTACTTGTAATTTTTTAAGTGATTTTTAAAACCTATACTTTTACTTTGAGTATGTTTATTGTGAAGTATTGTACTTCGCTACATTTTATATCACCTGCGTTACTGAGTAAAAAAATAGATAGGGAAAGGAGAGAAAAGAAAAGAAATATCGCGGGGGGCTTTTATTTTTACGGCACAATACCGGAAACTAACACAGTGAATGATCGACAGGAGGAGTTAACACATTGCGACTACATGATAACAACAAACATTGCTTCCCTTTATCATTAAAACAAAATAATCCTAGTTAAACTATCATTGTACCGCACGTGAAGACGTGAAGGCTTTTAAATGCAGCAAACCTATCATCCAGCCGTGCGATCGGCCCCTCCCTCACCTGATAGTTTAGCTTTCAGTTTAACAGTGCAGAGTAGGATGGAGACGGTGCGTATTGCCAGGGCTGCTGTACAGGGCTTCAGCGAGCCTCTCGCGGTGCACAGCGTTTAGTATATCGTCCCTCTCCAACATATGAGGGTTGTGTCTTTAACATGGTTCTGCTTGTGTGTTAGTTAACTCCATGCTTTGGCTGATTACTCTGTGTTTTCTCCACCTCAGAGACAATAGTTAGTTTAAGTTTGAATCTCGCTGCGCTAGCATTAGCATTAGCAATATCAGTAAACGTTATTATACTAGTCTGTGATTGGCTGATTCCTCTGCCGCTAAGGCTTTGATTGGCTAGTTGTTCTGACTCAAAGACCTCTGATTGGCTGTCTGCAGAGCCTTCTCTTTTCTAAGGATGTGACAGTCAGCAGACCGCAGAACATTGGAGAGAATAGTTAAAAAGAGGTCGAGGGGTTAGAAACATGAAAAGTTAAAATAGGCTGTTTATTTCAGGTAACCTATTTTTGCAGTCAAAAGATTTATAAGATTTTTAAGAAAGTTTAAAATATATTTATTAAAAAAAAAAAAAAAAAAAAAAAAAGCTTGTGTCACAGCCTGGTCCCAGCGCCCCCCTAGGTTGTACGAACGCCCCCCAGGGGGCGGTACCGTCCCCGTTGAGAAACCCTGAGTTAAATAAATCAATATCAATAAATCCTAGTCTCAATGATCATTTCCATAAAATTATGTAATCAAATAATTACTATTATAAATTTGGTAATATGATCTTAACACTGAAGGCTACAGAATTCTTACTTGTTGGTTGCGGACTTCCCAATAATATTCCAGGGCTCAACAATAAGGATTGCCCGAAGTCCCGGGGCACGTAAAACGCCACGTCGGGCCAGTAACTATGACAACCCACTTGCCCGAACGGGCAACCCAGGAGTTTTTCCGAAATTATTGAAAAAAATTATAATAATAATATTTTTATTTTTTATAGCGCCAAATAAAATTATTCTATCCACGGTCTTTTTCCATATAGAGCTGGTGCTCATTATTAAATAAACGCTTAGGCCTATATTACTTATCTAATTTTTGTGCGAGTAGTTGTCTGAAAGAGTCAATTCTCTGATATTATGATGATGATGATGATGATGATGATGATGATGATGATGATGATGATGATGATACTTTTAATGACCACACAGCCAGGCTGGTGGAATTTGTTTTCAGTACAGCTCCTTGGTACAGGTTCCAACTTTACATTGAACATTAGACATAGATACAGACAGGCACATTACATAATACAACAGGGCCGTGATTAATCCTCAGCGTTCAGATTTTAGAATGTTACTTGCAGTGGGACTGAAACTGTTTTTGAACCGAGTTGTTTTGGAGGCAATTGTCCTGTAACACCTCACAGAAGGAGCTGGAAGGCATAGGCCGTTTCTCAATTCCAAGTACACAGAGTACGGACTTGCGGACTTGGAAGTTCGAACTTGCTAAGTCCGGACTTCCAAGTACAAACTTCCGAGAACGGGAGGACGCACCTGCAATTGGAACGGCAGCGGACTCGATGGCGTCATCACCTCGGCTCGTTAACTGTGCTACAGAGCTGGGATGCGGTGGAGACGAGCCCTCCTCAGTTGTCTATCTCACGTCGTATGTGTTTTATTGTTATGGCTTGTTTTTAACCTTTCAATTTATCGTTTAATATTGATAAATACACTTGACTGTAATGAGTGAATTATCATTTTACCACAGGGTGGAAAGTTGAAGCCCCTTAAAGCTACACACAACATATATAACAGGCTAAAATGTATTAAAAAAAACCTAGGCATGTAATAATTCATAGGCCCTTTACTGATCAAACAAGTAAAATGTTTAATGGATTTTTTAATTCTGATAGACTTTAACACTTCTTAGCAGACAATACATATTAAATACATAATTGCAATTGATTGTACTTAAAATAAACAAATAAGCATGGCATATACTGGTATATATATCTATCAATAGTAAATATATATAGCGCCGGACAAAATTAAGAGACCAGTCCGTATTTTTCTTAAAATTTCTTATCTCTAAATTACTTATTGAAAATGGTCTGAATGACAATACTTTAATTGTGAATTTGGAAGAAATGTTGTCAGTACTTTATAGTATAAAATCAAAATGTTCATTTTAAGCCAAACATATGCCTCTTAAAAATAAAACAAGAGACACTGAACATTTGGAGTGGTCTCTTAATTTTTTTCCAGGGCTATATATATACACACACACACACACACACACACACACACAATAAACATAAATAATATAAATAGTAAATAACTGAATCAACGATGTTAAAAATATATTTATTATTATTTTTAGAAGCAGCTCACAGCTGTACACAAAGCTCGACACCCCTGTGCCTATCCTGGCTGTCTTCTTTTCTGGAGGGGGACCTGAAGCCAGCCTTCAGGCTCTCCAGGGATAGTTTCGACAGGCTACCCCCATCAGCACCTCGACCTCATGGCTCCATCCATGGGCTTTCTTCCGGCCGGGGCAGCAAGGCCAGCAGCGTCCCAAATTCAAGCTGGCCTGTGGTGCGTTGTGCAGGGTGACGGTCCATGGCGTGGTGGAGGCCATCCTCCATCGGGTCATCCATTTCCCCAAGCCAGAGGAGATGGAGGAGGTGGGGGCAGGCTTTGCTCGGCCTTCAGATCTGCTGCCGGGGCATTGATGGGTGCCATGTCAGAGTCCTGCCACCTGCAGAACAGAAGAAAAGCTACTTTAACAGGAAGCTCTTCACTTCCATCATCCTGCAGGGTATCTGTGATGCTAAGAGCAAATGTATAGACATTTACATCGGGAACCCGGGGTCGGTGCATGATGCTCTCGTGCTCCGGCGTTCCCCATTCTATAATTAGGCCCTGTACCCACCTACTTCTTGCTGGGTGATGGAGGGTACTCCTGCCTGCAGCGTCCCGTGGCCATCATTAGGCTCTACCGCCACCCATCCATGTGAATTTTGATTACCAGGTCATATTGAAGCCCGGTACAAAAGGCCAGAGGGCGCAACATTGTGGAGAGGTCGTTTGGGATCATCAGAACATGCTGGTGGGCCATCTTCCTTAGGTCTCTGGAGATAATAATAAGAACATGGTTTGTAAATATTCCTAGCTTTGTAAATAAATGTACATATTTGTAATGACATGTTTTATTCTCCTCTGTGTACAGTTTTTAATATTTAAATTAGCTGATTTTAACTTGCTTGGCATGTTGAGTTTAACCATGTTTGAAGTCTATAAAAGACTTGATGCTGAATGAGTCAACTTTCAGCAGACATCTTCTGTTTTTTATGCTAAATAAAGTAGCGATTTTCTTCTTGAAACTCTTGCCTCCTGAAGTCCATTTGTAACTGAATTTGCCAGTATACATGTGAATGTAAAATATAAAAAACACTGTTGATATCAAAACAATTTGCTCAAAAAACATAGCTAGTATAATAAAGTATACATAAAAAACATAGGGTGAGGACAGTATTTGCAATTACAACTTATGTAATATATTAACATATCAAGCCAATACATTTGACCAATACATGATACCATTCAAATGTAGAGCCTTAGCATTGATTTGTGAATTCATGTGATTTCAATCACAGGGAACCCCTGCTTGGATTTGACAACAATATTATCTATTAACATGTGTCAGAAATAGGAGATAAATGCGATGGACCTTAGGTATCCCAGGTTAAGCAGTGTCCCACATTAGGGCAATTCACCATACGGTTATGAACCACAACGTTGCACCCCCAAACGGGACTAGCTGTCCCTGTCCCAGGGGGGAAGCTAGAAATCCCCCGGGGCAAGCTCGCTGTCCCGCGGGGGAAGCTAGAAATCCCCGTGGGGGAAGCTAGAAATCCCCGTGGGACAGCTGGGCAAGCTAGCAGTCGGACGTTTACGGAGCTACGTAGGATTTGACAGGTTGGAGAATTAAATTATCATCTAATAAAAACTTCAAAACAACATACCGGTATTCTGAAACAAAAGTAGTATTTATAAAATAGTAATAATTATGCTTACAGTTGTGGGTTTCTCCGCCTTGTCCGCCTCTGCCGACTCTGCCTCCTTGCTCTGCTACTACGCTGGGAAATGCATTCTGGGATATCTAACGGCCCCAAGTCCGCACAAGTCACCACCGATGCATCCTCGATAGAATGGCCAGTTGAAGAACACATCAGGAACACTTCCGGGTACTTGACTTGATGCGAACTTTGAATTGGAACAGTACTTGGGCTACGGTTGATGACGTTTTACGAGAACGCAAGTACACAAGTACAGAAAAGAACGCGAATTGAGAAACGGCCATAGTGTGCAGGGTGAGTGGGATCAGAGATGATCTTGCGGGCTCTGTGTAGTGTCAGTTTGCGGGATAGTAATTCAAGGGATGGTAGGGGGGCGCCAATAATTTTGGATGCTCTGTTGATGCGCTGTAATTTCTTCCGGGAGAGTGAGTCAAGACTGGCAAAACAGACTGATGGATGAGGTGAGGATGCTTTCAACGATGGCAGAAGCAAAGCAGAAGATGGGACCTTAATCAGAACTTCTTGAGCAAGTCTTTGCTGGGATTTTTTGCTGTAGGCTATGTCAACAAATTTGGATTTTTCTGAGCAGTTTTCACAAGTCAGTTGAAATGAGTAGAACAGACAGGTAGGCCTACTTGTAGGCTACATAACCTTCAATATGTATTGCATCAACAGACAGCAAGAGGTTTATCCTGCACTTCAAGTAAGCCTAGCCTATTTTGTTCTCAACAAAAGTAGTAGAGGAAACTGCTGAATGTACCGTGCTGATCTGCTATCACTGGATTCACTTCAGGGGTGTCGGCAAAAACACCACTTAAGGCCAAAAACGTCAGACTATGAAGCATGAGAGGAGGAGTAAGGATGTATCTTATGTTTATTTCCTTCTTTAACATGCACAGCAGCATACCGATCCCAGGAAAATAACAGCAGCAATATTCGGCTCATGATGACACGCTAAACAGCTGTTGCAACCGGCGAATCGCGGCTGCTTAATAACGTGCATAAATTAAAATTTATAGAGATCGGGAAACTCCATGTAGCCTATTTACTCAAAGGGCGATGCAAACAAACTCAGAGAGCACATTTCAACCGTGGATTGATAGGTGGTTACTGCGGCAACGCACACGCACTCACACAACAGAGAGAGAAAGAAAAAGAAACTTCACTAAACAGGCGCTCCGGCTGACTGACGTGACGGCGCTTACTGACAGTTATAATGTCATCCACACTGAATAGAACACTTCTTAAAACGTATAAGAAATAACAATCGCTTATCTTGTTGTTAACCCACCGGTCTCCTTACTAGCAGTTTGTGTAGTATGGAGCCGGGGGTGCTTTCGGATTACACAGTTTATTCAATCACTTCATTAACGCATTTAACGTTCAGGAACGATAACGGCGTTGTAACGACGGAAAAAGTAGGCTAATTAGTTAGATTACGCCGTTATTTTAAACGGCGTTATTCCCAACACTGGTTTTAGCTATGAGCTTTTTAATGCCCTCTCTCAGGTGCTCGGAGGTGATATTAAGAATATGTTCAGCTCTGTTGGGGTTGTTGGACCAAACTGTAGGCAGGGAATTACGTGACTGAGGCTGAGCTCGTCTACCGGTAGGCTAACTAGTAGAGCGAGTGCTGTTAGCTTAGCTCCTGGCTCGTGCTAATGTTGCTAACTCGGTGTACGTCACAGTACTTCGGCTAGATGGGACTATCTCCCTCCCCCCCCCCCCCGACGTCACTACATGCCCTTTTTTGGTACGAGGAAGTGAGGCGGAGTCAAACTTAGGCAAAATGGCGGCGCGCACACGCCAAGAGAGAAGGGATACTCCTCGGTGAACTGAGGTCGGCCATGCTGCTCTATCCATTTATTATACTATCTATGGTTAAAACAGAGGGACTGATAGGTGTGGCTTTACAAACAAAAGCCTGGCATCAGGCAGAGAAAGGTGTCAAAACACAGATAATGCCTTGGCTCAAGGCAGAGGAATGTTGGGGGTTTTGACAAACACTATCCGTATTTAAAGTCACAAGGTCAGTGAATGAAATACATGTACACATTCACTACAACATCCTCTCTACAATTTTCAGGATGGCGGGTTTAATTAGCTGCTCTCCAATATTCTGCGGCTTTTTAGCCTTTGCAATTAACAGTGAACAGTCAAATGACGCCTCCGTGGCTCTGTGTAAATCAGTACCTGCTTTTTAAAAAGCTTTTCTGATGTCCGTGGATCTTCTTGATAGTGTCAATTGCTTCTTTCTCTCAAAATATTCTCGACTTTCACCAATAGTCTCGGGGTGTTTGGTCTCCTGGTGTCGTTTCAGTTTGCATGGTTTCAAGCTTTGATTAGCTAGCTTCTCGCCACAAATGACGCATTCTGGCCGAAAACTGTCCTGTCCTTCCATAAAACCAAAATCGATGTATCTCTCGAGATATTGTTTTGTTTTCATCTTTGGTACAGACGAACCATTTTTTTCTGTGTAAAGTGAGGCTGACCGCAGGGAAACAATCAGCATTGCCCGCCACCCACGAGCCAACCGGAAGGTTGCTTACAGAAGTTCAGAGGTCATATAATAATGAATTTAAATGTGGACCAATAATATGTTTTAATTAGCATTAAACATCGTTTTGATTATCCAATTGGATGTTATTGGGGTTTTATGATTTTTTTTTCCACAAGTCACAACCTCAGCACAGACACACTTGTGCGCCCCCCTTGCGATCTCTGACCCCAGGTTGGGAACCACTGTACTAGATTATACAGGTTATTTTGGCATCCACCGAATAAAATACATTTTACAGCAGCATAGGTAACTCAAAATGTATATCCCCAAAACTAGATTAATTTGATCTTTGAGAAAGAGGCAAAAACCAAAACACACAGTTAATTATTTTTTATTATTTTTTAGATTGGCTCCAGATACAACAAAGACACTGGCCCACCTAATAGATTTGTCTCCATTGCACACTGAGGCCTCTAGTTTAAGAGCTGGGAACCTTAAAGGGAAAATTCGCCCCTTTTCATGTTAATGGTATATCAGGGCCGAGTATATTAGTAGTCTAATGAAAAAAGCCCCCAAAAAATGTATCCGAATTGGCAGAGAGCACAATGATTTCGGATTTAAACTGATGACGCGGTGCTGACGTAGCCGTTTTTACAGTTCCTACATGCCCCAGGATGCATTGCGCGGGGGCTACGCTCTGCAGCCCGCCCAGATTCACAGCTGCTCGCGTTACCATGGTGACATACACACAGACACAGCACGCACCCGACCCGTGTAAGCTGTACAGTAATAGCACGCTTCGTATTATTTCACTGTTGGACTACTACCACAAAGAAAAACATGCCGTCCTGTAATGTGCCTAGATGCGCCAACTTTAGGAAACAGAAAAGAAGCAGGAGTAAGCGTAAGCTGAAGATACTACTTGTTGCCTATTCACCGGCGTGATGCATAGCCCCAGCCCCGGGAAAAAGAATCCGAATAAAGGTAAGCTAACGTGAGCTAAATTGCATAGTAGCCTACTGTAGTTAGTATCAGTGTTTCCCCTACATTAATATTGTGCTGCCCACACCGCTGTTGAATATTGTGTCCCGGTGTAAGGCTGATTGATGGGGCAAGGAGGAATTAGTCTACCGGTTGTAGCTGTAGCCAAGTTACCTTAGCCGCTAAGCTACAGTTAGAAGTGAACTCGTGAACTCTTTTTTTGTTTATATGTATGTATGTATATATATACACACACACATACACACACACACACACACACACACACACACACACACACACACACACACAGCCTGTCAACAACAATGTAAAAATATGCAATGACCTCCTGCTTGTTTTCGTCTCGTCCGTTCTGTCTTAAATGTGAAAACTTAAATTGTCATGTCCCTCACCTAATGTTATGTCTTTCACCTGTCTTGTCCTGCATCACGTAAATAAAAAAAAAAAAAAAAAAAGTTAACTCGTGAGGGGAACAGTAGGCCCCTCTGTGTAACCTTGAGGAAGATTTAGTTGCATTTGCAAGACTGTTTGTGTGTGACTGTGTGTTTGTTTTCCATGTGCATGGTTATTAGCGATGTTGTTAAAATGATCAGCTTTCCAAAACCATAAACAATTGCTATGCTGATGGAGATAACTGGGTGATTAGCACTGATGTCCCTAGCCTTGTGTCGTCTTGGCTCTTCCTATACAAATGCATAGCCACACCCTGGCATATGCTTGGCTGCTAATATAAACATGATGTCTTCTTAGACAAAAGACTACTGTTGTGTTAGTGCACTAACTGAGTGACCTATCTGTGGTTACATAGTGGTATGTCTGTTTTATATATTTATTGCAACAGCAACATTATCTTACAGTATAACACATTGATTTTTCTTTTGTCATCTCTTCATTATTGGCCTTGTGATACAATCATAATTTGTCATTTCAGGTGAGGTCCAAAGGAAGATGGTGTATTGTCCGAGGACCACGCAATCGGTTGTGAAGTCTGTTTACATCCCACACGCACCACTTCAGAGCATCCCTTGTAGAACTTGTCATCACATGAAGAAGAGACCCTACTGCTGCCTGCAAAGTGCTGACATCATCACTACAGCTCCCTCAGCCCTCCTCACAACATGTCCAAAACCAACTACAGAAGAAGCTGCTGCTAAACATCACTCAATATTTCAACAGTAACTTGACGAAGGAAGCATTATGCTCCAATTGTTTTTCCCAACACACTGGAAACTCAAAGCTTTTGAAAATTTTCTTTTTTACATTTGTATATGTACATACTTTACAGTTGTGTGTAGAATAATGCACACTGTTTTACTTGCTTGTTATATTAAACTCTATCTATGCCTTATAAAGTGTTTGATTCTCTGAAACTATTTTACTTTTAGTTGATAAGTCAAACCTATGTATTAACATGGTTACCTATGCAATGACAAAAAACAATCATGTTTATACAAAATTATTTTTATTTGTAAATACAGTCAAGGAGAATTGACACATTTTCACATGATTAAATCTCAATCAGTGTCCATAGTTAGCAGCAGTATTTACAGGTCAAAATATTTGATCATAGCTCATCCGTAGCTTCTACGTAGCGTCTTCTTCAGCCTGTCCTCTGTAGTGACCATTTGGAGATGGATATTTGGCTCTGATGCGCTGTATGACACAATCAGGTAAGACGATGTGGTCCCCTTGCCAAGTCTCTCCCCTTTGGAGCACCCACTCAATAAAGAACCGACGTGCGACAAGTCGATTTTGTCTAAAGAAAGTAAAAAACAAAACAAGTGGTTATTCTCCACAAAGCTATAATGTAACAATAGCAGCCAATGTAAGAACAAAAGACTGGTCATTTTATTTGACCTGTTGTAAAGGGTTCTTCTGGAAAGTGCTATAGACATGCTACGAAGTGCAATGGTTCAGACAACACAATTTGACAAAGATAACGTTACAACATGCTAGAAAAAATAATGTTACTCACTCAATGATCATCTGCCCTCCCGGTCTTGCTGGTATTTGTTGTCTTTTCCAAATTATTTTTGGGATATTGAAAATGCCCCTCGGTTTCTAATGGTGGTCCAGTTGTATTGTCTTACAAGGCTAACCCTAACCAAGGCTAAAACAGCTGCAGCCTCGGCCTCTCTGCATAGGCTACTGTATTTCATCGCTGAATTTCTTCAGCAGTGTAGGCTTCTCTGGCCCAACTAAATACCATGCTGGTTCATTCCAGTCAGCCAACACACTTTTTAAAGTATCCTCATCCATGATCTCGTCTGTGCTTGTGTGAAAAGATGCAATTTTCAATGCAGGAAATGATACAAGTAAACTGGCACGGACCATGGGCATGGACAGACGGTTTGTTTTGGTTCGCACGTGCTTTTAGAGCCCGCCCCCTGGATTCACAGGGAGGGGGGTTGGTGAGCTGGGCTCCGAGAGGCTGTAGTCTGCACAAGCTCTTCCTTGAACCAGAAACGCCACAGAAACGTCACCGGTGAATGGATTTTTGAAGCTCGGACCCGGCGAAACGGACCATGTTGAAAAAATACACGAGGATATAATGCGACCCAAAGGTTATTATGGTAGATGAGTTAAGGTTGAACATCGGCGAATTTTCCCTTTAATATGTATTTGCAGCAATGATAACAAAAATCATCTCATATATTTTTCTTAAATAGAAATAAAACAAATATTCAATCAAAGTTATTATATATAATTATGCATCTTAACAGCTTGTTGCCATTAGACATTAAGCATAGAAAAATCCGAACAGCCAATCATTTCGCATGTCAGCTGGATTTGAATTGAAGCCAATTAAAAACACTGGCAAAATGAGCGACACTGAAGAAAACAATGACCAACTCAAAGCAGAACGAGGCCATTGTCCGCTAGAAGAAAGGCCACTCCACTTCAGCACTTTGGAGATATTTAGTTATTTTACCAGCTGACAAAAAACAGAGCAGTCACTCAAACTGTGCAGAAGACATGTACCAGCTTGAATAGGCAACACCATCCACTGTTAGAACACACATAAAGTCAGAAATTAAAGTCCCCAAAAAGTGTTGCTCGTGGACACTCAACAAACATGAGGACAATAAGTAAAAGTTCATCTTACATTAGCCTTGTTTTATATTATATTTAATTTCCTCTAATAGTGTAACCAACCATTATCAGAATGTTAAGTCAATACACTCTGAATTGTTCATGTACTCTGTTCTTATGTAATTGATTTAATAATTAAAGAGAAGTAGATTCCAGTTATCCTTACTGAATACCACTTACAGGAACAGAGAATGTAGCTTATCTGCATAGCTTCCGATTATTAGACTTAAATTAAAATGTACCCCAAATCCCTGCTGGGTATTTGTTTATCTCTTCCTTTTCTAAAAGCATGGCCCTCCTCTCCATCAATCATTTGTTAAAATTGGAATTAAGGATGGATAAACAGGTCATACCCAATGCCCGATGATGATTGCATATGAGCAACTCCAGGATTTGAACCTTTTAGACTAATCTAACATTAGTCAAATTGCCAAAACAACTCTTTATAATGTTTAATCTATAATTTTTTGGCTACAGAAAAATAGCAGAGATAATATGCGTTTAAAGTACTTAAAATCAGCACATATTTGATACGGCTTCATAAGAAGATTGCAATTCCCAAATGCTTTACTTTTAAAAAACACTGTGTTTAGTTGCAGCCCACGTAAGGTTATCCTCGGTCTTACACAACAGACGATCATCTCTTTATGTGTGTATGTTTGTGTCCCTCCCTCAGGCCATAACAGACCATAGTAGTGACCCACAGCTCCTCCACCCTTGACCTTACTTAGGACAGCACACACTCTTATGACAACTCTCACACCCCTCGCTGATTGTGTGACACCCGCTTCGATGGCTTCTGACAGCAATGGGGTATGAATGGCCCATAAGTCAATTGCTAGGACACCATCTTCAGGGGGTGTCAGCTCCATAATAACAAACTTACTCACCTACACTTGCCACAGACCAGACAAATTAAAAACAAGTACGTTCTAGGGCTGTAACGATATGTGTATTGAACCGAGAATCGCGATAAACAGAGCCACGATCCCGCATCGAGGTGTGATTTTTTTTTTTGTTTGGCTTAAGTTTTGGATAACACGTTTGGTGAAGGAAGCTGTTAAGTAGCTGTAGCTGTTAAGTGTGTATTTGTTTTCTAACTTGATTTTTGGTTTACAGCACAGTTCAATATTTTTTCAACAGTATTATTTTGTTGTTTTGAGAAATGTTATTTCTTTAGTTATTTATTTATTCATGTTGCTTATATTGTTCTTTGTGTTCAAATCTGTTCAGGTTATTTGTTAACAAATGTTACATTGAATTAAATGTTATTATTAGTGCTGTCAAACGATTAAAATATTTAATCGCGATTAATCGCATTAATGTTAACATTAATTCACTTTCAAATTAAAGTGAAAATGAATGACTGCCGGCTGCCACTAACATTCATGGGGGTTTTGGTGTGCGCGCAGGGTTATAAGTAAGACTTCTGCAAATGACAAGCTTTCTTTTCTGTTCTTTTTCCGCGAAGTCCCAAACTCACACACGGAAGAAGCTACCAGTGAAAGTCGCGCAGCTGAGCTAGGAAGTGCTAGGTTCCGGTTTCTGCTTCAAAATAAAAGTCAGAATATACTAGCCGTTTTGCCAGTTAAATGATTTTAATGTGAAATTACGCTGTAGGACATGTTCCGTTTGAATGAACAGTAACTTAACTGCGAGCCACATGTATAGTTTGTGTCACAACTTCAGCCAGTATTTAGTTTGTTTTCATGTCTGTTTTCCTAGTTTACTTTCTACTCATGTCACTTCAGATCCGGCCACTCCCTCCTGCTCTGCACTCCCGGTTAATTACATTCACCTGGCCTACCCCACACTCACCTGCTCCTCATCAGTTAACCAGCCCCAGTATATATTTCAGTTCAGTTCCATCAGTCAGTGCCAGATTGTGCTTAGTGCCTTCACCCAGCTTTCTGAGTTTATTCCATATCATTCTGATCCTGCCTGCCTGTTCCCGTTTTTGACCTTGGACTTTCCTTTTTGCCTGCCCCAACTGGACTTGTTTGCCACGCTGTGTTACTACCTGGTTTGTCATCCAGTTTTCATTAAATCTGTTTTTGAATCTGAACTGTTTCCTGTGTCGTGCAATTGGGTTCTTGTCTGTCTTTCCTGGAAACCTGACAGTTTGTGGTTTTTCAGTTGTTCTAACATTACTAGTAAATTCAACAGCATGTGAAAAAACCACAACGTTTGCTAGGCCATGACGAGCGTTAATCGCGCGATAATAAAAATATCGCCGTTAAAATGGGTTTGCGTTAACGCCGTTAATAACGCGTTAAACTGACAGCACTAGTTATTATAAATTTTATTTAAATATATCATTTTCAAATTTCAAAACAATCGTATGTATCGAATCGTGGGTCAAAAATCATGATACGAATCGTGAGTTTTTGTATTGTTACAACCCTAGTAAATTCTAGTAGTAAATCAGCACCTTTTTTGAGAAAGTAACTATGGAGTGATGTATAGTATTACTTATCCAGCATTTTAACACAATTATTCTCTTTAGTCGACTTATGTTTTAATTTGTCATGTTTTGAAAAGTAATTTAAAACAAATCTTAACTAAATCAACATTTAAAGTGCAGCCCTACAAACCTGAATGAGGCTAAGGAGTGCAAAAGCTGAGTTGGTAAAGGACAGCTATATCAGCTACTCCTGTTAAAAGCCATCCACAAAAACTTTCTGGACCAAAACACCTTAAACCTAGCTTTTATGCAGTCACTCCGGCAGTTCTGCACAGTTATTTTATTATTCACAGGTAACGCATACACACTTGCACACTCATGGTGTGCTAAATTAATTCTGTTGAGGTGTCTGTGATACGTTCAAAGCATGCAGTAAACCTCCATATTCTCACACAAACTTCTGTCTTGCTGGCTAATCAAATTAGCACCTCTGTTCTGCATCCAATTAGATTAGTCTCTGCTCCCTGTGGTCACATCAGCAGCATTGACCTGTTTGGTTAAAGAGCCCACGGTAGCTACAGTATATTTCTCTCCTTCTCTGAAGTCAATGAGCTGATGGATCTGATCCACGGAGACTAGCTGTCTGCGAACAGCACACCTCTTTGAGTCTGTTTGGTTCTCCTCATAGCTCAAGTGGACAAGCTGTCAGATTATGTTTTGGAAAACAGGCCAAGGATGCAATGCTGTGCATGCTCGCTCACTCATGTGTATTGTCATTCTGTCAATTAGGGCTGCAACTAACGATTATTTTGATAATCGATTACTCTGTCGATTATTTTCTCGATTAATCGATTAGTGTTTTGGTCCGTAAAATGTCAGAAAATTGTGAAAAATGTTAATACATTTTCCAAAGCCCAGGTTGATGTTCTCAAATGTATTGTTATGTCCAAAACAAACATATTTCAGTTTATTGTCATAAGAGCAGGGCTGTACGCTTATTTTTTTAGGTGGTAGCACTGGTGCTAGCAAGCAAAAAAATTCAGTAGCACAAAAATAAATTTGGTAGCACACAAAGTAGGCTATGATTGAAAACTTGCATAACCTTAACCCTTGCATTTTGCTCTAATTACCTTTGAGCATGTCATCCTGGTCTCATTTGAGATTCACAATTAATATGATATCCTAGTGTGTGCAGTAATAATTGTAGAAAAATGAATAGGGGTGCACTGATTGCAATTTAGAAAAAAGAATCTAACCTGCCAATTGCAATTTTTTGCTGATTCAGAATTATTATTATAATGTCCTTCTGTTAATTAAAACCAAACTTTAAAACATTAAACATATCCTATTAAATAAATAAGTATACATATTGGTACAATTTAGGATAAATTAAATAGGTTTTTGTGAATGTGTTGGGAGTAGCTTTTCAGTGTCTTATTTAATACTTTGTTTAAATAGACTAGGCTACAGTTGACTGCTCGCTGCAGCTGAAGGAGTTGTCTTTCAAGCTAGAAAAAAGCGCTAACTTCCTGTTCTTACCGGCTTCAAAATAAAAGTCAATTCACGTTTGGCTAGTAACAGGCTTTTAATGTGAAGGCGCACAGGAAATGTTCTGTTTGTACACGCGCTAACGTGCCGTCTCCTTCCGGTAATTGCCGTTGAAGCCGTGAAGTTTTTATAGCCTACCTAGAATCGCTGCACGAGCACAGATCACGAGCACACATCTTTCACCAGCCAAAGTGGAGGGTGGACTCAATAACTTACTTGCCTAAAGGTGCGAACACACTAGGCACTTTACACGCGTACAGACGCGTATGAAATCGGCCGTTTTTCCATAGGGAACCATTGGTTTACGCGCGTACATGGCGCGTAAATGCGTCACTCGCGCTAAAGCAACATTTTCACTCGCGCTAAAGCAACATTTTTACGCGCGTATATATTACGCAGCTACGCGAGGAGTTAAAAAAATTTAACTTTTGTTGCTCCTACGCGAGACGATTAGCCGCATTGGCCAATCAGCGTTGAGCTTGACCCGACGTCACATACATTGGCAGGGTCGGAGAACAGTGTACTGTACACAGAGGCTGATGAGAGACACCGAGGACAAAAATGTATTGCGGGCGGCCGGTGCTGTATGAAGCCGCTCGGGGTTAGAAGACGTGGGGAAAGTAAACCAGGAGAATGGACTTCCTGGTTAATTCAGTGAATATGTGCGGCTGTGCTTTAGCCGATAAACAAAGTTAGCGCCGTATAGCATTAGTTAACTCACCCTGTTGTGTGCGGGCGGCTAGCCCCTCATATTATGAACCCAAACATGACGACTGTCCGCGGGACTTTCACGACAAGTAGAGCGAAGCACCGGTGTTGATCTACGCCAGCCACGGTCCCCTGTCACAGCCAGGTAGGGTAATTTTGGCTACTTGCCTTTATGTTGTGCCGCCGTGCACCGATGCTGCTGTAACTGTGTTTGTTATGTAGCTGCCGTGAATATGCAATGCTGTTTTAATGCTAGGCTATTTGTGCTGTTCAGTTTGTCTTTTGGCACAGTTGTTGGCCGTGTTGTTGTTGTTGTTGTTTTTGTGCGGACATGCACGCTGTTGTGTCGGGTCTGATCAGCCATGGTTGATAAGGGAAATACAATATTGGGAGGGAGACTAGGCACGTTACGCGCGTATAACCATTTTAGACACAAAATGATCAAGCAACATTTTAGCTGCGTTACGCACGTAAGTCTTACGCGTGTAAAATGCCTAGTGTGTTCGCACCTTAAGACTACATTTACCCCCATTTGGAGTGTTAATGTAGAGCCCTCTAAGCAGTGTTGTGCATCTCTCCTCTGAGTTTCAAAGAGACAGCCTCTCCTCATTATCAACCTGTCGCACGAGTGCGAATGGATTCGTATTCATCATCGCACGTGATCAATTTCAGTAGCAAATGCGATCAAAACTGTCGCACTGTACAGCCCTGCATAAGAGGATTAAAGAAACCAGAAAATATTCACATTTGAGAAGTTAAAATCAGAGAATTTGGAATTTTTTTGTTAAATTACTCGAAACGATTAATCGATTATCAAAATAGTTGGAGATTTTAGTAATCGATTAGTCGATTCATCGTTGCAGCTCTACTGTCAATATGTCTGCCTCTCATAACCACTCTGTCTGGCTGCACACACCAGACTCTTGTTCTTTCAGTGTTAGTGTATCACTTTTTAGTACTGATCATCAAAGGGGTTCAATTGTTCAAGCGGATACCTTTTATGCTGTTGGAAAGCTTTGTCACACACTGCAGTCTGCCAATATGCCACTACAAAGGCTGATGGAATTTTAAAGGGGACATATTATGCCAAATCTTGGTTTTAAAGGTGTATTTCCAAGTTCTACTAGAAGAGGTTTTCAAGGTTTATTGTTCAAAAAACCCATTAGTTATCTACCATTGCCCATTTCTTCATCCCCTTTTCCAGCCTTCTCTGCTCTCTATCTCAAAAGGTTGGTTTTGACATCTACCCCCCTTCTCAAAAATCCTAGTCTGCTCTGACTGGTCAGATCTACATGGGCGTGCATGCACCGCCCTGCTCATTTACTCTATACCTACCTACATGGGCATGGCACACGCCCAGCTGTCAGTTTTGTTTACTTTTGGCCAATGCAGCATGGAGATCGATGTAAACATGTTTAGCTTCATTTCTACATCTACAGCAAATATCGGCACACTTAGCACTTCTAAACCAAAAGCTTTACAACTGAACCTGGTCAGGCAGGAGTCTGAGCTGAAAACTGAGAAAATTGCATCAAGATTTCTGGTTTCCCTGACATTATCCTCAGGTAAATACAGTTTAAATATGTCACAGTCAGTAACAGAATGAGCTAAGTATTTATGCATAAACTCTCTAAACTTGTAACATACAACGTTTTATGTACAGGTTAAACTGGGGAATGATCTACAACCCAGTGGAGTGAAAGCTTTGGTTGTGAAGCCATGCTGAGGTAACATGTAAATGTACAGTAACGAGGCAGGAAAGGATTGTATCAGGCCAAGATTCACTGGAAAGGCATTATCTTTTGTAAAAAAAAAAATATATAGAAATAATTACAGTCAGAGCTGCAAATTATCTGACACCCTTTCAATATCTAATAGATAATGTATCATTTGTATTGTGATCACTCATTTATTATAATGTTTTACTGTTAAAATGTATTGTGTTGCTTACTGTCACTGTTTGCTTCATGTAGTAAAGGATTACTTGAAACTCACATTTTCATAGTCAGGATATTGGACTAGTTTTCTGACCGATCTACATGCATTGACTTATACGTTTTTTAATTCAACCCTTTATCGCTCTGAAGATGTTTTACATTTTAAAAAGACCAAAACCATCCTTAAAAATGAAGCAGTTTATTCATAGCCAGTGAAATGGAAATATAAAGTGTACATAATTCAAACATAAGCAAAGCCATAACTTGTATGTAACTGTCCAGTTGTTGCTGGTGGGCCCTGAATGAGACCACCTGTCCCACCCAGTGAACAGTCCTCTGATGGAACAGATAGTGTGACGGTCCTTGTGGGTCAACGCTCCGTCAGGTCACACAGATACCTGTAAAACATGGCACATTCAATGTTACATCATGTAGCCTAGCTGACATATCATACATCTGTAGTTATGGCAAAGCTACAAACTAATGAAAATATGTTTCTTCCATTATTAAATAAGATAGGCTAGTACTAATAGATTCAGTATAGCCCTTGCTCAAGAAGCAACGAGTTCTGAGTGATTCTGTGTGCTTTTTGAATTATAATGGACAGGAAACAAACAGCAGCAGAGGCAATTTACAGTATTCCTGTCTATTATAGTGTAGATTACACTGGAGATGTAATAGGCCTACTGCTGCGTACCACAACTGCTTCCATAACTACACACTGTCAACAACAAACACATACTCTTCAGTTTCCAACACACCATACAGTTTCACTGTCTGTTTTCACACAGGGGCTATCACGGACAGACTCACAGATCTAACCATTAGCATAAAGCTAACGGTTAAGCTAGCGGACGCTAACGCTAACTACTTAACCCAGCAGCATTATCTCATTTCAGTCGGCATGGGTTATTATAGGAGGGATAAATTAAAGCACATTACACACATTGAACTCATAAACGGACAGATTTGTTTTAAAATAGGACTACTTACATTTCCAGAGGAGAGATGGTGTCTCTCTATGGAATGAATTCAGTCTCAATATTAATGAATGCACAGAGAAGGATTCACACTTGTATTTTGTGATTTATATATAAATGACTCTCTTCTCACAAATACATTTCAATGCACACACAAATGAAAACCGTCATATATAAATGTAAAATAAATCCATCTATAAGAAAAACGTTTCACAAACACATTTCCGATCCACACACAAATGTGTATTGTTTTAAATAAATGTTATATAAATCCATAAATATATTAATTTAAAAAAGATTTGCAATTTTCATCAAAAATGTGTTTGGATGTTATTACATTTATATACAAACTGTTACATTTGAATTTACAAAATGCTTTTAATTTGTGAACTTCCTTGCATTCATGTGTGAATTGGTCTGTATTTGTGTGTGGACTTTTGAGACTGCCCTGAGGTCGCTGGTTTCACAAATGTGTTTTTTTCAACCAGGAACTACCTATAGCCAATCGGATGTCTTCCTCGTTTTCAGCCAATCACATGAGCGCAGTCTCACAAGGGTCCGTTTACGCCCAGAGACAGAGGACGGTACGGCACGACTGAATGAGCTCAACCTCAATGCATTATTTTTAAAACTGCCGTGGAGTTGTTTTGCTGCAGTGGACCACGTTTTTGGTGAATCATAAACGAGTCACCAAAAATTCCAGCATTTGCAGCGTCCATTTCTCCAAAGAAGAGCTTAGTAACTTTGGCTAGAAGGCTGCTGGCTTTGCAGAGCGGCTATGTCTAGCTGATGCCTGCTGGAGCTGCCTTTCTTTCCTTCAGACTTCAACGACCCCGTGCTGATTGCCGATCATGTAAGTCACTTATCAGCTTAGCTGTACATTACATTTTACTGTCTCATTAGCTTTAGTTATGCTACTACAGTGTATTTCACTTGTGTGTGTTGCTAACATTTAGCCCTAGGCCCAGTGTTTGAAGCTAACGTAGCTAACGTTGTTATCATAGTAGCCTACTACCAAATGTTTATTTTTAGCATGTCATGCTAGCTACCTTGATGACAATCACACAAAATATAACCACTGAATTAAGAATTATATTATACCCTAACAGAATATCTCTGTATTACAGCATTACAGTCAGCCTGTGCCAGAGTGAATGCCAGTGTGTTGAGGGCTAATGCGACATTGAGCCTGAACCTCTCATCTCAACCCGGGACCCTGGAAGACAGACGATGTGACCTACACCTGCAGTACCATGGAGAAGAAAAGGAACAGAGGTGTGATGAAGAATCTACTCATGCTAATGTAGTTAAAGATATCCTAAACTGCATAGAACTCTCTGTATATTCTATTTGATTATTTCACTTAATAAGCTTATTGGGTGAACAAGCACACTGCATTTATTCTTCTCATAAGGACTGTTTTCTTCAGTGTCATCATTGTAAATATATTCAATTTCTTCTTAAAAGCAGAAACAAGGTTTTACTCAAAGACATCTTGAAGCTCAGCCCACTGTACCAGACCTCCAACTTGGAAGTCTTCAAGGTGTTGTCCAGGAGTGTCCACTGGTTGTCTCATTTTCATACTTTGGATGCAGATCAGGTACTTATGAATACATATGCTAATCTTATAGTGTATGTATAATAAATGCCCAATAAACAATTAACAAACAACATATTGTACTTGCAGGTGTTCCCGTGGAGAGTGCCAGACGACGACAGTAACTATTAGAAATTGTATGTCGCAGTTTGTAACATTGGTGTGCAGTAAATAATAAATGTATTATACCTCTCAAATCTCTATCTATATTCTGTGATGGCTTACCTTGGCTGAAGGAGCATAAACTAAATTACTTTTACTATGAAAAACATTGTTGCTGTACCAGTGCATGTCCCTTTACAATAATACTTTCTCCAGGTCAGGAACGAGGTGCTTCTGGAGCATCCAAGGTGCAGGACGCTTCTTCAAGGCCTTGAACCAAATGTTTCTCAACCCTTATGCCTTACAAGCTGCTCTACGTATATATAGGGAACATTATGGAACCCTACCTTTGAGAGGGAAAGCAGCTTACTAGATAACTCAATATCCATCATTCTTCAATAATACTGTATCTACTATTTGAAAATGCGTCATCATTTATTACACTTCAATTATATTATAATTAAAATAATTATTTTAAAATGCATAAATACACATGCACACAGTGTTGAATGAAAATATGTGAGGCTTTATTTAAAGAGTTTGAAGTCAGTAGGTCTTTGAGCAGGACACTTCCACAAAAACACTTTGTCCTTTCTCGTCCAGTTCTTGATAACTGCAACACAAAAGCACAGTGACAGAAAATAGGTAAAGGTTTGCTTATGGTTAACACACACAGACCTGGCTAACTGTTGTCAAATGATCTACAGTGGGTTGCAAAAGTATTCGGACCACTTGAACTTATTTTACAAGCCACACTTTTCAGTTTTATTTATTTATTTAAATATAAAAAATTTAAAACTATGTATCATCACATCACAATTATAAGCAATGCTGTGTTGGTTTATTACATGAAATCCCAATAAAATAAATGTACGTGTGATTTATCCATGTGGAAAGGTATAAGGGGTATGAATACTTTTGTGAGATTGTGAAGATGCACTTCGAGATGTCTTTGAGTAAAACCTTGTTTCTGCTTTTAAGAAGAAATTGAATATATTTACAATGATGACACTGAAGAAAACAGTCCTTATGAGAAGAATAAATGCAGTGTGCTTGTTCACCCAATAAGCTTATTAAGTGAAATAATCAAATAGAATATACAGAGAGTTCTATGCAGTTTAGGATATCTTTAACTACATTAGCATGAGTAGATTCTTCATCATACCTCTGTTCCTTTTCTTCTCCATGGTACTGCAGGTGTAGGTCACATCGTCTGTCTTCCAGGGTCCCGGGTTGAGATGAGAGGTTCAGGCTCAATGTCGCATTAGCCCTCAACACACTGGCATTCACTCTGGCACAGGCTGACTGTAATGCTGTAATACAGAGATATTCTGTTAGGGTATAATATAATTCTTAATTCAGTGGTTATATTTTGTGTGATTGTCATCAAGGTAGCTAGCATGACATGCTAAAAATAAACATTTGGTAGTAGGCTACTATGATAACAACGTTAGCTACGTTAGCTTCAAACACTGGGCCTAGGGCTAAATGTTAGCAACACACACAAGTGAAATACACTGTAGTAGCATAACTAAAGCTAATGAGACAGTAAAATGTAATGTACAGCTAAGCTGATAAGTGACTTACATGATCGGCAATCAGCACGGGGTCGGTGAAGTCTGAAGGAAAGAAAGGCAGCTCCAGCAGGCATCAGCTAGACATAGCCGCTCTGCAAAGCCAGCAGCCTTCTAGCCAAAGTTACTAAGCTCTTCTTTGGAGAAATGGACGCTGCAAATGCTGGAATTTTTGGTGACTCGTTTATGATTCACCAAAAACGTGGTCCACTGCAGCAAAACAACTCCACGGCAGTTTTAAAAATAATGCATTGAGGTTGAGCTCATTCAGTCGTGCCGTACCGTCCTCTGTCTCTGGGCGTAAACGGACCCTTGTGAGACTGCGCTCATGTGATTGGCTGAAAACGAGGAAGACATCCGATTGGCTATAGGTAGTTCCTGGTTGAAAAAAACACATTTGTGAAACCAGCGACCTCAGGGCAGTCTCAAAAGTCCACACACAAATACAGACCAATTCACACATGAATGCAAGGAAGTTCACAAATTAAAAGCATTTTGTAAATTCAAATGTAACAGTTTGTATATAAATGTAATAACATTCAAACACATTTTTGATGAAAATTGCAAATCTTTTTTAAATTAATATATTTATGGATTTATATTACATTTATTTAAAACAATACACATTTGTGTGTGGATCGGAAATGTGTTTGTGAAACGTTTTTCTTATAGATGGATTTATTTTACATTTATATATGACGGTTTTCATTTGTGTGTGCATTGAAATGTATTTGTGAGAAGAGAGTCATTTATATATAAATCACAAAATACAAGTGTGAATCCTTCTCTGTGCATTCATTAATATTGAGACTGAATTCATTCCATATCTCTCAGTCTTCAAGGCACAGTCTCCTCCACACTCCAGTATAACGGCAGATCACACTAACAGATTGCCAACCTTTGCTTGGCATAGCCAAACAAAAAATGAAGTAAATCCATTCAGCCCTGGTGTGCTTCAAGGCTGGGGTGTGATGGTAGCTTGAGGATGAGCTAACACTGCAGCTTGTTTCTGCTCTGTTGTTGCATTAGCAGTGGAGGCTCAGCTGTGTGTGGTTACCAACGGGGCGTCTTGATTTGCCAATCAACTGTTGAGTTCTGGGGCCGTATTCACAAAACATTTTAAGGCTAAGAGTAGGTCCTAACGTGCTGATTTAGGAGTAACTCTCAAAAATAAGGGGCGTTTCACTCCTAATTTTAGGACTCCTAACTTTTTTAAATAAGTGTAATTCACAAAGCATTTTAGCGCTAAAACTAGCTCCTAAATCTATGAAAAGCTAGGAGTCCTCGAGAGGACTCCTAAGTCACTAAGAGTAAATCACAGACAACCATTTGATGGTGTTTTGGAGAGATTTAATGCTAGTGAGCTTTATAAAAGGTACCTTTAATAGCTGTAAGGGTTTAATGATCTTAGTAAAGCTATATTTAGAAAGTATAGACACATTTATATATATATTATATTGATATAAAAAATTATTTATTAAGTTCCTTTTCCTGCAGTTGCTTTGGGTTTACGATACACTGAAAGTTACTGTTGGTGTCACGTTTGGGTTTAATTTCCTACTAGAGTAGGCCTAATGTGTGGCGCTTCGCACCATCTCCTCCGTTCCACAGGTCCGCTGTCTGTATAGTTGCGCGTCTCGCCTTTTTCCTTCCGAATGCACTTTACGATTTTGCCGGCTGTTTCTAAATAGTGAATTTCCTGGTTTGTCGCTGTCTGACTATTGCTGCATAGTCGCCGTTGAGAGAAATACAGTGAGAGTGCATGGCGTGCAGCTGTTCAATGAGGATATTTTTTCCGATTCAAATCATTGTAAAATGTAAAATGAATAGACCTATGTGGCGCTATCTTAGGCTAATTGTGAACGAATGTGTGGGAAACCCTGCAGTATCTTGGTTTCATGTTAAATCAGTGTCACTTGTCATTAATTGTATGTAAAAACTCTTTACTTTAATACAGCGACACGATATGGATATCTCCCACAGTGGTTCTATCATAAACTCACTCTTAGCTCTCATTCCCTCTCAGCCAATCACTGTGGGCATTGAAGGTATGAACATGACGTCATCCATAGCAACAGGGTCAACCACACCCTCTAGTCTTAGCTTAGGAGTCCCTCCCATTCCTTAGTAAAAGTTGGTCTTATCAGCTTTGTGAATAGGTTTTAAGAAATTACTCCTAACTAAGAACTTTTAGTGCTCCCTAGGAGTACTTTTAGTGCTAAGATAAAATGTTTTGTGAATACGGCCCCTGGTGAGCTTTCCCGTGGGAGTATAATATGTTAATGAAAACCGACCAATTTCGTCATCAGTCGGTGTTTTTTGGAACTGTTGGGGTTATAAAACCTTGTGTGTAAGACAAGACCCAGGCGTCAGTTCATACAGACAGAATGGGAATGTAACCGGTCTACAGACCTAAACAGACTGCAGCTGCAGTTCTAATAATGTAATTGTGTACAATTGATCTAAACCATGGAAATTGCAAGGTTAGGCTGCTCGATTTTGACAAAAATCATAATCATGATTATTTTGATTAACATTGTGTAATCACAATTATTAGACAATTATTAATTGATTTAAGAACTGAAACATGCACTTATTTAACATTTGAAACCATGTCTTTTGACTTTAAACATATCCTAATTGAACTGAAAACAAGGAAAATGCAAATTGCCTAAGTAAAACATATTTTTTCTAATTAAATAAAATAAGTGTCAAAATCAAAATAAACCTTTGCAAATGTTGTTGATAGGGCACTTCTTTTGCTAGCAAGAATGTGAGGGCATATTTTAATGTATATCTCATGCAGCTGGCTGGATACGCAAGTTGCATTGTAGGCTACAGTGTTCTTAATTGGTGATTGTTGTGGTGGCAAGAGTCAAGGAGCTTTAAACTTCCTGTGTTTTTTATTCCTTTATTGCTTGGTCATAGACCACTTGGATTCGACATAAAGTGAGTAAACTAATTGGTCGTGATGTTTTGAGGTGCAGCTGGGTCGCATATGACTTTTTTTCTCTCTCTCTCACGGTCGCGCATGTCATCTGACTCGCGTGTCCGCGCATAACATATCTTGCACATTGTTTTAGTCTATTACTTTTACCTTTCTTCTCGAGCAATGGTTGACTTTCTGCCGTCTTCTGGAAGTTTTTCAAAGCTCCGGGCAACACGCACCATCTCCATCCTACTCTGCACTGTTAAGGTGAAAGCTAAACTAGCCTATCAGGTGAGGGAGGGGCCGATCGCAAGGCTGGATGAAAGGTTTGCTGCATTTAAAAGATCACATCTTCACGTGCGGTACAATCATAGACGTCGATTACGGGGGGGATGGGGGGTACATGTACCCCCCACTTTTCGTCAAGACTCATTTTGTCCCCCCCACTTTTTAAGCCGGACATGGAGTGCGTCCAGCCGTATTAAAACACAGCGTCAAGGTCTCTCTCTCTCTCTCTGTGCGCGCGTGATACCAACGACAAAACAGTGAACATGCTCCGAAGTCTCCGCTAGTTTGCACACCAGAGAAGACTGATGCATTTTAATCAGCAGCAGAGAGACAACGGCGAGTGGCTTTAAGTGTCCCGTTGTGAAGTGTAAACTGTAGGGATTACCATCCTCTATGCCCACTAATGACTGTAAGTAGCGGACACTAACAGCAGCTTGTGTCGCGGCACATGGATACTGACGATGTTCAGTGACGTGCGGTCAGACTGCCTACCCTGGCGCCGTGTGCAAAAAAGTAAAATAAAAATAAAATAAAATATTTTTTTTATTTAATAAACTTATTTGTATTATTACTGTTAATTATTTCGATCTTTACATGTAATCCGCGATTACTTTAAAAAAGTGTAGACGTTTTGATTCGAAACGTGGCAGTTAGTAAATTACGCCAAAAAAATATTGTGCCTTTGCTGTTTCCCATTCATTGTGTACGGCAAAGAATCAGTGCCTTTGCGCCTATTCATTGTGGACGGCAAGAAAAAAAAAGTTTTCGCGCATGCGCACTTGATTCTGTATTATTTAACATGTACGCAAATAAGCATAATTCTTTGTGCCTTTTTTACGTAAATGGTATGCCACATAAGCCTTTACATTACATATCATTCATGGACCAATTAAAATCGAGATATTACTAGACATTTACGCATCTTAGGCCAACGTCATTACGTTGGCTATGCTCATTCACGTCGCGTTACCCCCGCGGATTTTTAAATCAACATTGCAGCTGCCATGCCGTGCCCGCAGATATTTCAGACTGGAGGAATTTTAACAAATTGGATTATAATTTAAAAAGGCACAGAATGAATAGCAAGAGAAAGGCCTGCGCCAGCCTTGGACGGTGTACAGCAGCAACAGGGACAAACAATGTTCGAGCATTTCAAACGGACAGGTAGCCTACATGAACGGAAGGATGCTAGCTAGCTGTGCTGTCAGTCAGACGGTCACTGGATTACTATCGTCTTGCTTATTTCTACAGCCAGGGAGTCAGATTGGTGAGTCAGAAACTTTTTTGGGGTTTATTTAATAATAAAGTTGGATGAATTGATACCGAGTGCAATCCATTCTGCATTTTATATTCAATTGAGCAGTTGTGTTTTCATTGTTACTGACGGACAAACCTAAGCTCTGCAATGTGGATAAATGGTTACATTCTGATGCTGGACAGGTCCATGGGACATATGTTACTGGTACTTTATCTGTTAAGTAGAGGTGGGCATAGATTAATTTTTTTAATCTAGATTAATTTTGGAATTAATCTAGATTAATCTAGATTAAAATGGCTCATTTGAATTCATTCATAATATGTGTGTGCTCCCTAAATAATGACTCAAAGTAAGTCTTTGAGAACGTGTTTCTCAAGCCAGGTGGCTTTCATTTCGTCATCAGAACGAGTGTCTAATTATTGCGAACAAATAATATTCTAACAATTTAATCAGATATAAGGCTAAAAATCACAACATTGCACTGTTTTTTGTGCTTAAAAAAAACGAAAAAACTAATTTGTTGGGTAGGCTATAGGCTATAACAGAAAATAAAGCCATTACTTTTGTGCTTCAAGTGAAACATTAAATATAATTTTTACATAAATAATAAAGTCCTTATAAACTTTTCAAGAAGCTGGACTAGAGTGAATATTGGACAGGCTTTATAGGTCCATGGCTTTTACCTGTGGGACAGCGCTTCACCTAACAGCTGGCTGCAACACCAACCTACAGTCTATTGTGCGACGGAGAGCTAGTTATCATTAGCATCAGCGTTAGCCGACATCACGGCAACAGCTGAATAATGTAACACATTACACAAGTTACACTACATGAAAACAACGGGCTGTAGACGCTAGAGTTATAATTTCGTGTAGGAAACATTGTTGAGACTGGAATTTCGTACCACAGCGGCCGTTCCATAATACAGCACTCCCTTTAGCAATGGCTGAATATAAGACCTCCCTCTGCTGTGTATCTGCGGGAGCGAGTGGCATTAATAACTTAAAAACAGTAAACGTTTAACATGATTACGGGCGTTTAGATGCTTTAATCATATGCCGAATTTATAAACAGACCATATTATTAACAATAAATTAAGTTATGTACATGTCAGAGTTACGTACATGGATACATTCATAAGTAAACATTGAATAGACAGATCTGTGAAGGGGGTTTGGCGCTGAGTGTTACATTAGCGATCCTGCAGCCAGGTGGTGTGTGTCGTGGGCAAGTGATGGAGAGAGAGAGCGGCGGGTGTGTGAGAGAAGCTTCGCTCCTGCAATAAAGGCTCCTCAAGTGTCAACAACGGCCCCCGGCTATTATTACCCGACCAGAGAACACACGGAAGGGGGTTCACCCTGACGGCGAACAGCCATCGGCCCTGGAGGGAACCATCTCCCCTGAGCCGAACAGGAGGTGGAATAAGAGATTAACGGCGATATTTTTTTTATCGCCGATAAGAGTTTTGCGTTAACGCAGCACGTTAACGCCGATAACGGCCCACCACTACTATTAAGATAAAGTTTATGGAGTGGAGTTGCCATCAGTTATGCTGTAGTCCTACATAATGATGAATGCTGTCTTTTATTTTTAAGTTGAATAGAAGTAGTACCGGTAGTTTGAATCGGCGAAGGTTTGACTTGTTGCCTTACGTTTTTTCGGCCCTCGGTGTGAGGGACGGGTCCGTTAAGTCGATGGATGCGATGTTTAATCATTTAGACCAAACTACAGTAGGCTACGGGCAAACCTGAAGTCACCGTCGTGACATTTCATATACGTCCCGTCTGTGTGTGTGTGTGTGTGTGTGTGTGTGTGTGTGTGTGTGAGAGTGAGTGAGTGAGTGAGTGAGTGAGTGAGTGAGAGAAAGAAAGGGAGGAACTTATTTGAAATCGGCCGTGCGTGCCTGTTTGTTGTTTATTGTTTTTGATTTAACAATATATAGGTTTAGAGAAATCTGGCTTTCAGAACTCAGTGCCTACCCACTCACTGACCTCACCGCACGTCACTGACGATGTTGTTTATCAAGAAGTAATTGAAGCTGATCATGGCTATGCTACTAGCTAGGTTGCCATGGAGACCGAGGCGGAGTAATATTGTTGTGCGACAGTCCAGCCGTGCTTCGGCTCGATCAGATTGCTCAGTCGGAACTACCTTCCCCAGCTCCTTTTGTGTACGTCATGTTTGGTTGGGCTACGGGGAGCAGCTAGTGGCTCATATGTCCGCTGCTTTTTGAAAATGCTTTTTTCATCAAATGTGTCAGACATCAGTGTTTTGTATACATTTTATTCATTAGTGAGCGGGTATGCCGTCTTTCAGAACCGTTCATTACCTGCACTAAAGAGAAAAAAAGATGTTTCCTCATTGTCCCCCCCACTTTTGAAAATGCACTCCAGAATGCCTGTTTGTCCCCCCCACTTGTTTAGCCAAATCGACGTCCATGGGTACAATGACAGTTTAACTAGGATTATTTTTTTTTAATGATAGAGGGAAGCAATGTTTGTTGATATCATTTAGTCGCAATGATCCTGTCGATCATTCTCTGTGTTAGTTTCCGGTATTGTGCCGTAAAAATAAAAGCCCCCCGCGATATTCATTTTCTTTTCTCTCCTTTCCCTATCTATTTTTTTACTCAGTAACGCAGGTGATATTAAATGTAGAGAAGTACAATACTTCAAAATAAATAAATTCAATACTCAAAGTAAAAGTATAGGTTTTAAAAATCACTTGAATTACAAGTACACGAAAAAACTACTCAATTACAGGAACGCAAGTAAATGTAATTCGCTACTTTACACCCCTGCTCCTAGCCAAACATTGAGCAGTTAGTTGTCTTATATCTGCTTTTGATTGCCAAAGCTGACTTATTGCTTGCCGTAGTATAATTGTTTATAATTAGATTAACAATATAATAAATACTATTTATTTTACAGGATTGGTTCAGTCGCAACTCAAGCAGTCACACCTTGTTTTCTCTTTATCCATCATACATTGTGACCACTTCTGCCACACAGCACCCCATTACAATGTGTTTCAACTTCAAGGATAATATCAACAAAGGAAAACCAGAGATTGCAGCATTTAATTAATCCTGCATGCTTTTTTTCCTGTGACTATAGGCGGGTTGATGAACTAGATGTCAGCTTTTTAATTATTTCATCATTGCTTCAGACACCTGAAATTCAGAGCGGCATCTGGCTCAATTAAATATTTCCCCATGGATACCAAAGTTAAAAGCCCAAGAATTCCCTCTGTTAAATACTACCAGTGACTTTCTGTCAAATGTAATAATACCTCAAAAGGTTATGATCTTGTTTAACTGCAAAACTTAGATTTTAAATTTAGTATTGTTATTAATTTGTCACAGGGCTGCACATTTGCAAAGTCATGTGTGTGAACCTAGCCACGTATTTATTGAAATTCTAAGATTTTATTGCACCAAAATGGGTATATGCTTAATCTTGTGATTGTGATGTTTAGATGTATCTACACAAACAGAACTTACATTTCTGTGTCCAGTGTGTCAGATCCACTCAGTCCCAGAGGGAAGCAAAATAGCAACAGATTTTAAAGAGGACCTATGATACTTTTTGACTTTTATGACCTATAAACGTTGTTATAATGATTTATAGTCATGTTTAACCATACTAGCTTATCAAATAATGACGTACATGCATTTAGACGTATTCCCTGCTGACCGTCTGGGGTGGCTGTGCAGAGCACTAAACACTAGGACAGCCGGTCGAGAAATCACGTGTTCAAATCGGTTCAGAATTTCCGGATATTCTTGTCGTCACGAAAGCGGATGTTTTCCCACCTTCCTGCTCTCAAATCTCCCCGCACGCTGCTGAATGTGTTCCGGAAGGAAGGTGACCAATCACAACGGAGTGGGGTTTGCAGGAGGGGGGAGGGGGCGGAGATGCACAAAGCCGAGTGTAGTGAGAGACTGCTGGGCTCGCTCAGATGACAGGAAGTTTCCCGAAAATCTACATGGTTTTTTGTGATGTGATTCGTGTCAGTTTGCTCTACAGCAGTTTTTAACAAGAAATTAAGACCAGAAAAGTAGTATAATAGGAGATCTTTAAGAATGTTTTTTATGGATTGATGTATTTTACGCTTTGAAGAAGTACACATGAATAATTCACTTGAACAAAAAAAAGAAATAAAATAATTTTGAATAAAATTCAAATCAGAAATGAGTCAACGTGGGGTCCTTTGAAGGTCTTGCACAATACAAATCAATTATTGCGTTGGCGGTCGCACTGACTGCACTGGACTACAAATTATCAGAATGAAAACAGCATTTGGATTGACTGATAGATTAGCCTCCTGCTCTCACCTGTAAAAGAGTCCATCCTTTATCCCAGAGACTCAGACCATTCTCTGAGGTGCGGAAGGGGGCAATTGAATTAGCCCCACCCTCTCTGGTCCATAGCGAGTGATATGGGACTGGATTCCATTACACAAACTCTATCTAACCCAGACTGCGGCCTATCTAAACCTCATATCCCTGACAACACTCCATACATCAGCCACAGGCTAATACACTCTAATAGGCAGGGGCCTCACCCACAGATAAACCATATGACCTGTCTCTCTTTCTCACTCACAATGGCTACCATTTGTTTGCCGTTGTTTCACAGAACCTTACAGTTCCCGCTTGTACTTTTTACACTTTCTTTAGCTGTTTAGCTCTTCGTCTTTCTTTTTTTGTTACACTTGTTGCCTCCATTTATTCCTATTCCTAGTATTTTCAAATGGTTTTTTTTCACCTCCTGTCCATTTCTGTTTCTCTATCACTCACTGCTTTGCCATCTTCACGGTTGTGTGAAATGTAATTTTATGGTGCCAACACACTGCACACCGCCACGCGGCGAGTTTACATAGAAAGTAGGGGTGTGCACGGTTACACGTGTACACGTTTGTAAATCATAACCGTTTAGGAAAAATCAATAAACGAAAACCGTTCTTTTTTTTCCAAATTTTCTTTTTTTCAAAGTTTTTAATTATGTTCTGGAGACACGCATTTATTGATTTTACCTCACTAATAAAGTCATTGGGGATGATAAAAGGTAGTCTGCCGAATCTGTCTGTCCCTCGGCGAGTGTGTGTGTGTGAATGAGTGTGTGTATCGGCGCACACACACACATACGGGGGGAGTCGCGGTGCTGGGGCTCGTCTCACAGCCACGGAAGAGAGATGAAAGATAACCTAAATATTAAAGTTACCCGGTTGACGTGAACTACGCTCGTAAGTAGCCCGAACTTTATAACACCTGTTCAACCTGCATACACGTGGACATGTAGAAATCGTAGAAATGTGCGATAGGCTATATTAATCAGGAAATTAATGAAGCGCGATAATGACGGCGCACATAACAGCCAGGCGAACGTGTGTATGTGTGTGCCATGGACCTATTATAAGAGGTTTGTAAACCATAGAAAGTATATAAAAACGAGCGTGGTTCATGTCAACTGTGTGTTTACAGGCGAACGAACGCGTATGTGTGTGTGCACGCGCGCCTACAAGACGGCGGGCGCACGAGGACAATGACGTCACGGTTAACCGTGTACACGAAAAAAAATCCGTCGTGTACACGGTTAGACATTTTTGTAAACGTTCACACCCCTAATAGAAAGTCAATGTATTTCGAGCGCCGCCGCGCGAATGGGCGGCCGACGGCGAGCGGTTCACGCTGCGCGAATAGGGCGGCGCGGCCGCCGCAAGAGTTGAAAATATTGAACTTTTCGCCGCCGGCTGCGCCGGGATAGCCAATCAGCGTTGAGCTCCTCCCGACGTCACTCACTTCGGGACGACGGACAGAGGAAATTAAGATGGATGAAAACATAATAGTCACAGTTTGCTCCCATAAGTTCTGTGAATAGCCTGTGTCTGTTGCCTGCTGTGTGCAGCTATCAGTTTTGCTTTATGAACCAAGTTAGCACCGGTTAGCTTGGGTAAAGCACCATCAGCACAGCAGACTGGTGCTCTCAGCACCGGTTAGCACCAGCGCCAGCATGTCCCCAGAGTAGGAGAAGGCTACTCTGGTCGGGCGGCCGGCGGCGGACACAATATGACCCAATATGATCACGCGGAACCTGCGATTCACGCGGCCAACCGCCGCGCCGCGGAGTCCAGTGTGTTCGTACCTTTAGAGAAAACAAGTGAGCGTGGATGCTTTACGTAATCCACACTCACAGGATACTCTCCGTGTCTGTCATTGTGTGGCCATATGTTCACTTTTACAAACTGCTGTTGAAACATAGATTTTCTTTTACAGTAATGTTCTGTTCTTCACATATAGTTAAGTACTGGAAATGTATTTTGGGGCACAATATATTAAGTAAACTAACATAAACCAATAGCAACAAAGCAGGTAAAGAAGCATTGCACCGCTTATAAAGCAATGCTCACAAAACACAGATAACAGATGTTCTCAATTCCTTTCCTAAATGTTTACTAAAACTGCAAATAAACAAACAAAAAACAATTAAAGACAGGGTGTTTCTCGAGCAACATGTAAAATTAGATTAATAATCTATAATAGATTATTACAAATATATTTTTTATATTAGGTATAGATGAATAGTAATATTTTTGCTTTTTTTGCTTAGAGGATCAAAAAAGTTTATATTATATTAATAATAATAAAATAATAATAAATAAAACTGATAAGATAAAAATGCTCATGTAATTTTAAAGATCCAAATTCTCAGATTTAAATAGTCCCTTTAAAATCTATAAACACTGCAGCCCTTCTTGGAGCTAATGTGTACATTCAACATTTTTCCTGCCCCCTTAATATCTCTTTTCTTGCCTGCACCCCTTCCTTACCTAATTTTCTTGCTTTTTCTTCTCTCCTCTTTTTTTCTTCCTCCCCCACCTTCTTCCTTCTCTCCTCTCTCTACCATTCCTAAGGTTTCTCTCCGCCCCTCTTTTCTGTTTTCCTCCAACCTTACATTTCTGCCTCTCTCTCACTCTCTTTAGCTCCCTCTCTCTGTTTCTAAAAGCAGTGGAAGAGAGTGAAATTATAGAGATTGTTCATAATTGTAAAAACAAGACTTCTACCGACTATAATGACATTGACATGAGAATAGTTAAACATGTCATTGAAGGAATTGCAAAACCACTTACACACATCTGTAACTTATCATTTCAAACTGGTAAATTCCCCAAAAAAATTAAAATTGCAAAAGTCTTACCGCTGTACAAAACTGGAGACAAACACCACTTCACAAACTACAGGCCTGTTTCACTGCTTCCTCAATTTTCAAATTTTTTAGAAAAACTCTTTGCTGCCAGATTTAACATATTCATCAATAAACACAATTTACTAACTGACAGCCAATACGGCTTCAGACCCAACCAATCCACTTCATTAGCAGTCATTGAGCTAATTGAAAAGATAACAAATTCCCTGGACCAAAAGAATTATGCAGCCGGTGTTTTTATTGATCTCAAAAAAGCATTTGATACCATAAATCATGACAGAATAATCAATAAATTAGAACGGTATGGTATCAGGGGGGTTGTATTAAACTGGCTGAGGAGCTATTTACAGAACAGGCAACAGTTTGTGAAGATGGGTGAACATATGTTATCTTGTTTGGACATTGCCTGTGGGGTCCCCCAGGGGTCAGTATTAGGGCCAATTATTTTTATTCTCTACATTAATGATATATGCAAAACATCAAAGATTTTACAATTCGTGTTATTTGCAGACGACACTAATATTTTTTGTACGGGAGAGGACTTGCAGCAGCTTCTGGTGTTAATTACAACTGACATGAGCAAATTAAAAAAGTGGTTTGACAATAATAAATTGTCATTGAATCTAAGTAAAACAAAAATCATGTTGTTTGGAAATTGTAATTTAAATAATGACGTAAATATTAAGATTGACGGTGTTAATATTGAAAGAGTGTATGTAAATAAATTCCTTGGTGTGACAATAGACCATAAGCTCAGCTGGAAACCTCACATAAAACATGTTAAATCTAAACTGTCACAAAGCATCTTAGTCCTGTGTAAAGCAAAGCATATATTGGATAAAAAATCATTGCATATTCTTTACTGCTCAATGATCTTACCTTATTTAAATTACTGTGTGGAGGTCTGGGGGACCACTTACAAAAGCTCACTGCTACCATTAGTCACAATACAAAAACGAGCCATAAGAATAATCAATAAAGCTGGATATTATGATCACACCAACCTCCTCTTTTTACATTCCCGTATCATAAAGTTCAATGACCTGGTTGAATATCAAGTTGCACAAATCATGTTCAAAGCTAGAAATAAACTGCTACCAGGTAACATTCAAAAACTTTTTTTTGACCGAGAGGGGGGTTACAATTTGAGGGAACAGTTAAACTTTAAGACACTGGCTGTACGCATGACTTTAAAATGTCATTGCATCTCAATTGGGGGTGTGAAACTGTGGAATGGGATGAGCATGGAGCTAAAGCAATGTCCAAACATGATCCAGTTTAAAAAAAGGTTCAAAGCAATGATTTTCAAAAGGTACAGGGATGAGGGTGAGAAGTAAGAAGGAAATTATAAATAAATAAATAATAATAATAATAATAATAATAATAACGTATATGGGTTGTATTGATATATATGGATACTGATTGTATAAGGAAGAAGAGAAAGAGAATGAGAGAGACGTCACATCCATAAAGGAATACTAACCAAACTTAAGACAGGAATATTGTCATGTAAAGTGTGCTGTTTACATTAAACTTTGGTGAACCATAGTGTACACACAAATAAGCCAAATTGAGTCAGATTAGGCATCAAATATTGGAGAAATACCAAACTTATAGACACTATTCAAATTATCTGTCTTACCTCTCTCATTATGAATGGCAAGTTCCAACGGAGAACGCGATCGGGATCTTGAGTCACCTGTTGGTGGGTCTGAAATATTGTTATCTACGTCTCCACGTTGACGTGCTTGGCCCCTACCACATCCCTCAGATCTGTGTCCCCGACTTCTCCTGCCTCGTTCCAGTGTTCGACCTATAAACAATTGTAACATTATTATTACTGTAGGCCAAATCCTATAGACTAAATATAGCTACACACACAGGCTACTCTCTCTCACACACACACACACACTGGCTACACCAGTGCTTCTCAAATGGTGGGGCGCGCCCGCCGTGAGTTGTCAGGGGGGCGCGTGCTGCCTTGATTTCCAACTGACAAAAAAAAATTATATATATTTTTTTTTGCTAGCAAGCGCGATGTGTGCTTGTGTATGGTCATATCCGCGTGAAAGGCCGCGATTTGCAGTAAATAAATGTCCACGTGTCTCTTTAGGCTATTTAAAAATAAATCAAGCAGGTAGACTAATAATAACTTTAATTAATTATTGTTTATCGCATCACAGAAGGCCTATTGGCCTATAATAATAAAAAAACACCACCTTAAAGGTAACATATTATGCACTTTGCTGTCAATTTTATATGGTCTCTAAGTAGTCCCTAATACTTATTTTTTTAAATGTTTGCTGAAAAACCCGTTCAGATCATTTATTGTAGCAAGCCTCTATACCCTGATTGTCCTCTGGTCTCAGAATGACCTATATTTGTGCGATCTGGCTGGCCCCTCCCACCTCTCTGCCGGGCTTTCTTTATATGGGCTCTCCCACCGTCTCTGCCGTGCTCTCGTGATACTAGAGAGACACTACGTGAGTCGTGACTGCGAACACAGTGTTTACAGTGTTTACCCCCGGAGGCTCCGGGCGGATCTAAGCCAAGAGAACAGTTTGACATGACCTGACATGATTAAAACCAGTGAAAACAGTAGCTTCAAAGTTTGATTTCTAAAAACGAGTCATTTTCAGACTGCTGTGGGGAGTATAAACAGCGTGTTATGAGCAAAACTTGGTGCTACAACAGAAGCTACATGGCGCTAACGCTAAAAATAAGACTCAGACGATAAAATAAACTAAAAGTACCACAAAAATCGGTGAAAAAAATATTTTCAAAATTTACTCCACACTATTAAGTTACAATCCTTTGTCCTGTTAAAAACGAGGCCTTTCCAGACTGGTCTGGGTAAAAGAATTATGTTTTTATGAGCAAAAGCTGAATGCTTGTCCCAAAGCTAGCCCGTGAGCTACCGACTAAAATACCACACAAATCAGTGAAAAAAATATTTTCAAAATCGACTTCCACACTATTAAGTTACAATCCTTTGTCCTGTTAAAAACGAGGCCTTTCCAGACTGGTCTGGGTAAAATAATTATGTTTTTATGAGCAAAAGCTGAATGCTTGTCCCAAAGCTAAATAGCTATACACCAGTCAGGCAAAAATACCAATAAAAACATTTCTTTCAGTTTCACTGTTTGCAAAAACCCACAAGTAGCTTCCTATCCGTTGTGTTATTAAAAACGAGGCATAGACTGCTGTGGGTAAGATAAATTAGTGGAGTATGAGCAAAAGCATTCTGTGTTGGTGTATGTAACATTCAGACTGTACTAAGGGCATGTTGTCGCTTAGCGGGGAAAACAACATGGCTGTCGGTCGGAAAATTTTCCAGAGGAAAATCTCATGGAATCTCATGGGATCTCGGGCACGGGATCTCGGGCCGTGGACCAATAAGAAATGGGGGGGTGGGGTTATCATACTTTTTTTTTTTTTTATCATAGACTACTGCACGGTGGAAATTTCTGGTTACTAATGTGGGGGGGGAAGCATCGGAAGCATGGACATATATAGAAAATATGGGGATGTGGCTTTGCAGTTTATGACGTCATAAACCGCGAGAATTATGAACGGAGTATATTGGGGGGGAGGGGTGGGGGTTTCAGAAAGGGGGACAGTGAGAAAAGGAGAGATTGTTGTTTTTTTTTATATTTTGGCAGTCTCTAGGCACACCGTGGCCCCATGGATATGTTAGAACACATTTAAAAAGTGCATTTAGCATAATATGTGACCTTTAACTATGTTTACAGTTTAAATTTTTTTTAATGAAATGCAAACCTCAGTTAATCATTTGCTCTTGTTTCTCTGTCCTGAGATTCACACAGACTGAGCAGTCTTGTTTAAATGTTACATATTGAGCTAATAAACTGAACTTTGATTTTTTTTTGCTGCAGAAGTTATCTCAGCTGATTTTTGTTATCTAATTTGATAGTAAGGTGATTGTATGCAGAATGCTTGTGCGAGAAACTCATACAGTGCTTTTGTACAGATAAATAAATAAATATTAGCAGGTTCTCAATAGTATTTCAATTTCAAAACGAAAATTTCTGTCCCCTAAGGGGGGCATGACAGAAAATAATTGAGAACCGCTGGGCTACACACACCCACACACCATATAGGCTTCACACACACACACACAAAGAGAGAGAAACATTTTACTGCAACATCATCTTTCTTTTCTGAATATTTGGCATTAAGCATATCCTGTCCACATAAAATAGGCTAATTGTACAGTCTACATAATAGCCTAGGCTACATTACCAAACTTATAAACACACTATTCAAATTATCCGTCTTACCTCTCTCATTATGAATGGCAAGTTCCAACGGAGAACGTGATCGGGATCTTGAGTCACCTGATGGTGGGTCTGAAATATTGTTATCTACGTCGCTGTCACTGGACACAGCGGGGGACACAGCCGGCGTCATTTGTTTACAGGTTGACGTCTGTCGAGGATTCCTTCGCCTCCCTCTGGCACTAATACAGGCGGGGCTAAATATAACGTTAGCTTGATGTGACTCGCTAAACTGTAACTCTTCGTCTTCGTCCTCATCATCATCCTGATCAGACTGTGAATGCTCCAAACAGGAATGATTTGAGTCCGAGTCCATTACCTGTTCTGCTGCTTGTTTAGCCGTATATTTTAGGCCGGGCACCGGCATATTTCTTGTTTCTATCGACAGGTTCTTGTTGATAGTAAATATTTGTGATATAAATGTACACGAAAACGTCAGTTAGTGATTTTCCCGCCACACTTTCCATTCATACACTCTCTTCTTCTTTGTGTTTTACGGCGGTTGGAATGGCATCTCGGCGTATTGCAGCATTGCCGCTCCACCCTGCCACCTTGTACATTAAACAGTGGCTCCACCTTTCTTGTTCGGGTGACCTATTTAATGTCAGATGGTCCGTAACAGCGCCCCTACAAGTCTAACGGTAAAAAAGGGGATTGACGGAAATTCTCAATGGCGGGGAAAGAGTTAATATAAGTGTAAAATCGCTCTTTATTCATACAGTGATCACTTACATAATGTGCGCATTTCATAAAGCCGATCTCTCAGTCAGATGCTTTGCATGTAATCGGCAAATAAACTCATTGTAGTATCCCGAAATTTTTATCCAATCAGAAGAGAGAACGCTACAAACCGACACTCATCTCACTCATATAGCCTATAGTATATAGCCTACACTCCATGGTCTCACTGCCGGTGCACGCCAGAGCAACAGATGGGTGAATGTGTATGCACCTATAATGGCGGAGCAGGTAAAAATCCTTCCCAATGTCTGTTTTGATGGTTTTTATCATGTTTTATCACACTTACACCGAAAGGACTGTTGTAAAGGGCTGTATAAATAAAGTACATTACATTATGGATCTGAGATGATGCTAGATAACTCACTGCTTGAAGACCGCAATGCATTAATGTGGTGACGTAGGGACGAGCGAGGGGACTGCTAACTGCAGTAACTGACAGGAAGTTAGCTAAAAGAACCATTCCGCTTACAGCACCTTTAAGAGAAGCAATTTGGTGTATTCTGGTGAAGAGAATTAAGGACAAAAAAAACTTTGTCAGATGAATAGTAAAATGAGCATAACAAGTGTCAGTCAACCTTCTTGAATGTTACAATACAAAGTGTGTAGGTACAGTATTTACCAAGAAAAACGTTAAAAACAGCTTAGAAAAACGGTTAAAAATGCTGGCAAAACCAACTTTAAATAAGTAAGAAAATAACATGGAGCCTCAAATCAATCACACCAAATTCCCTTACAATAAACTAACTATTTATATTGTGGCAAACAGGATTTGCCTTATCTTTGTTACACAACCATAAATCAAACACATAAGAATACACTTTGTCACCACAGTTAATCTCGTGTTCACGCACGAGATCCAGTTTTCTGTTCCCTCGCTCTCGCTTACTCGTCTCTTGTTTCTTGTTGCCTGTAGCTGTTGACCACAACCTAACTTTTGTTTTTCCTCTGCCTGCAGTATCCGGATCACTCTCTCCTGCTTCCCGGCTTTGGTCTCCCCCTGGCTCCCTCACCCACTACCTGCTTCCCCACACCATATATAAAATAAACCTTTTTTATATAAATCCTACTTCGTCTCTGTCTGCTCTTGGGTCCAGCATCGTAACCATAACAGATAGTGGAGGACGCAGGTGAGTGCGTTGTTTCGGCGCTGATCTGCTAAAATCACTATAGGGCTGCAACTAACGATTATTTTGATAATCGATTAAACTGTCGATTATTTTCTCGATTAATCGATTAGTGTTATGGTCCGTAAAATGTCAGAAAATAGTGAAAAATGTTGATAAATTTTCCAAAGCCCATGTTGACGTCCTCAAATGTATTGTTATGTCCAAACCACACAGATATTTCAGTTTACTGTCATAATAGGATTACAGAAACCAGAAAATATTCACATTTGAGAAGCTGAAATCAGAGAATTTGGAAATGTTTTAATAAAAAATTACTCAAAACGATTAATCGATTATCAAAATTATTTTAATTTTAATAATCGATTAATAATCGATTTGTCGATTAATCGTTGCAGCTCTAAATCACTACATTCACCTCAGGTGTGTCGGCCAGAACACCACGCACCATTCAAAAACCGTAAAAACAGCAATAGACAAAAGCACATTATTAACTTGAGGTGACACGTTAATCTGCAGTGACAATCCGCCAACTGCGGCCGTTAATCAGCGCGCGTATAAAGCAATGCAAATGGCTGTAAAACAACAGTTGGCAAACTCCATTCACATAAACCGAGTAGGCACATTAACACGGTAAAATGATAGTACTGCGGCTGCGGCTACTTGAACGCTCCGATGACTCGGAGAGAAAAAAATATGAACTTCCCTGCAGACGCTCTGACTGACTGATGTCACCGCCCCTCAATGACAAATACTGTTTCTGATTGGCCAAATGACCGTCAAAGCTCATATGATAGAAGTTAACATCCGTCAATCATAGTTAGTCACTCCACTTTCTTAATAGGTCCATGCTGTTGCTGTTGTTCAGACCAGAAGGCCACACGATTGAGCTTGCCGATGGAACCAAGGTGAGCGGGATGGCGAAGATGAGGGGAGACGCCGAAGTCTACTTGCTGGACAGCGAGGGACGACAAGTGAAAACGAGGCTCAAGCAGGCACTCTACATCCCATCTTTTCCTCAGAACATTTTTTCAGTCAAAGCAGCGACAGCAAACGGAGCCGAGGTCCGTTTCAAGAACAATGATGACTGGCTGATCCACAAAGATGGTACCAAGTTCAAAATGGATGTGTATGGTAGGCTGTATTACCTTAGCACAGTAGAACATGAAAACAGTGATGAAGTGAACGGGTGTTATGACATTCAAACGTGGCATAAGATACTTGGTCATTGTAATTTTGATGATGTTTCAAAATTAGAAAAGGTGGTAGAAGGGATGGTCATTAAAGGGAAACATGACAAGTCCAATACAAATTGTGAAACTTGCACACAGGGCAAATTTACACAAAACAGAAATAGACAAGCAGACGCTAAAGCTACAACTGTACTGGAATTAGTACATACAGACCTATGCGGTCCAATAGAACCAGCAGATAAAGATGGGTTCAGATATGCTATAGCATTTACTGATGATCACAGTGGGATGATTTTTCCATACTTTATCAAAGCAAAGAGTGACACGACAAAAGCTACTGAAAAGTGCATAACAGATATGGCTCCATATGGAAAAGTAAAGTGCATAAGATCTGATAACGGTACAGAGTTTACTGGGCAGGAGTTCCAGTCTTTACTAAGGAGTAACGGGATAAGGCATGAGACTAGTGCACCCTACTCACCTCATCAGAAAAACACCTAACCTATCTCACATGAAAATATTTGGCTCTGAATGCTACGCATACAAGCAGGATAAGAAGAAGCTATGATAAATATAGTCCAGCATATAACGTGTACTATCCTGAGACAGGAACAGTCCTAAAACATAGGCTGGTAAAATTTATCACCAAAGGTAACGCAGATAGCCAGACTCAGACAGATTTTGACATGGGGGACAACATTGAGTGTTATGGAGATACAACACCAAAGATAGCCAACCAGGGTCAGGAACAACCTAAGGGGTGTAAAGAGACGAGTGTTGAGACTACTGAGACAAGTCCCACTCAGACAGAAAATACTCAGAAAGAACAGGAAGAAAGCAGGTATCCTACCAGACAAAGGAAGGCTCCAGGCCACTTAAAGGAGTACCAGTGTAAAGCTGAGTGTAACAATGATGAGAGTGAAAATGTTGATTATTTCTACAGAGTGACTTATGGTGTACCAAAAACACTTAGAGAGGCTATGGACTCTAAGAAGTCAAAAATGTGGGCTGACGCGATGGAAGAGGAGATGAACTCTTTAACAGAGAATGAGACTTTTACTCTGACCCCACTGCCACGAGGCAAGCAAGCAGTGGGAGGTCGCTGGGTATATGCAGTAAAAGAGAGCTCAGATGGATCTGAAACGTGTAAAGCCAGATATGTCGCGAAGGGTTATGGTCAAGTGGAAGGGATTGACTATAAAGAGACTTTTTCACCGACAGCCAATATGACCTCTGTCCGAGCATTGATGCAGGTGGCTGTACAAGAAGATCTCCTCCTACATCAAATGGATGTGAAGACTGCTTACCTCCATGCTCTGATGGACTGTGAGGTATACATGGAACAACCGGAAGGTTTTGAAATCAAGTCAAAAACAGGAGAACACTTGGTATGTAAACTCAACAAGTCACTGTATGGTTTAAAACAGTCCGGGCGCAACTGGAACATGTTACTGCATGATCACCTTACAGAAAATGGCTTTGTACAAAATGATGCTGATCATTGTGTCTACAGCAGAGAATCTGAGAATGAGAAAGTGATTCTGTTAGTATGGGTAGATGACTTACTCATAGCAGCAAGTAACAACACCTCACTCAGTGATGTAAAAGAGATGTTGAAGAGAAGGTTTAAGATGAAGGATATGGGTCCACTTAAACACTTCCTGGGTATATTTTAAACAGAGCGAAGGAGAGATCAAAATGACTCAAAAGAGACACATAGAGAAGATGTTGACTAGGTTCGGAATGTCTGAATGCAAACCAAGATCAACCCCATGTGAGCAGAAGTTAAACTTTGACACTGAGGGTGAAGTCATTGATTCAACAGGCTACAGGGAGATAGCAGGTAGCTTGATATACATTATGACATGTACTAGACCCGATCTGAGCTGGGTGGTGAGCAAATTATCACAATACCTAGAACCAATAGCAGAACCAAAACAACAACATTGGGCTACAGCAAAACACCTACTCAGATACTTAAAGGGTACTATAGACCAGGAACTACACTACAAGAAAAGTGAAGCAAACCTACACCTTGAGGGATATAGTGATGCTGATTGGGCAGCCGATCAAAATGACAGGAGAAGCACAACTGGATACTGCTTCAGCTTAACTGAAAATGGTCCAGCTATATCTTGGAAAAGTTGGAAACAGCCTACAGTGGCACTGTCAACCTGCGAAGCTGAGTATATGGCACTAGCAGCCACTACTCAGGAGAGTATGTACCTTGTACAACTACTTAAAGGAATAGACAGCAGCAACCAGCATGTACCAGTAAAGGTATACGAGGACAACCAGGGGGCGATAGCTTTATCAAAGAACCCAGTATGTCGACAGAGAAGCAAACATGTCGATATAAAGTATCACTTTATAAGGTCTGCACACACAGAAGGGAAAATAGCTATAGAATACTGCCCTACTGCAGACATGGTAGCTGATATCCTTACCAAACCAGTGGTGAAGGCTAAGCTTGACAAGTTCAAGAGGTATTTGTTTGGAGAGTGAAGTGTACTGACAGATGTAATGTTTTATTTTGTTATTAATACTGTCAATAAGCCAAATGATTATTTTGGAGTTCTGTACATTTTGTGTTTTACTATTAGAGAGAGCTATACACATGTCTTTGAGTGGGAGTGTTGAGCATAATACTGAATGGTGCAAAGCCATGTTAAATAGCCTACTCGGGGACGTCATTACGTCAGCGTGCGTGCCTGCGTGCACTGCTAATGTCATGTGAGCATGCGCAGAATAAACGGTCAGTGGAATCCCAGACCAAAGTGATGATGGCGGCTGTGTGTTTTCTCTCAGTGAATATTAGCCACTAGATGGTGTTAGCTAGCCACTTTGGATGACTGTAACTACGCGATAGACTGCTGCAAGAAATGTCTAACGTAACACATGCTCTACACCACACACACACAGTGCTGGCCATCAGTGGCCTCATACAGTAAAAATTGTTCTGTAACAGGGCTGTCGTGATAACCGCACAGATGAAATACTGCAATATTTTCAAGCCAATCGCAGAGCATGGGCGGTCACCGCAACAACCGCACGTGACGTCCATGGACCTGTTATAAAAGGTGACGAACCCCCGTTTTTCAAAACTCATATTTGGAAAAAAGATTTGAAGACCAGATCTTGTTTTTAAAAAGGAAATACATTTTATTTATTAAAATCATATACGAACATTTAATAAAACACTTTCCTTCATTGCAAATGAACAGTAGTACCAATAGACCGAACTCTGATGTGTTTACTACAGACTTAATTCCTCTGCTCCGCTGTGATCGCTCTCGCTGTCATCTCTCTATGCTCTGGTTCGGTCAGCCTCGCTGCTGTCCTCGGCATCTGAGACGCAACATTTATTTAATGCTCATAGTTAATCACGTAGCTAGAGCTGAAACGAAAGCTATCAACGCCGTGGTTTAAGGCTGAAATGATAACCGGGGCACGTTACAGTTGTCGATTGGAAGGCTTCCGCGATCTCCGTTAGTTTCAGTTTACAGCCGATAAAGTTACAATCACAACGACTGCATGGACAGCGTTTAAAGAAAGCCTCTTATTCTTATTATCATTAGGGCTTTGATGCAAATGATGGAATCTAAACATTACGGCGGCTGTGGTGTGCATAAAAGGAAAAGCGCAGTTGGCAATCTGATCTCTCCTTACTGCCATAGTAAAAGTCGATCGCACAGCCGATTCCTGCCTCTGACACGTTGACTCGCAACATAATGATTTGAGGCTTTGCATTGGCTTTTGCAATGTCCCGTGCCTCGTTTTCTCTCCACAAAAAGCGTTCTCTCTCCCATTGCACACACACATGCCCCGGCCGCTTCCGAGAGCACAGACAGTGTTGGTTCCAACCGATAAAAAAATAAAATAAACACAACTGAAGTTATGTAAAGCGCTTTGAGTGCGAGAAATGCGCTGTATATTAAATATAGCCTATTATTATTATTAAGCTGAATGGTCGCTCTGGTAACGGGACGACGAATACTAGACCCCGAATACAAGACGACCCGACTTTTTACGACCTATTTCCAGGGGAAAAAAACATCTTACCTATAATTAGGCCTAAAAAAGGGGTGGAGCAATTATATCGCATACCGCACTGTTTAGCCACCCTGACTCACCGCACGGGGTATTCCTTCATCGCGACAGCCCAATTCTGTAATATACATGAGAATGCAAGAAATTGGGAATAAATCAGCTATAATGATATCTATTCATAGCAAACCTCAAACATCATCAATGAGGACCAAATTATAATAATTTCTGATTCTGTTAAAGCTCACATATTATGCACTTTGCTGTCAATTTTATATGGTCTAAGTAGTCCCTAATACTTATTTTTTTAGATGTTTGCTGAAAAACCCGTTCAGATCATTTATCGTAGCAAGCCTCTATACCCTGATTGTCCTCTGGTCTAGGGATGACCTATATTTGTGCGATCTGGCTGGCCCCTCCCACCTCTCTGCCGGGCTTTCTTTATATGTCCATGGGGCTCTCCCACCGTCTCTGCCGTGCTCTCGCGATACTAGAGAGACACTGCGTGACTGCGAACACAGTGTTTACCCGGAGCTAAGCCATAGCTGGTTGCTTGTCCCAAAGCTAATAGCTATACACCAGTCAGGCAAAACTACCAATAAAAACTATTATTTTAGTTTCACCGTTTTAAAAAAAGCACAGGTAGCTTCCTATCTGTTGTGTTATTAAAAACGAGGCATTATTAGACTGCAAGGGGAAAGCTAAGTTAGTGTATTAGGAGCAAAACTTGGTGCTACAACCGAAGCTACATGGGCGCTAACGCTAAAAATAAGACTCAGACGATTTAAACCAGTGAAAACAGTAGCTTCAAAGTGTGATTTCTACAGGAATATCTTCCCATCCTTTGTCATGTTAAAAACGAGTCATTTTCAGACCGCTGTGGGGAATATAAACAGCGTGTTATGAGCAAAAGCTGGTTGCTTGTCCCAAAGCTAATAGCTATACACCAGTCAGGCAAAACTACCAATAAAAACTATTATTTTAGTTTCATCGTTAAAAAAAAGCACAGGTAGCTTCCTATCCGTTATGTTATTAAAAACGAGGCATTAATAGACTGCTGTGGTTAAGATAAATTAGTGGAGTATGAGCAAAAGCATTCTGTGTTGGTGTATGTAACATTCAGGCTGTACTAAGGGCATCTTGTCGCTTAGCGGGGAAAACAACATGGCTGTCGCTCGGAAAATTTTCCATCGGATCTCGGGGCCGTGGACCAATAAGAAATGGGGGGGTGGGGTTATCATAGACTAGTGCACGGTGGACGTTTCTGGGGGGGAAGCATGGACATATAAAAAAAATATGGGGATGTGGCTGTGCCGACTATTACGTAATAGTCGGCGAGAATTCTGACTGGAGTATATTGGGGGGGAGGGGTGGGGGTTTCAGAAAGGGGGAGAGTAAGAAAAGGAGAGATTGTTATTTTTTTGATATTTTGGCAGTCTCTAGGCCAGTGGTGTCAAACATACGGCCCGCGGGCCAGATCCGGCCCGCGAGATGATTTAATCTGGCCCGCAACTTGTAGAGCACACATTTATGAGCATTTCAAAAAAAAAAGTAAGTCTCTAGCCCATTCCTGTGAGGAGATATGAATTTTTAAAGAAATAACCAAAATGCTCACTTCAGCCGCTAGGGGGCAGCCAAAATTTAAAAAAGCACATTTTAGCAACATGGGAAATGGTAAATGGCAATCTTGCTTCACCGCTATTAATGTTTCCTCCAGTGCTTTATGGCAAAGTAAAACCCAAAAAAAACTGAACAATTAATGTACTAGCAAGCGCGATGTGTCCGCGGCTCTGCACGCGCGAAACGAGCAGGAGCATGCTAGTGTAGGCCTACAAGATTTGTTTCCTAATTTTCCATGCTGCTTTATTTTTATGTTTTAAATTGGGAAAAACAAATTCCAAAACAACCAATAACCTCTGTATTTAAAAATAAATCAAAACAGTAGAAGTTGCACTTTTATTTAATTTAATTTTGTACTGTCTGCATGTTTGCACAAAATGTGTCCCTGTACATATAGTAAACAAAATTGGACAACTGTAACGTCAGTGCCTGTTGTATTTGTGTATTCAAATAAACAGTTGTTTATTTCATTAGTGCGTATATTGGCATCTTTGAGCAAAATACCCCCAAAATTTTTGCTGCGGCGCTACGCGCCGCACCTCCTATTCCCGTGGCCAGCAGCAACCTTTACTAAGACATTTCCTGGGGGGTACAGAGATCCCTTGTGATCCATGATAATGTAGGTTACAAATGTAGGCTGAGTGATAAAGCATATTACTGAAAAACAAAGCTAGAGATTTGGAGTTGACATGTACGTTATTTTGCCATTATTTTACTGGTCCGGCCCACTTGAGATCAGAGAGGCTGTATGTGGCCCTCGAACCAAAATGAGTTTGACACCCCTGCTCTAGGCACACCGTGGACCCATGGATATGTTAGAACACATTTAAAAAGTGCATTTAGCATAATATGTGACCTTTAAGACTGATTTCACTCAATTTTTTTTTCTTCTTCTGGTTTAAATGTAGAGGTTAGGGTAGGGCAATCGGTTCTACTTTCAGACCGCTGAGACCTGCAGACACGTAGCTTTTATGTACAATATACTAATGACAAAATACAATCCTAACATTTGAGTTTTAAGTGACACATGCACGGGAAAAGCAACAATCAGGATTCAAGCTAAGTAAAAGATGGACAGCATTGTGCATGAAGCTCACTTTTAAGAAGACATTGTTTTCCCATTTCTTTCTCTCCTTCCTTGCTCTTTTCTCCTCTCCGTAATGTCGGTGACTCCTCATCAGGGACCACATTAAAACTCAATCAATTACACACACACACACACACACACACACACCTCCCTCCCAACAACTGCCTGTCTGTGTCATCCCTGGGCTGTTTGCCAGCATCTCTCTCCCAGTCTCAATCCACACAGTATTGTCCTCATCTCTCTCATTGTGATCCTGTGGCCTTGTTGGCCTTGGCATTCAATTTAGCTGTCATCCAGATGCATCCCTCTCTGCACACGCACACGCGCACACACACACACACACACACACACACACACACACACACACACACACACACACACACACACACACACACACACACACACACACACACACACACACACACACACACACACACACACACACACACACACACACACACACACACACACACACATGGATTTCCTGTCAAAACAGTCTGAGACCAATCAGACTGTGGTACTGGAGCATGCCCAGATGAGGGCTAAAGGCCATCAAGGGACCCCCCACACAATGAAGTACCCCCTTTAATCCCAGACACAAATACACACACAGATGCACATAAACACACAAATGCACAGACACACTTAAATGCATGCATGCCAAAGGTGAACATACGCACAATCAACTTCAATAATCTGCATACATTTACCAAATAAAATTTAAAAAATCGATAAAGATATCGATACCATGACTTTGACGGTTCCTTAACAATACTTTTTTGATAGCATTTTAATTACATCCATTTAAACAAGGTGACATTACAAATTATAATATAAAGAAACTTAAGATTTATTTTGCAGCATCTTGGCATTTCTACATCATTTGATGACCAAAACTAAATTACCTTAAATTGAACTAACTACCTTCAGATTACCACACATGCCCTATCTCCTGAGCCACTGCAGCTCTAACAAAATATACAAGCAAAAAGGAAGTGCAAATAATTTTCCGTGCAAAATGAAAAGGTCACTATTGACAAAAAAGAACTTTGATACCCAGCCCTATTTACCACCAGTGGTACTGCATTTGAATGCACTAAGCATGCATGTGTATGAAAGAGAAATGCAAACAAGTCTTCACTGGTGCTCACGTGTGTGATTTTGTATGTGTGTGAGTGCTAAATTGCCTTTAGGCGCCATCCAGGTGTCACACAATATGGCTAAGCCCAGGTCCCACTGGAACTGAACAGTGTCTACTCAGTTTCTAAGAGATCAGCAGCACTAGGCAAAGAGCAGCAAGAAAAGAGGCGGAGTGACAGAGATACAGATAATGACAGGGACAAAAAAAGTGAGTGACACAGATAGAGAAAAAGGGACAGACACAAGAAGAGAGATTTTTGAGAGGGAAAGAGTCAATACAAAGAGAGAACAGGGAGACATGTTGAAGGGAAGGGCTAGAAGGAAGGCAAGACCGGATGGGTGGAGGAAGAGTAGAAAGTACAGAGGAGGAGAAGTGTGGGGAACATATTCCTGTACATCATACTATCAGTTATTGGGATTGTAAAGAGAAACAGTAGACTGAATAATAGAACCATGGTTCCTAAAGCTTTGTCACAAAATTATTCATCTTTCAATATGGTGCAACACACCCGCGCAGCAATTTCAAGGAAATCGTATGAGACATTTTAAACATGTTATGCTCCAGATGACCAGTTCACCTAAAATTCTGGTTGTCTGTCTGTTGCATTATTGATTCAGCCCTGGTGTAGTTACTTATTTTTAATAATGCTGACGACACAAACAGACACAGGCCTCTCCCTGTCAGTCCCTTTTCAACCAAACCCAGACAGAAACTGTTCTTTTAATACAAATCTGTGCAAACCATACTACAAAGCACGACAAAGTTAATCAGAAAAAAGATTTGTAATAAATTCAACTTAATAAAGAAAGGTATAGAGCCCAAAAAGACCAGAAGTATTTTCTCCATTCATGAATATAAAAAACTAAAGGTGCGAACACACTACACGCGTAGACGCATATAAAATCGGCTATTTTTCCATAGGGAACCATTGGTTTACGCGCGTACATGGCGTGTAGATGCGTCACTCACGCTAAAGCAACATTTTAGCCGCGTTAGCTGCGTATGAGCCGCGTATATACGCACCTACGCGCGGAGTTCAAAAAATTTAACTTTTTACGCTCCTACGCATGACGATTAGCCGTGTTGGCCAATCAGCGTTGGGCTTGACCCGACGTCACATACATTGGCACGGTCGGAGAACAGTGTACTGTACACAGAGGCTGATGAGAGACACCGAGGAGGAAAATGTATTGCAGGCAGCCGGGCCGGTGCTGTATGACAGCAGCTCGGGAATAGAAGACGTGGGGAGAGTAAACCAGGAGAATGGACTTCCTGGTTAATTCAGTGAATATGTGCGGCTGTGCTTTAGCCGATAAAACAAGTTGGCGCCGTATAGCATTAGTTAACTCACCCGGTTGTGTGCGGGCGGCTAGCGCCTCATATTATGAACCCAAACATGACGGCTATGTCCGTGGGACTTTCACAACAAGTACAGCGAAGCACCGGTGTTGATCTACGCCAGCCACGGTCCCCTGTCACAGCCAGGTAGGGTAATGTTGGCTACTTGGCTTTATGTTGTGACGCCGTGCACCGATGCTGCTGTAACTGTGTTTGTTATGTTGTGACGCCGTGCACCGATGCTGCTGTAACTGTGTTTGTTATGTAGCTGCCTTGAATATCCCTTATGCCCCGTTAAAAAAAAGTTACACTGGGACCGCTTCGTACATTTTGTGTATTTTGACCTTTAAACTGCATTAAAATGATGAAAGATCAATATTTTTTCACAATTTTTTTTTCCATTTTTTTCATGAAGGGGTTGTTATTCAATTCATGTTGTGATTTAATAAATCACAAATGAAAATTAACCCTTTAGATGCCATTTTTGATCATATACCACTAACCGCTTTTTTGAAAAATACACATAAATTCAATATTCAAATCTTTTTTTTAACTTTGATTATTATTAGTATCACCGGCTCACCCATCTGAATGATAGGTGAGAAAATTATATTTGGTGCATTATTACTTTTTGTTTAATGTCAGATTGAATAAAAAAGTTACACTGGGACCGCTTCGTACATTTTGTGTATTTTGACCTTTAAACTGCATTAAAATGATGAAAGATCAATATTTTTTCACAATTTTTTTTTCCATTTTTTTCCATGAAGGGGTTGTTATTCAATTCATGTTGTGATTTAATTAATCACAATTAAAAATTAACCCTTTAGATGCCAGTTTCGATCAAATACCACCAACCGCTTTTTTGAAAAATACACTAAAATTCAATATTCAAATATTTTTTTTAACTTTGATTATTATTAGTATCACCGGCTCACCCATCTGAATGATAGGTGAGAAAATTATATTTGGTGCATTATTACTTTTTGTTTAATGTCAGATTGAATAAAAAAGTTACACTGGGACCGCTTCGTACATTTTGTGTATTTTGACCTTTAAACTGCATTAAAATGATGAAAGATCAATATTTTTTCACAATTTTTTTTTCCATTTGTTTCATGAAGGGGTTGTTATTCAATTCATGTTGTGATTTAATTAATCACAATTAAAAATTAACCCTTTAGATGCCAGTTTCGATCATATACCACCAACCGCTTTTTTGAAAAATACACAAAAATTCAATATTCAAATATTTTTTTAACTTTGATTATTATTAGTATCACCGGCTCACCCATCTGAATGATAGGTGAGAAAATTATATTTGGGGCATTATTACTTTTTGAATAATGTCAAATTGAATAAAAAAAGTTAGATTTCTACCATTGACTTGCATTATAAGAAAACTTTTTGGCAACCCGCCTTTAAATTAAAGTGAAACATTTTTTTTGCCTCTGATTTCCCATATTACTGCAGAAAACACAATGCAATTGGGTAAAATGAAAGAGAATAGTAAAATTTACCCATTTTATCACCTCTTTTATCATCAAAATATGAATTTTTATGATGAAAACCACTCACTAAAACTACAAAATAACAGCTTTTTTTTTTTTTTAGTGTGTGAGTGTGTGTGTATGTGTGTGTGTGTGTGTGTGTGTGCATGTGTAAGTGCATGTGTGTGTGTGAAAGTGTGCTTGTGTGTGTGTATGAGAGGAGAGAAATTACAAGGGGTACAGATTTGCAGCCCTAATATCGTATGACACATGCAAACACACACACCCCCCCACACACACACACATACACACACAATCTTATTTTGTCATGGACATGCAGACAACAGTCCCCCCCATCCATATTCAAACACATTTGACATTTTTCTTTAGATTTGTTGTCGCAGTGGCCAGTATTCCTGAAATTTTTTTAAATTATGAAAAATCCTATTTTTTTTCAGATTTGTGTCATGAGGCAAGTTTTCCCCCAGTAATACACCATATGAAATTCATAAATCAACTAGATAATAGTTAAAACCTAAAATGTGATGCCTTACCTTCAAAATGAATGCACAACATTATATAAATTCTGATTTTATCTTGGCATGGCCAAGGAATCAAAAATACTGGTTTTATGGCTTTCTATGAGTTTACGAAATGGCATCTTTTTAGACAAGGATTTCAGTGTATTTGATTTGAGTACACACAGACACACTCCTGGATTTTTTTTTTTAACTTCAACCATTCTGACTAAAAGATGTGTTCACTAACTACACATCAAAACAATTTTATTGTATTTTTTAATTTTTTTAACTGGTTTGCAGCCATGAATTACACAAGGATGCCAATTTGTTGTAAAGGGTCACCATAGAGGTCAGGGGGGGGGGGGCTAAAACGGGGCATTTTTTTTATTGACCTTATTTTTACATAACCTTATCAAGTTTACTACAGAGAAATGGGAAATTACAGTCAAAAATATTTTTCCCTTTAATTTTAAGGGGGGTGTCAAAAAATGTCGTTATAATGGAAGTCAATGGTACAAACCGCGTAGTTAGCGGTCCCAGTGTAACAAAAACATCTCACACAGTCAAAATGAAGTGGAAATGGATGAAACTCAGGATATCAAAACTTCATTGTAAAACACACCTCCTTACCAAATTTTATGGCTTGGGGACAATCACAGCCAAAATTATCTCAAAAATGCAACCCCAGATACACAGAATTCCACTAGCGGGGCATAAGGGATATGCAATGCTGTTTTAATGCTAGGCTATTTGTGCTGTTCAGTTTGTCTTTTGTCACAGTTGTTGGCCGTGTTGTTATTGTTTTTGTGCGGACATGCACGCTGTTGTGTCGGGTCTGATCGCAGCCATGGTTAATTAGGGGAAATACAATATCGGGAGGGAGAGTACGCGCGTAGAACCATTTTTGACACAAAATGATCAAGCAACATTTTAGCTGCGTTACGCACGTAAATCTTACGCGGGTAACGCGTGTAGTGTGTTCGTACCTTAATCCTGATCAAATATACTGTATATCCCTTTCAGATTTCAAGTCAAAAGATGATATATCAAAATTGGTAGAGCAATCTAAAAATGTGAGACAACTAAACAGCTGTGCATCAAGAGCCTACTACATAATAGGGGAGAACGGGGTAAGTAGGCACACTTTTTACTCTAGTGAGGATTGCTTATCACCTAAACATCTTTCAATAGTCATTCCTACATTAAATTGAAGCTTAAGGTGTTGGCTTGAAATGCGTACCCCTCACTTTTTCTATCTTATTGTAATAAAGAAGAAATTAATCATCGAAGACACCCTTACACATTGTGACAACCAACCCCATCAAGGGGTCGGTTGTCAAACACTATGGGGTTGTTTGTCACAATGTAATCTTAATGGGAATAATCTTAAAAAGAAGGCAAGAAAGTAGAACTAAATTTGAAAGTTTAATTGCATTGTCAAGTTGACAAATAGGCCTACATAACTTAATGTAGCCTTGGCAGCTGGTCTAGTTTGGGATGCACTGGGTTGTTTTGATTTTGTTGCCCTTTTTTCTTTTGCATGCTAGCTGCCTTTTCCTGCTCTATTATTTCCTTCTCTGGGGTGTCAGTGAGGATACAGCTTGACAATGTCTTTCGTTATTGGGTTCCTTTTCTGGCTGCAGCCTTGAGATAACATGTGACAACCAACCCCCCAAAAAATGTGACGACCAACCCCAACTTGAATTTCTTGCTAGCATCAAGGCCAACAACCATCTGACAACTAATTAGCTTGCTAACCACAATCTAAACTATAGTTTACCCTTCACACTTTGTATGGGTAACAAGTGTTTTGTTATAAACCCATTGTGTAAAAGCCTAGAAGAAAAATACTGAGTAGCTAAATATTTTCAATTTGACATGAAAAACACAAACAGTCGTCTCACCTCAAATTCAGCAGTCTAACTCCAAGAAAGACTATGTAGGTGACCTCTGATCCCAATTCTGGATATTTACATACCAAAATTTCACAGACAGCGCCTTCTGGTTCCGAGATATAACGATTGTGACAACCAACCCGTGTGACAAATTACCCCGTTCTCCCCTATGCATTACAGTCATTTTTTTTTAAATATTTTCTATTATCCTGGAGGACAGAGATCAATGGCCCCTCTTCATCCCTACCATGAACAAAAAAGCTGAATTTTAAATGTAGTTTATGACCACTACAAGCACTTCAGAAGTGTGGTCCACCTGCAATATTTAAATAGTAGCCAATCTTACTTGCATTGCATCACTTGCCAATATGAGCTGTCAGTGTAGATATTATTGATTGAGACTGCTTTCTGCTGTTTACTTGTTTGTTCTGCTTCTCTGTTCTCTGGCTCCTAAAACTGTGCATAAAACAATGCTTGCGGTGATGTAACAGAGTGTAATGGGGCACTTTTACAACCAACCTGGAGAGTAAATGATTACTGAGTATGGATTGGAAATGCATATGCTTTAAAAACTGTGGCTGATTTCTAAACATCCAAGGATGCCTTGTTACTGACCTTGATTCAGTTAGCCAGCCTAGGTAAGTAGATATGATATGTGGTCCGTGTATTACATTAGGTGAGGCTAAGACATATGTGTACTTTTTCCTGATGTGTACAAACTACAACACAATGAGACACCGGCAATACAGCATAACCAATTACTGAAAAAATAATAATTTAAAAAGCAGACAGCAGCTCTAAGAACAAAATATACCAGTATGACATAAACAGTGCTGTCTTTATCAACAAAATTAAATCAAATTTATTTGAATCTTTGATCCCACTGTACGGTAGGAGCAGTCCATAACTGTGTCAATAATTCACACTGACCCACTCAGCTTGAAAACATAAACCTATTTATCTCGTTCTACTGGAGACATTTGGAGGTAGATAAAAGGGAATGTCATTATTACACATTTCTCACAGAAGCCTCAAATTATGGCTCACGGACAAACCCCTGCTGGGCAGCAATACTCAAATAAAAAAATAAAAAAACATTAAATTAAATGTGTGTTTTGCAGTAGGTCAGCTTTGAATAGCTGTCATACTGTCACTCAATCACTGAGTAATGACAAGCTCGTTACAGCTCATCACTAGCGTGCCAAAGTTTAAAGGTGAAGTAAGCGATTTATTTATGTTAACATAATAGTGGAGCGGCTAAGTGATTTAATCGTTCAGTTTATGATACAAGCGTGAAAATTGGCATGAGCAGTCTCCATGGGTCACTTGACAAGAAAATTGTCCGAGCCGTTTGAAATTTCAAGATGGCGGCCATTTTTCAAGATGGCCGACACCTTAGTGGAGCAGTTAAGTGATACAGTGGTTTATTTGGTGATACAAGCATGAAAATTGGCATGAGCAGTCTCTGTGGGTCACTTGACAATAAGCCACCCACAGCTACTTGAAATTTCAAGATGGCGGCCATTTTCCAAGATGGCCACTACCTTAGTGGAGCAGTTAGGCTTAAGAAATCATTTAGTTGGTGATACAAGCATGAAAATTGCCATGAGCTGTCTCAAAGAGTAATTTGACAAGATACCGCCCACAGCAACTTAAAATTTCAAGATAGCGGCAATTTTTCAGGATTACTGCCGTCCGCCATGTGGATCTTTAAATGATAAATTTTCTCATAGAAATGTATTGGGTTCCTCAAAAGACTCTTGTCAAGAGAGGTTGTTTGACTGTGTTTTGTCTGACTCCTCGCCCATGACCTGTTCAGTTTGGTAAAACCTGTCAGGAGTTGCCTCCCACTGGCATAGCTCTCAGGGTTCACTCCCTTACCACGACAAGGTAACAGTCACAAGAGAGGTTTTTTTTTTGTGTGGTTTTTTTGTTTAACTAACAGCCATTAAACATGTCAAATAAATACTAAGAGGTGGGGGAACAAAAAATAAGATTAATAAATTAGCACCGTTGTGGTGCTGAACGGACAGTGCACCAAACAAAAAATTTAGCAATGACTAATACTGAATGTCAATAAGAACAGATCCAGAGGCAACAGCGGCTCTGGCTGACACAGCCACGGAACCATAACAAACAGAAAGTATCTCAAACAATACTAAGGAACTAAACTGAAAATGTGCTTCACTGTTAGATATACACAGTGGAAGCAATGTTACAAAGTAACAACTGAAAATGTCACAGTAATAGGCTGGTGACAAAGTAAAACATGATACGCCGATGTGGCGAGGGGAAGCCGATCGGCCTACACCGGAAAATATAGACAACGGGGAATAACACTGGCAAAAGAAACAGGGGCAACTAGACATGTGCAACTGAGTCCATACCTGAATCACTTACACCTTCCAGTACATGCCTTGTTGCACCCACATTTGGTCAACTCCCAACAATTCTCCGCAATAGGTGGAAGTGGAGTCCAGAAGACTTTCCACTCTTCGTCCTGTTCAACCCATCCCCAGTCGGATGGGCTCGGCATTTGTGGATGTCGCTTCAATGCCTGTCCCCACACGTATCCAGCCTCATAAGAAGCACGTTTGGCATGCTCTTTGAGTGCTGCTTGAGTTGGTGGGATCAAGTCATATTGTCTTTGCTTTCTGGCAAAGAGATCAAGCCTGGCCTCGTTCACAGTGGTGACATCGCTGGACCTGTCATACATTAGCACAACAAATCTCTTCAAAGCTTGCAGGTCACTATCCTCCACTGCAGAGGGACATTTGCTGAGTCTTGCAAATGTGTTTGAGACCTCATCACACACGTCCCATGTTTTCCAAGCAGACTTCTTTGATTTGCCATGGAAGGATGACACAATGTCACAACCACTGAAGGCATGGAAGAAGAGGATACCACGTGTTTTCTCTGATCCTATGGCTGAAACCACCTCATGTATAGGGATCCATCTTGTCTTCTCTCCTTTGCTAAAAGTCACCCACATTTTCTCCAGGCCAAGTTGCATCAAAGACGGCATAACAGAAGTGGCTATGATTAAAATGTCTGTGTCATTGGCATCAATCATCAGGGATTTGTGTCCTTGTTTCACTGCATGCTGGGCATGAAGGAAGATACGCGTGTCTGCCTCTTCATGACTACACAGGGCTACTGCATCCAGGTTAGCAGCTTGGTTACTAAAAGCATCTTCCCCCTTCGTCACAATGACTATATTGGCTGTTTTCATTTCTGTTACTTTATCAACAATAAAATGGAACAATTCCTGCTTGTTGTTTTCATCCCGTAGGAAGCTTTGCCAGTTTGACGGAGTTTTGCCTGTGCCTGTTACTCTCCTTCTGATTGCTTTTCCCCATTTTGACCTTGCCTCACACTTCAGACTGGACTTCCAGTAAACATCCAACACAATGTCTGTCCGCCTGTATGTATGGCTGTATGTCTCTATTCTTGGAAGTATGTCATTTATTGCATATTCATCAAACGTCTTGCTTGAACGTGGTGGCAGTGTATTCACCATAGCTGATCCATCCACTATAAAAACATCTGATTCTGGCTTTTTTTCTGGCAATGTCAATTTCGCTTGTAGTAAATCAGCCAGGTGTGATTTGGTACACGTGTGGAGTTTCCCCATTAACCTTGGCTCGGCTCTCCCGCGCTGGCACAACCTGTCAATTCAGGTGCGGCTATCTAACTGTTTTGGGGTAGATTAGACAGCATTTGGGATACTAACTTTAAAATTAGCTGACATTGAACCCCACTCTGAGTTTAACAGCAGTGATATATCACCAGTGTGCCCTGGTAGTGCAGATATTCACTCTTGTCTAATCTATCTATGATAAAACAAATCAACACAACTGTATTTTGATGCGTTAAAAGTTGTCTTTAGCATAATCTAAAACATATAAAATAAAATGACACCAAATCGTCCTTAATGAAAAATCCCAATACATTCATATCGGAAAATTGATCTTTTGAGGATCCAGGGGGAGGCCATCTTGAAAATAGAAATTTCAAGTGGCTGGGAGTGTTTTCTTGTCAAGTAACCCTTAGAGACTGCTCATACCAATTTGCATGCTTGTGTCACTAACTAAACAATTATGTCGCTTAACTGCTCCATGTAGGTGGTGGCAATCTTGAAAAAATGGCCGCCATCTTGAAATTTCAAATGGCTGTGGGCGGTTTCTTGTCAAATTAACCTTTGAGACGGCTCATGGAAAATTTCATGTTTGTATCACCGACTAAATTATTTCTTAAGCCAAAGTGCTCCACTAAGGTGGTGGCCATCTTGAAAAATGGCCGCCATCTTGAAATTTCAAGTAGCCTGTGGGTGACTTATTGTCAAGTGACCCACAGAGACTGTTCATGTCATTGTTTATGCTTGTATCACCAAAAAAAACATATCACTGAACTGCTCCACTAAGGTGACGGCCATCTTGAAAAATGGCCGCCATCTTGAAATTTCAAATGGCTCGGACAATTTTCTTGTCAAGTGACCCATGGAGATTGCTCATGCCAATTTTCACGCTTGTATCATAAACTGAACGATTCTGCCAAAAATAAGCACTTAGCCGCTCCACTATAAGTGTTAAATCGCTCTTTATTCATACAGTGATCACTTATATAGTGTGCGCGTTTCATACAGCCGATCTCTCAGTCATTCGCTCTGCATGTAATCGGCAAATAAACTTTCCGAGGATCCCACTACTGGTAACCAATCAGAAGAGAGAACACTACAAACCGGCATCCGTCTCACTGCTGGTGCACGCACAGAGCGACAGATGGGTGAATGTGTATGCGCCTACAATGGCGGAGCAGGTAAAAATCCCAATGTCTGTTTTGATGGTTTTTATCATGTTTCATGCTTGTATCACCAAATAAACTATTATATCACTTAAAGCTATACTATACAATCTGAGAGAGCTAGCATGATTTGAAATTAGCTTCTCCTCTGAGTTCCGTTTAAAGAGGACCTATGATGCTTTTTGACTTTTATGACCTATAAACGTTGTTATGATGATTCATAGTCATGCTTAACCATACTAAATTATCAAATAATGACTTACATGCATTTCGACGTATTCCCTGCTGACCGTCTGGGGTGTCTGTGCCGAGCACTAAACACTATTCTAGCCAGTCGAGAAGTCACGTGTTCAAAGCGGTCTACCCTTTGTAACTTCGTGACGTCGCATGTAACTTCGTGAAGTCACCACGCGGATGTTTCCATGTATGGTAATGCTATCACATCCCTGTTCGCGTCTGCCTCGCGCCCTTATAGGTCCATGCTCGCGCTTCCCGCCACTGAAAGTGTTCCGGAAGGAAGGTAACCAATCACAACGGAGTGGGGTTTGCAGGAGGGGGGGAGGGTAGCGGAGATGGCCGATGCACAGGCGGAGGGAGCGGAGATTGCCGAAGCACACACACTCAAGTGTTGACAGGACGTGCTGGATCGCCAAAATAAGAGAAAGAGCTTCCCGAAAATCTACATAGTTTCTTTTGATGTGATTCGTGTCAGGTTGCTCTATAGCAGTGTAAAACAAGAAATTAAGACCAGAAAAGTAGTATAATAGGTCCTCTTTAACCACTCCCCCACCCCCCAGGACTTCCTCCCCCCAACCCTCTGTACACAGCCGTGCACGAGCGCAGCTCTGCAACTTAGCAACCTGGCTGCTGCGCCGCCTCACTGAGCAGAGAGCGGCTAGCTAACTGGAGGCTACATTTCTCGACGAACTACAATGTTTCATTCACCGGTAAGAACACACCTAATATTGCAATGCTAAATGTTTAAAACAAACATGATAAGGCCTACTGTTAGTAGTAGTTGTTATGTACGGGCTTGTTTTGGGTGTGTTTCTTTGTTCTGTGTTTCTTTTGGTTGCCACTGATTAAGTGAGCAGGTGTGCTGCTCACTTAATCATGCTCACCTGGTGTAATCAGTGCCAAGTACTTAAGCAGCATGGTAAGCCTCAGTCTGTGCCCCTGCTCTGCTCACTGCCATGCTGCTGGACTGTTGCTGCTCAACTGTGGTTTTTTAAAAGTTAAGTTTAAGCTTTGAGTTTGTTAAGTTGCTGATCTGTCGTTTGTACCGGTTAAGTTTGATACTTTTGTTCTTTTTGAATTAAATACGCATCATTTTACAACCTGACTCCTATTTACCCTTTTAACTGGTTTTCAAGTTACAGTCCCTTTACCCCTAGTCAAACAGGGACGTAACAATTGGGGGCTTGTCCGGGATCAAAAGAACTTTCCCATCACCAGAGTTTTTTTTTATTGGAGTTGGTAGTAGTTTCTTAGTCCCCCCTGATGTTTCTGGCATGGCAGTGAGCCAACAACTGCTCATCAGAGCCTAAGGAGTATGCTGTCCTCAGAGGGTGGGGGCCGCCCTCTTCATCTTCTTCAGGGGGAGACGGTCCAGTTCGGTGGTCTCCGGCAGGAGACGGTTCGGTGGTCGACAGTTCGGTGGTCTCCGGGAGGAGACAGTTCGGTGGTCGACAGTTCGGTGGTCGACAGTTCGGTGGTCTTCGAGAGGAGACAGTTCGGTGGTCTTCGAGAGGAGACAGTTCGGTGGTCGACAGTTCGGTGGTCTTCGAGAGGAGACCGTTCGGTGGTCTTCGAGAGGAGACAGTTCGGTGGTCTCCGGGAGGAGACAGTTCGGTGGTCGACAGTTCGGTGGTCTCCAGTAGGAGGCATCCCTTCCCCTTCCCCTCGTCCGGTGTCCTCCAGTGGGGCATTTTTTCCCGTTCCCCTGACAACGTGTGCTTTGTGTGCTTATGGAAAAAATGTTAAGACTCTTGATATTTGTTTTTTTTTAACAAACACTATGTGTTTGTATTTATGGTGGGGGGTGTTATGTACGGGCTTGTTTTGGGTGTGTTTCTTTGTTCTGTGTTTCTTTTGGTTGCCACTGATTAAGTGAGCAGCACACCTGCTCACTTAATCATGCTCACCTGGTGTAATCAGTGCCCAGTACTTAAGCAGCATGGTAAGCCTCAGTCTGTGACCCTGCTCTGCTCACTGCCATGCTGCTGGACTGTTGCTGCTCAACTGTGGTTTTCTAAAAGTTAAGTTTAAGCTTTGAGTTTGTTAAGTTGCTGATCTGTCGTTTGTACCGGTTAAGTTTGATACTTTTGTTCTTTTTGAATTAAATACGCATCATTTTACAACCTGACTCCTATTTACCCTTTTAACTGGTTTTCAAGTTACAGTCCCTTTACCCCTAGTCAAACAGGGACGTAACAGTAGTACTCACAGCAGTCAAGCTAGCACATATGCATAGATGGACTGGTATCAGAAATGTAATACAAATAAAAATAAATTAGCAATACATGTTATTTCTATCACAGTTTACCCACGTTTTGTGTAGTAGGCTATGTGACACTTTATTTATCATTCATTGTTTGGCTTGTCAGAGCTCACAAGTTGAGTTTTTTGCAAAACTCTAAGGATTGCATATGAGCTGACTGTATCTACATAAACCTTACCAGCAACTTTGTATACTGAGATGCTATGTACCATGAACACACAATAGCCTACCTTTTAGAGGACAATACAAAACTGCATAAATACAAATAATAATCATGTATTACTTTACAGGCAAGAATTCAAAGACTAAATCTACAAATGTTGCATCATCTGCTCCAGCTCTGCTTGACATGCGACCCCAGCCTCATGTTGGACCGGCTAACATTGGCATCAGCAGATCCTCCTCCATCGGGCCCTCAGAAGACAGATAAACCCACCTGGTGTGTCTGCCACAGCTGCAGAGAAGTGCCAACAGATGTGGAGCGCAAGTGCTGTGGTCATACCTAGTTGCTGAGTGTAGAAAATAAGAGGCTGCTTCCCAGATCCACATGGACAATTCAAAGGATGTATACCCAAGGCCGGATTATCCATATAAAGGATCGGGCGAGTGCCCTGGGGCACCAGCCAAATATAGCCATTAGGGGGACACCAAATGATCAGACCCTAAAAAATGTTTTCATATTTTATATCGGCCATATACTGGAAGAGACACAAACATGTACAAAATGAACCATTGTTAAGATTATTAATGAAAACAATTATTATTTTGACTTGCGTGTAAGCAAAGTGCCCCCCTCCCCCATCATGGACCAGTCCACAATGACACGGCGGCAGCGGCGCCAAATTTATGTAAACAAAAGCCGCGATTCAAAATGTTCGATCAGTCGGAAGTTTTTTTTGCCAGCAAGAAATGGAGGGATAAGTTATAAAAGGTAAGGCTTATCGATCATTATTTCTATCTGCTAATGTGTAGCTGTGGTGATTTTATAAGCCGATGTGACGCCATGAAGGTGTGGAGAGGTGCAAAGAGAGAGACACTAGGCTCATTAGAGCCCAGTTCCGCTCGAGAGCAGCCGAGTGCAGATGGGGGAGTGAGCACAAAGCCTGACTGCAGCCCGACAGCTCCAAGTTGGCTCGACTTGCATGTGCTGTGGGAAGTAGGTCTAGCGTCTTTATTGCGGATGCAGTTAGTTTTCTAGTATTACCCCGGTATTCCACTGGCTGCGCGTGCGGTGTCCAACGGTTTTGCTCCGTGCGCCCACGTCTGTCAACACCCACCGGCTCCGGTTTCAAAGCAGCACGGCCAGCTCGGCTGAACAGCTGGAGTCGCGACCGAGGAGTTCCCGCGGTAATAAAATTGACGGGCGATCGCTCTTGATAATATGATTCTCCTATATGGTATTTACTAGGGATGAGCCCGAATCCGAATATGTATTCGGATAAGCACGGATAATGAGTTATATACGGATACGGATAATTTCCGAATAGTCCCGTTATTATTCGGGGATTTTTTTTTTTATATATTATGCGCCTAATTGACGCAGCGCGTTCCGCCTCAATGACACAACAGGTAGAATGACACTAACAGCTGTTCTGCGGTGGACATGAGAGGACCGGGCGCGTCCCGTGACCCGCGGTCTCTCTCTTTTTATCCACTGATAAACGCAGCGCGTTCGCCCTTTCCCTTGAATAGAGGGTTCTACCTGTCGCATTCGCTGCCGTTTTTATGTGAGTTTCCTCCGCTGCCGTGGCGGAGAAGAGACGAACCGATGGAATATGCTGCACCCCGAGTCACCGTCAGCCCTTCCCCGATGTATTTACATTCACTAGGCCTACTGCTTAAACTCTTTCAAACACCACAACGTTTCCATCAAACTGATGTTTAGGACCTGTACTTTTTCAGCTGTCAATCAATGCGTATAGGCTACGGCTAGGCCTACTTCAGGACCTATACAATAAAATCGGAAACTGCAAACTTGACACATTAAAATCACATGTGGCTTTGTGGAAAAGCTAACATATTATTTAGGGTTTATGAGATTGGTACTTTGATACATATATTGTTCCTAAATCTTAGTTTAGTAAAACAAAAGTAAAAAAAGAGGGAGGGGGAGAGATAGAGATAGAGATAAAAAATAATCATGAAATACAGCTGTATTTCCCCCAGTTAAAGGGGTACCTTAATTAAGTTAAAAGTAAAACACTGGCCCTCATTTACTAACAGTGAGTAATGCACAGATTTGGGCTGTTATTTATCAATATTTTCGTTCCCTGAATTTCTTCGTATTCTGAGAACAAAGAAGAGAGAGAGAGAGAGAGATGAAAAGGTAGAAATATATCTGACTTATATGTCAACATTACATCAATGTGATGCTTTGAAGGGACAACAATTGCATTGACAATGAATATTAGTTTAGAAAATCAATTTAGGTGTGACTTCCTTTAATGTAGGCTAATGTAAAAGAAACTTCCGGTATACGCCACGCCCACTTCTTGTTGTGTATCCGGATACAGATACAGATACAGATAATTTTGTTGGTTGAACAGATACAGATACAGATACAGATAATGACGTCTCCGCACACCCCTAGTATTTACACAACAACGAACGCACGGAAGGTTATTTGTTCCCATCCGAACGAATAAAAGAACAGTGGACATGCTTGTATGTGTCTCTGTTTTGAGATTGTTACCTGCAGTGAACACCAAGTGTCTTATTTTGAAAATTAACCGGAGTTTTTATTGTTTTGTCGGCGCCTGTGTTCCTGTTTATCTCGATGTGTTCTGTGCTAAATTGATGCGGTGAGCTCCGCCATCCAGCAGAAATAGAAGCAGTGCGTATTTCAGCGGACAGCTGGAGCAGCAGCGGAGCAGAGAGACGGTGCAGCGGAGCTAGTGGACGCTCACACACTGACTAAAGTAAAACCTGACAGCTCCACTGCCATGCTGAGGCGGGGAAGGACCGGATAGGCAGCCGGTGGAATTCGGCCTTTATTTTGAAGGCCTATTAGAAACTGTAATATTATACCTCATGATGGTTGGTGGAACCCGGACACAAATCTTTACACTTTGGCATTCCTTAGACCAGAGCTAAATGGATTTTCATATGCTGTGTTACATAGCAAAGTTAAAAATGTATGCTCATACAATAATGTAAGCATACTAACCTAGTCCTTTGCTTAGTTGAGTCTGCAACAGCTCCTGGTTGGTTGGTGCAGGGACACCCAACAGAAGCCCCCAAACCCAGACAAATTCTCCTGGAGAGTTTCACCCTGGAGGTCTATGATGTAGCGGTAGTCCTTCTCTTCCTACATTGTGTACTTCCTGGACTTTTTATTGTACACTTTTCCATACCTGGCATAAGAAAAAGTATTGTAAGTTTAGTGATGCATTCATTTTACCTGACAATGTATAGTATTTTGAATTTCCACATAAAAGGGTTATCTTACAGCTGTACCCTGTATTATGTTCTTTTTATATATTTAAAAAAAAGTATATAAATATAGATGTAGGTTCACTTGTTTGTTACAGCATTATTTTGCCTTGACTTGGAAGTTCATTGACCAAAATGCATGGGAATTACTTAATAAAACGTACTGAATAGAGCCGTCAGCCTTTCTCCTGGCTGGTCTGTGCAGATGGTGGTTGTAGTCAAGGCCAGCCAGCATGACTCGAGCTGCATACACTGGTGGGGAGAAGCTGAAGCGCTTGCTTGCGTACATCAGAATGTGATTATGGAATGACTCCAGCTCTGCAGTTGACCTAAGAGCATAGTAAAACAATATAACAATTACTTTACATTCCGGTAATACTATCAAAGACATGGAATCACATATACTAAAACAAAGGCAAGTATATATTAAATATATACAGCTGTGGAAAAAATTAAGAGACCAGTCTGGGTTTCTCTTAAATCTTTATCTCTACATTACTTATTGAAAATGTTCTAAATGACAATATTTTTCCTGTGATTTGGTAGAAATGTTGTCAGTAGTTTATATTATAAAATCAAAATGTTCATTATACTCAAACATATGCCCCTAAAGAGTAAAACAAGAGAAACTGAACATTCGGAGTGGTCTCTTAATTTTTTTCCGGAGCTGTATATACAGGTATATATACAGTCAAAACCGAAATTATTCATACCCCTGGCACATTTTAACTTTTATGAAACCAGCAAGCTTTTTCTTGATTGGAAATGACACAGGCTTCTCCCAAAAGATAATAAGACGATGTACAAGAGGAAAAAAACTTTTAAAAAATTTGAACAAAAAAAATTATTCATATCCTTCTCAATAATCAGTAGAAAAGCCTTTCTTTGCTATTACAGCAATCAAACGCTTCCTATAATTGCTGACCAGCTTTTAGTATGTCTCCACTAGTATTTTTTTTTCATCTTTTGCAATGAGCTCCAACTCTCAACCCAACTTTTCCACAATGATGCCTCTTGTACAATGTCTTATTATCTTTTGGGAGAAGCCTGTCATCTCCAATCAAGAAAAAGCTTGCTGGTTTCATAAAAGTAACTTAAAGTCAAAATTTGCCAGGGGTATGAATAGTTTCGGTTTTGACAGTGTATACATTATATAGGGGAGCTTTTACAGGAGGACAATTCGAGGCAGGATACCCAAAGATACCCAATTAATGTTGGCATGTTTGTTTCTCTTTCCCCCATACAGAGTATACACTAACTGACATCGTCTATACCCACTGTCTGCGCATATATTTGATACCTATATCATTTATAACGCATTGTCTAGGCCTATGTATTGCCCATCATAGAGAACAGTATTGTAGCATAGCACATATATTCACTTCTATATCAAGCTTTACTCACCGAGAGACTCTCGATAAATACTTGACAAAGGTGGAGGAGGAGGTGGTCTCATCGATCGGTGTTTCAAGTGTTGAGGAATTAGCCTTGTTGTCATAACTATAAAACAATAATTAAAAAAATAAAAACATACACTGCATCAGCACATTTTGAAAAGCCAAAACTAAAATGACACATGTTCAGACGCCGACGACCACATAACATTAGACTAATAATATAGTTAGAAAGGAACATTATTGTCAACGTTAGCTAATGCAGCTTGTAATGTGCCTACTAGCCTAGAACGACAGGGGAGCTAACGTTAGCATCGGGCTAATATGGCTAGCGCAACATAAATAGCTTCCTTGGCTAGACTTCGCCATAACACACATTTTACAGGAAACAAAACAAAGGCTTAACTAGGCTGTCCAACAAGAGAAAGACGGCAACCATTGCGTCACTTTCCAAGCCATTCAGCATCCTCAGCTGGCGCCATCACTGAACAGTGATTCCAATGTTTACTCGCGTTTGTCCACCTCGAGCTGTATGTAACTGCTCTTTTCTTGATGCCTTTCTTTCTTTTCTTTGCCTTTTGTAAATGGTGAGCAGGTGCAAGTAACGGTGGCAGTGGTAACTTCTGTCTAGGTTTCTCTTCCATTGTACATGCTACCTCAACTAGGTATAGTCCACTGTCATGCACTACTATCCATGACTACTAATGGCAACAACGCTTTCTCTGCCCTCCGTGAACGCGCACAGGCTCGTACACAGAGGGGAGAGAACGCGCAGGCTTGCGATTGGTTCTTTAGACTCGGGTTGCATGCTTCTTATTGGTCAGCATTTTAACAGGTTTATAGAAGGTACAGAATTTGGGGGGTTTTCGTTTCTTTTTCATTGCCCATAAGTTATTTATTGCTGTTGGGATGTAAAAAACACCTTTCACAACATATTAAAAAGTGCATATTGCAGATAATTTCCTATGATGCCTTTAACTGCTATGGGAAATCTTGAAAACTGGCTGCCATTTTGAAATTTCAAATATATCGGACAATTTTCTTGTCAAGTGACCCATGGAGACTGCTCATGGCAATTTTCACGCTTGTATCATCAAATGAAAGATTCTGACGAAAATAGGCACTTCGCTGCACGACTAAACCCAGACAAAGGCATTAAGAAAAACCTCAACTGGCGTCTCCACTGACCGTTGATGCTGCCAAAGTCCTATCTACAATGTGGGCCGCTAGGACATACATCTGGTTTGTCTGTGTCTGGATCTTCCTAATGCCTGCTCATCTACCAGTGACGGGTTTGCTCCGGTACTCAGCCATTGGCCTGCTCCGGCTCCGGTGTCACCTGCCCGGACCTCCGCCGGAGGCTTTCCACCTTCACCCATACATCGCCTTCCAGCCCCGCCGGAGATACATCCACCGAGGGTCCCGCAGGAATTTCCACCTCAACAGCTCTACAGGAATTAAGTCCATATGGTCCAGCTCTCCTCCCCCTCCACGCTCAACCAGCCGGGCTGTCGACCACAGCATCGACCACATTGTGTTAGCCCGCCTAGCTCGGTCGGCTAGCACCGTCAGCTGTGACAACACCTCACTCAACTTCGCTCCGCTTAATATCCGCTCACTGACAAAGGACATCTCATCCAGGATATCATCACTGATCGTAAGCTAGACTTTCTATGTTTAACCGAGACATGGCAACAGCCCAACGACTTTTCTCAGCTGATTGAATCCACTCCTAGCGGGTTCGTTTACATCTGTCAACCCCGTGGCTCTGGCCGGGGAGGAGGTCTCGCGATGATTTACCGCGATAAGTTGAAGGTCTCGCCGGTGTCTACTGCCCCCTTAAACTGAATAGTGATTTTTTAAATGACTTTGCTGCCTTTCTCACCTATTTATCCTCCCTCACCAAACATAATTCTACTGGGTGATTTTAACATTCACATGGACAATATCAATCTGCCTCTCACCAAAGACTTTACTCCCTGTTTAGAGAGTGTTGGATGTCAACAACATACCACTTTCCCCACACACTCCAAAGGACACATTCTGGACTTAATCTGCTGCTCTGGTGTCACCCCCCTTGATCTCACAGCTGATGAACTCCCCATAACTGACCATTTTCTCCTCTCATTTACATTTAAACTTACCCTCTCCTTCTCAAAAAAACCACACCCTATTTCATTTATTAATATAAAGAATATCGACCCTGCCACTCTCACTTCAAGAATCCACTCCTCCTGCCTCCCTGACATTCACAATATATCTACTACTCCTGATGATCTGGTCTCTCATTACAACACTGGACTCAATAATATCCTTAATTCCCTTGCTCCGTTAAAAACCAGATCTGTTTCCTTTTCTGTCTCCGCCCCTTGGTTCACTCCCGATCTCCGTTTAATGAAAGCCAAAGGTCGGCAACTTGAACGTCTTCATAGGAAAACTGGTCTCAGTATTCACAAAGAGATGTACAAGAACCACATCTTGCATTATAAGGACTCCATTGCCAGCACTAAAACCCACTACTACTCCAATATGATCACTGCCAACAAAGGAAGCTCTAATGCCTCGTTTCCACCGAGTAGAGCGGGTCGGATCAGAGCGGCTCTGAGCAGGACAGCTCACTTTTAAGAATCTCGGTGTTGTTTCCACCGCGGACCCTACCCTTACTGGTGGGGCGGGGTTTAGGCTGGACTGCGATAGCCGCCGCCAGAATGTGGGTTAAACTATCGGGCTGTGGAACAACTGTGGTCAAGCCAGCGGTCTCTCGTTTTTGCTTGGTCAAACCAGCCGCTTCTTTATTTATTCCCCCCGTGTTGTTGTGAGCACAGAGATGGCTCGGTGCAAGTTGCAACTGATAGAGACAGTGAGAGAACAGCTGCGGCAGCTACGTGACATCTGAGCAGTGGGACACAGTGTAGCCAACTGATTCATTTAATGACGAGGAAAAATACCACACAATAAACAGTGCCGCGCTCACAAGCCAGCGATCTCTCGTTTTTGCTTGGTCAAACCAGCCGTTTCTTTATTTATTCCCCCCGTGTTGTTGTGAGCGTGTATTTACTAGCCTACTATCTATGGCGAAAACACACAGAGACAGCTCGGTGCAAGTTGCAACTGATAGAGACAGTGAGAGAACAGCGCTGGCTGCGGCAGCTACGTGACTAGTGGGACACAGTGTAACCAACTGATTAATTTATTGACGAGGAAAAACACCACACAATAAACATTGCTGTGCTCACATTTTCGCCAATACACAAGACTCTCTTCACTCTTGCCGAGATGACTACACATGGCGGAAATGATTATTTCGACCAATCAAATGACGGCTCCGCCGTTTCGGCCCGCTTTCAGGCGGCTAGTACCCCTACGGAGGAGTACTGAGATCGGGAGCGGCTCAGAGCGGTTAGGTGCGCTTAAACCGTACCCTACCCAACGTTTGGCAAATGAAAAGCCAAACTACCCGGACCGAACCGATCCGACCCGCTCTACTCGGTGGAAACGAGGCATAAGTCACTCTTTTCCCTACTTAACAAAATTACCCAACCCCAGGATTCTCTCCCCCCTCACCTGTACACAACCTCCTTCTGCAACTCGATGTCCTTTTTCATCGATAAAATCAAAAACATTCACCAGCACCTTGGATCAACCCCTCATCTCAATATCTCAGCCGACTTTCACCATTCCACACACTCATTCTCCTCCTTCCAGCTCCCTGCTATCTCAGAAATCACTGAACTCATTTGGAAATCCAAGCCATCCACCTGTCAACTTGACCCCTTACCTAGGGTTGCTGGACGGGTCCCGGGATTCCCGCAAAATGAGTCAGTCCGGGAGTACCGGAAATTGGCCACAGGACCCGTTTTTTTTTTTAAATGTATTCGTTTAATTAATTAATAGTGGCCTTTACTTTCGCCATCATGGCCTTTTCAGAAGGGAGGCTTTTGACGTGTCTGGTAATACATTTTCAATAACATGCGAGTGGAGAGAGACGCACTACCGTTCTACAGACGTGGCGACAAGCGGCCGCACTAAACTGTTGTTACGTCTGTAACGCAATTGACATGCGAGTGGAGAGAGAGAGAGAGAGAGAGAGAGAGAGAGAGAGAGAGAGAGAGAGAGAGAGAGAGTCCGCAGTTCTACAGACGGAGCGGCCGCACTACAGCTAAACTGTCACGTCGGTGCTCCTCTCTCTCTCACACACACGCGCTGGCAGCCTGGCACAGCTGAACAGTGTTTTACTTTTCTCTCCTCAATGAGATGGTGATATTCACCATTCTTCTGTATTCAAGTCAAGATTGTATGATGAACATAAAGCAGCCTGTTTCTTTTGCTGCCTTCTTTTGTAGCGACATGAATCTAATGAGATGAAACAGGAGCATCGCTGTTCGCCCCGTTCCTTCCACCAAACACTAAAGTGAAACCTAGACCTAATCCACAAAGTAGACATTTAAACCAAACCAAACTGAATAACTAATCCACTTATTAACTAAACAAATGTTAATACGAGTAGATATTTAACAGCAGCGACACAGGGTTGTAAACAAAAGTTGTTTCCATGGTTACCGCACCGCGTTTCCTCGCGGAGCCTCCTTTCTCCGCCGATCCATGTCGAGTGCACCTGTAGACAGAACGTCTCCTCCCGTCTGAAAACGCCTTTAGATGACTTAACTTTTAATGCCCTTAGTTCATTCTAGAGCTAGCATCCAGTCTGCCCTGCGCATATGAGGCTATAACGTGCCCAATAAACCACTCGGCCGAGTATGTGGGTACAAAATAAAGTATTAACCCTTTAGGCGCCGGGTTTTATTTTTAAAAATACTAGATTTTGACACCAAATTTTCAGAAGGCTCTGGATTGAAAGTGGTTTGAGTTAGAGACAAAGTGTAAATGAGACAAATATTGAGAATGACCTAATGTTTATCTAGGGAGTACATTTTCCCATCTAATTAGCATATTATGACGTCATATGGCGGCGGCCATGTTTGAATATGTAATTCCCATGAAATACCTGATATTTTGAAAGAGAGTTGAATTTATTTCATCAGATTCACCCCCTCCATCCATTTGTTATGATGTCCACTTTGTTGTAAGCCAACAGTTGTAAACTAGAACTAGACCACAAAACTCATGTAAACAGGCGCTTTTTATGATTTTTTTATCCATTTTTATTTACTTTTATCTTCTAGTCTTCATTATTATTATTATGAGTATTATTATCATTATAATATGATAATATGAATGTATATATATATATATATATATTCATATATTTATATAATGCTGCGTCGCATGGCTGCACCACTGCTGCGCATGGACGCACCGTGACCGGGGCCGTAGAAAGAGTGAACACTAACTCCCTACTCGCCAACTTTTTGCTTGCCATATTCTCTCAATAACTCCTAAATCCAGCTAAAGCATAAATAGCTTAGTGGCACACTATCTCCGATTTCGCACCCAACAACTGCGCGATTCATTTGCAGCCTGGACGCGGAGGTGTGTCACCTCTCTGCTCTGACAGCAGGCTGGGACTCGCTCCGAGGGGCATGGGCTGCTCCGAGACTGACCGCCTGTCAGTGCTTTTGGTCGGGGAGGGGCTCGCGGCAGCACCCGCTCCTCGTCAAGCACAGTAACTGCAGAGTGATACGTGCAATCATGTCGGTGTCTCTAAACACCACAAAAGTCTTCAATAACACCAGAAAAAAATCGCTAGGAGGATATGACTAAAAAAGTAAGGTTTGGATGGGATTTTATTTTTAATTTTTTTATGGGATGGGATTTCCGGTTTTCCTCGAATATTTTGCATTGAAGCATGACGTTTTTCTGAGCTAGGGTCTAGGTACGGGATGTCTGCCAACTAGTGGAGGGGAGTTTGAACAAAATATAACAATCTACTTAGAGAAAACAGCTGTTTGATTCAGTACAGCGTCATGTCACAATTTTGCAACTTTGTCGCCTAAAGGGTTAAAAAGGCACTTCCGGTTTAACAGGAATTCCCGGGATCTCCCGGAAGGAGGCTCTTGTTTCCCGGGAATTGAAAAGGGTCAATTCCGGGAATTTTCAGCAACCCTACCCCAACCCACACATCTGGTTAAGGCCTCCCTCCCCTCCCTAGTTCCTCTCATTTCTGCAATCATCCACTCCTCTCTTACTACTGGAACTGTCCCTACATCCTTCAAAACTGCTGCCATCACCCCAATTCTGAAAATACCTGGGGCAGACCCCTCCAACTTCCACAACTTCCGTCCTATATCCAATCTTCCCTTCATCTCCAAAATCCTGGAAAAGACAGTAGCCTCCCAACTCCATTTTCACTTATCTGACAATTACCTTTATGAACAGTTCCAGTCCGGATTCCGCCCACTCCATAGCACTGAAACAGCACTCATCAAAATCACCAATAACCTCCTTATGGCAGCTGATTCTAGACTACTCGCCATCCTCATCCTCCTGGACCTGAGTGCAGCCTTTGATACCATCTGTCACACCACCCTGCTCAACAGACTATCTTTCATTGGCATCACCAACACTCCGTTAAATTGGTTCACATCTTATCTTTCTGGCCGTACTAAATTTGTTCAAATCAAGTCTTTTAAATCCATCCCCTCCCCCGTCACCTCAAGTGTTACCCAGGGCTCTGTCATTCATTTCCACTGTTATACTGATGACACCCAGCTCTACCTCTCTACAAAGCCCTCGTCCACTCTCCCGCCCACTTCCCTTACTGATTGAATCTCAGAAATACAGGTCCTTCTCATATAATTAGCATATTGTGATAAAGTTGATTATTTTCCATAATGTAATGATAATAATTGAACTTTCATATATTTTAGATTCTTTGCACACCAACTGAACTATTTCAGGTTTTTTGTTGTTTTAATACTGATGATTTTGGCATACAGCTCATGAAAACCCCAAATTCTTATCTCAAAAAATTAGCATATTTCATCCAACCAATAAAAGAAAATTGTTTTTAATACAAAAAAGTCAACCTTCAAATAATTATGTTCAGTTATGCACTCAATACTTGGTCGGGAATCCTTTCGCAGAAATGACTGCTTCAACGCGGCGTGGCATGGAGGCAATCAGCCTGTGGCACTGCTGAGGTGTTATGGAGGCCCAGGATGCTTCGATAGCGGCCTCAAGCTCATCCACAGTGTTGGGTCTGGTGTCTCTCAACTTCCTCTTCACAATATCCCACAGATTCTCTGTGGGGTTCAGGTCAGGAGAGTTGGCAGGCCAATTGAGCACAGTAATACCATGGTCAGTAAACCATTTGCCAGTGGTTTTGGCACTGTGAGCAGGTGCCAGGTCTTGTTGAAAAATTAAATCTTCATCTCCATAAAGCTTTTCAGCAGATGGAAGCATGAAGTGCTCAAATCTCCTGATAGCTAGCTGCATTGACCCTGCCTTTGATAAAACACAGTGGACCAACGCCAGCAGCTGACATGGCACCCCAGACCATCACTGACTGTGGGTACATGACACTGGACTTCAGGCATTTTGGCATTTCCTTCTCCCCAGTCTTCCTCCAGACTCTGGCACCTTGATTTCCGAATGACATGCAAAATGTGCTTTCATCCGAAAAAAGTACTTTGGACCACTGAGCAACAGTCAAGTGCTGCTTCTCTGTAGCCCAGGTCAGGCGCTTCTGCCGCTGTTTCTGGTTCAAAAGTGGCTTGACCTGGGGAATGCGGCACCTGTAGCCCATTTCCTGCACACACCTATGCACGGTGGCTCTGGATGTTTCTACTCCAGACTCAGTCCACTGCTTCCGCAGGTCCCCCAAGGTCTGGAATCGGCCCTTCTCCACAATCCTCCTCAGGGTCCGGTCACCTCTTCTGGTTGTGCAGCGTTTTCTGCCACACTTTTTCCTTCCCACAGACTTCCCACTGAGGTGCCTTGATACAGCACTCTGGGAACAGCCTATTCGCTCAGAAATTTCTTTCTGTGTCTTACCCTCTTGCTTGAGGGTGTCAATGATGGCCTTCTGGACAGCAGTCAGGTCGGCAGTCTTACCCATGATTGCGGTTTTGAGTAATGAACCAGGCTGGGAGTTTTTAAAAGCCTCAGGAATCTTTTGCAGGTGTTTAGAGTTAATTAGTTGATTCAGATGATTAGGTTAAGAGCACGTTTAGAGTACCTTTTCATGATATGCTAATTTTTGGAGATAGGAATTTGGGGTTTTCATGAGCTGTATGCCAAAATCATCAGTATTAAAACAACAAAAGACCTGAAATATTTCAGTTGGTGTGCAATGAATCTAAAATATATGAAAGTTCAATTATTATCATTACATTATGGAAAATAATCAACTTTATCACAATATGCTAATTATATGAGAAGGACCTGTAATAACCTGGTTCACTCAAAACTTCCTGAAATTAAACAGCAGCAAAACCGAGGTTCTCCTCATTGGCACCAAATCTACGTTATCCAAAACCGACAGCTTTTCTCTCACCACTGTTTCACCCTCCCCAGGTTAAGAGTCTGGGTGTCATCCTCGACACCACACTATCATTTCAACCCCACATCAATAACATTACCCGGACTGCCTACTTCCACCTTCGAAACATCAAACTCCGCCCCTCCCTTACCCCCCACACTGCCACCATCCTTGTCCAAAGTCTGGTCACATCAAGGCTCGACTACTGCAACTCCCTCCTCTTTGGTCTCCCCCAAAAAACCCTCCATAAACTCCAACTTCTTCAACACTCAGCAGCAAGGATCATCTCCAGAACACCCTCCTCTCACCACATCACCCCTGTCCTCCACCAGCTTAATTGGCTCCTTGTTCATTTCCGTATTCAATTTAAGATCCTCCTTTACACCTTCAAAACCATCCATAACCTTGCACCCACATACCTAACAGACCTTATTCAAATTGCCACTCCCTTCCGTGCACTCCGCTCCTCCTCCTCTATTCACCTCAATGTCCCCTCTGCCCGTCTCACCACGATGGGAAGCAGAACCTTCAGCCGCTCTGCTCCCCTGCTCTGGAATGCACTACCCCCCGACATCCGCAACACTGACTCCATATCCCTGTTCAAATCTAAACTCAAAACTCACAACTCACCTTTTCAAATTTGCTTACCCCTCCTGATCTTCCCATCCCATTTTTTGTTTTTAATTCAATTGATTGTACTGTATTATCTCATTGTACGGTGTCCTTGAGTGTCATGAAAGGCGCCTTTAAATAAAATGTATTATTATTTAATGAGGGGAAGAGGAAGTCTATGATGAAATTGTAAACAGAGAACTCAGGATGACAACAAAGAGAGATAAATTAGGAAGACGACAGAGACAATACATAAAATTACACACAGACATGGCACAGAGGAGACAAAATTGTATAAATGTAAAGTTAAATTATTAATTAGGTCTCTCTTTCCCCAAGAAAAATTCCATAAGTGGGCCTCAAAGGATTATGGCAATACTGTACTGGGCATTGGCACATAAAAAGTTTGAGAAAGGCTGTCTCACAGTATTCCCTTCAGGTTTCACTCCTTCACAAAACACCACATATAGAATTCTGGATTCACATACTAATAAACCATTTTTCAACTGCTACAGCTTATTCATGGAAGGCGTCTCTGATTAAATATAAGTAATAAAATGTAATTTAATTTTGCAATTTTAAATCAGTTTTGACTGCTTCCACCTTTATCTGAATTCGACCAGATGCCGGTATACTCCCCCTTGTTCACCTTCTATTATTTTTTATTGTCGATTCAACATTGTTTTTTTCCAATCTTCTTTCTTAATCCACCCCACACGCCTTTCTCCCCTCTCCCTCTTTTAGCTCTGCGGTTTCAATTAAGTGGGCTGTCTAGATGACATTTGCTGTTAAATTAGTCTCATGTCCTTCCCTTCCTACTAGTTCTGTGGGTGTGTACTTCTAAAGGAGTGTGTGTGTGTGTGCGTTTATGATTTTGTAAGTGCATGTATTTATGAATGCATGTGTGCTAATTAGTGCTGTCAAACGATTAAAATATTTAATCGCGATTAATCGCATTAATGTCATAGTTAACTCGCGATTAATCGCATTTTTATCTATTCTAGCCTAAATGTCCCTTGATTTCTTTTTGTCCCATTATTTTTTCTAATTTTAATGCTCTTATCACACCCATTCTCTACACCCTTGTAATTCAGTGTATTTCTTCTAAAATATCATAATTTGCCATTCAGTGCAAATAGCCCACAATGTAGACCCCCCCCCCCCAAAAAAAAAACAGCATAGACAAACATAATTGGAACTTCTTGTTTTATTTAAAAACCAAACAATAAAACAACATAGGCTATATAAAACAAATAAGTATTCAGGCTAAATTAAACTGGTTGTTGTAGGCCTAAATGTTTTTGGAGTCTTTCATCCACGGCTTATTTCAGACTGTGTGGAGTGGACACACTATACGCTTGTGTATGTGGGGTGGTTGCTATGGCTCTGCTGCGGCCGAGGCTTAAGTCACCCTTGATAGCGAAAATTAAAGTGAAATGAATGACTGCCGGCTGCCACTAACATTCATGGAGGTGTTGGTGTGCGCGCAGGGTTATAGGTAAGACTTCTGCAAACGACAAGCTTTCTTTTCTGTTCTTTTTCCGCGTAGTCCCAGTCACAACACGGAAGACTAGTGAAGGTCGCGCAGCTGAGCAAGGAAGTGCTAGGTTCCGGTTTCTGCTTCAAAATAAGTCAGAATTGACTGGACGTTTAGCCGTTTTGCCAGTTAAATTGTGAAATTACGCTGTAGGACATGTTCCGTTTGAATTAACAGTAATTTAACTGCGAGCCATATGTATAGTTTGTGGTGTTTCAGTTGTTCAAACATTACTAGTTGATTCAACAGCATGTGAAAAAACCATAACGTTTGCAAGGCCATGACGAGCGTTAATCGCGCGATAAAATGTATCGCCGTTAAAATGGGTTCGCGTTAACGCCGTTAATAACGCGTTAAACTGACAGCACTAGTGCTAATACATCTTTCCATATACGTGTAGCGCCCTTCTAATTTGATTAAATGGGGTTTTCCTATATGTACAATTTATGCTAAATGGTCATTAATGTGGGCCTGAAGTCGTAATGAACTGTTGACATACCTGGTTAATTTGGGGAAGTTTGTGTTAAATATTGAAACGTCCTATGTTTTAAAGAGCCCTTGAGCCCTTATTTTTATGGGTTTGGATTTGTTCAGGCAGGTGTCGATAATTTTATCTGTCATTGGGGATTAACCTGTCGGATTGTCAGAGGGGCGGGGTATAACAAATTGTCCGTGGATGAGAAAAAATAAGCTGCGAGAAGAAGCTGAAGGGACTGTTATGTCGGAGAAAACTTAAAGTTAACTTGAAGAACAGTTATACTACACTCAACAAAAATATAAACGCAACACTTTTGTTTTTGCTCCCATTTTTCATGAGATGGACTTAAATATCTAAAATTCATTCCAGATACACAATTGTACCATTTCTCTCAAACATTGTTCACAAATCTGTCTAAATGTGTGATAGTGAGCACTTCTGCTTTTCTGAGATAATCCATCCCACCTCACAGGTGTGCCACATCAAGATGCTGATCTGACATCATGATTAGTGCACAGGTGTGCCTTAGACTGTCCACAATAAAAGGCCACCCTGAAATGTGCAGTTTTGTCTCACAGCAAAATGCCACAGATGCCACAAGCATTGAGGGAGCGTGCAATTGGCATGCTGACAGCAGGAATGTCAACCAGATCTGTTGCTCGTGCATTGAATGTTAATTTCTCCACCATAAGCCATCTCCAGCAACTTCGCACAGCCATTGAAGAGGAGTGGACCAACATTCCACAGGCCACAATTGACAATCTGATAAACTCTATGCGAAGAAGATGTGTTGCACTACATGAGGCAAATGGTGGTCACACCAGATATTGACTGGTTCCGAGTCCCCAGACCCCCAATAAAGCAAAAAAATGCACATTTCAGAGTGGCCTTTTATTGTGGACAGTCTAAGGCACACCTGTGCACTAATCATGATGTCAGATCAGCATCTTGATGTGGCACACCTGTGAGGTGGGATGGATTATCTCAGCAAAGCAGAAGTGCTCACTATCACACATTTAGACAGATTTGTGAACAATGTTTGAGAGAAATGGTACAATTGTGTATCTGGAATGAATTTTAGATCTTTAAGTCCATCTCATGAAAAATGGGAGCAAAAACAAAAGTGTTGCGTTTATATTTTTGTGGAGTGTATTTACCGGTTGCAACCGGGCGTTTGCGTGAGGGTTTGTTCATTTTGTTAAAAGTGTAAACGAGCGTGCTTTAGAAGTGTGGCTTTTTGCTAAGGGGCTAACGCAAGCTGACCACGAGTACGGGACTGTTTTGCTAGCGGTTAGCATAACCAACTGTGTGTACGGGAGAAGCCAGGACAAGGACGGAATTTGCCACGTGCTGCAGCAGAGGAGTTGGTGTTGGACCGAGCATCGAGACGGGTTCCTGATCATGTAGCTGCCTCTCGGAAGAGGTTGCTTTTTCAAGGAGTTTACCGTGTGTTTTTGCCTGATTGGGGTGTGAGTATATGGACTTTTCTTTTGAAGAGGATTTCTGTATGAGCTCCAACAAGCGCGCCAACACTGGTACCAGTAACTGAACCTTTCAAAAACCCCGGGGTATTGGTATTTAGGGTTATAAAGCTGGGTTTTCATGTGTTCATGAGTCAATCTAAGTCAAAGGGAAAAAGAGAACCGAGTTATATTGTTTAGAAATAAAACGGATTAATATTGCTCTCAAATCTTGTCTTTCCAATGTTTTTTTTCATGTTGATTGTATTGTTTCATATTGAAAAGGGGCTATAGTTACAGTTGAAATACACTGCATGGGAAATTAATGCTCATTGCCAGTATAGTTACATTAATAAACTAACCAGGCCTCTTGGCATATTAGCCAGAGTCATCCTTAAATTGTGTTTAGTGTACACCATTCCAGAAAATATATTTCGTAGCTCTCACCATTTCACAACCCATGCAGTAACTTTTATATGTTAAAGGGACATTCTATAAAAGTAATTTAGTCAAAACAGAATTGAGTGAGAGGGCTACATACGTCTGAGGTGTGTATACATATTTGCTTGCATGTGTTCTTCCCTTACCGAGTAAAGGCCAGAGTTGCTGATTGCCAGTTGACCGTGGGGCTATTTTAAGGCCCTGTTTAATTTGTGGTGATTGATTGTGATAATTAATTTGCCGTAGGTAGATGATCGTGGTAATTAATTTGCTGCAGCTTGATGATTAAGGGGTGCTGGTATCCCGTTGTGACCAGCACTGTTTGGCCGATTAGCTCCTTTGCTGCCACATTCATTTATTGTTAGAGAACACCCCTGTTCACAGCTGTAGCTGGGGCCCGCAATCTCCCAGAGCATCTGACCTCAACAAGAAAAACTTCAGGCTAACTGCAGTCCTACTTAATGTTTAACTCTGACCCTGCAAATGAAAACTAAACACACACACTTTGGTTTTTCACAATTGTAATCTCCACTCACAAATGGATACACATTACTAAGAACTTGGAACACATGGATAGAATGTGCACACTGGGACCAAAAAGTAGTTTAAATCTGTTTCCCATAAAGTCTTCAATATATTCACCAAATATATTTTATTCCTATATTACATTACGGACTGTTAAATATCTGCACAGGGAGATAGTGAAACTATTGCCATTTTCTATCCTTCATTTGCCTGGTATTCCCCGTAGTCTCAGCAGGATTGGTGAGGTGGAGAGCTATTCCATCCAACCAAATTAGACTTGCTGCTCAAATGAGAACGAATGGCTTTTCTAACAGCGATATTATTAAACACACAGCATTGGTGTTTCAAACACATTAGTGGGACTGATATGAAGTTGTTCAGCTGACTGGCGGAAACAATGAACTCTGGCTAACGTTATTAATCAGAATCATAAATCTATTTCTCATCTGGTCTATCAAATAATGAGGTAGGGGAAACCAAGCAAGGTTTTCTATTAAACCATAGAATGCCACACAATAGCTAAGTTGTTCACATAGACACACTTTTGCACAAATGCACACATACACAATGCAAAAAGAGTGAGTAAAATGGAAAGCAAAAATGGGAAAGAGTAGAGGGAGAATAGTTTTTCTGACATCTTTATGTAAGAAATTCATTTATGCATTGGCCAAGATGGACTCGGGTTTATTGGTTTCTTTATTCTGAAATGGAATGCAGTCTGGGAGCAAAAGAGAATAATGGAGAGAGGGGGCTACTCTATCTGCATCCAGAAATAGTCTGAGGCATATTTAAAATGCTGTAATGAAATTAGAGCAGGGATTTTGATTATCAGTATTTTTCGGGCAACAAAGGGAAACATCTCCAACAACAAATGAATCATTAGCAAGAAGGGTAAAAAAAAAAAAAAGTGTCTTACCAGGCTAACAAGCAATGCAACACTCTACAGACTGCATTTGCAAGCACCTACTGCTGGTTGATTGGGGCTTGTACTATGTGGGACTGACTAGTTCCAATCTCTGTGAGCTCTCATGCTGAAACAGTCCAATGCATAAATGAGACCAGCATGGTGTGTGTGTGTGTGTGTGTGTGTATTGACTTTTCACTTGAAATGATGGGTTGATTAATGTACTGCTGGGTCACTCAACTCACTGAATTACGTTTATGAATAATCACAATTAAAATATTAAAACTGCGAGCAGTGATGACCGGGCCCTCGCTCTCTCGTACTGGACGCCGTCCCCTGGCCGGCCTCGGTGCTCAGAGCGACCCCGCGAGAGGACGCGCCGCGGTCTCCTCTTCGGAGCGCACGACGCCTGTCGCCGGAAGCGCGGATGTGGCCGCGACGTGCTCGATACGGACGCGAAGACGTCCTCGGGCCTAGGCTCTTACCGGGCGGGTGAAGTCTGTAGCGCGTGGGACGGCGCCGAGCAAAATCACGGCGACTTCCTGTCGTGCCATGAAGGCCATGGAGCCGACGGAACCGGCTTCCCATGTTATCGTTGTCTCTGGACCTCCCTGAGCTGCTTTGAGGTTTGAGCATGCATTTCCTGAAAAACTGTTTTTGGCCATAGGGGGCGCCGTTTTTTTGCATAAATCCCGAAACCACTGATAAGTTGCAATTTTTTGCAGGTCTGACCTGTCCGCAAAGTTTTTAAACTTTTCCACCAGGGGAAGTGGGTGAAAAGTGCCAAAAATGACTAAGAATAAAAATAAGAAAAATCTGACCGATTTCAATAGGGCTTCGCACCACTCGGTGCTTGGGCCCTAATAATCTCTCAAATCACTAAACTGTTTTTCTACACATTCATGTTTTATAAGGTTTCTAAGTGGTGGGACACTTTGTCACCACCGTCAGACAATTCATTAAAATGTAAGAAAATCAGCCAAAAAAAGGGGCAGCTGTCACTATGAAGGACCTCTTGTCACATTCTACCTCTGCAGAGTACATTAGAGTCAGACAGGCTCTGATAAGTGTTGTAGTTTTAAAATATTTTACATTCCTAATCTTGAAAGTCCTGCGTCACAACCATGATATGTCAACACCGACTTACAATTTCTGAAGAAGTTATTTGAAATGTTTCGATCGTTTTATTTTCCTGAAGTAGTTCATACTAGCACCTATAAACAGAAAAACCAAATGGCTACTAGAAAAACTCCATTTGTTCCGTTTAAGAAACGTCAAATATGTCAACACCGTCAGATGTAAAAAGAAATTATATTTATATACATTTAGAAAAAAAATTGTGGCCTCTGTCAGACTTGGTGAATGTTTGTGATCACTATACATCTCATGGGTCTAACATAAATTGAGGGAAAATTAATCTGTGTATTGGTGTCTGACGGTGTTGACACAAAATAAGGAATGCCAAGCTAAAAAGCCCATTTTGATAAAAAGGACAAAGCTGGGAGGTTGTGTCAAAGCTTAGCTCAGTAGCTTAGTATATGTTGGATACATACATGTTATTTAATTTGCCTAAACGTAGGGTTTGTATTTGTTCAACATTGCACCCTGTTTTGACCCACTTCTCAAGAATCAGACAAAATCTAGTAAGCTCACATTTTAGTTGAACCCACTTAGAATGAGTTACATTGTATGTGAAGCCTAGAAAGAGAAACCAAAAGAGACGAGAGGCATATGGAACACAATTTTGTGGAAAATGATCAAACAATCTGTATGCAAGCTGAATTAAAATACAGTACTTACTCAGGCAAAAACTGGAAACCTGTGAGGCAGTGTTCCAACCTTGAAACTACCGTCACATCCCGGCTCAAGGGAAGGACAAAGAGGAAACCACACAAGAGAATTAGTTTAACCAAATTATAATTTATTTAACCAAGTTTAAAGTAATCTAATAAATGGTGCGTGAATGTCAGTAATCAGTAATGGGTGCGGTGTCTGTGTGAGTGAAGAGTGTATGGTATGTGTAAAGCAGCACTAACTAAACCAAAACAAAACAAACCATACATCAAGGGAGGGAGGCCCAAGTGGCTGACTCCTGCAGCTTTTATAGCTCAGGAGATCAGCCAGCATGGGTGTTGGTAATTAGCAATTAGCTCCTGGAAGCCCACCAATCAGGAGGTGCCAGGAGCTGTCACACCCCCCTCCATAGAAACGAGGTTCACCACGTAACCTGCAAAACAACAAGTTACATACGTGGAACATAGTTTATTGACCAATTTAACCAAAACAAACAAACAAACTTGGGATACATTTTATGCTGAGGTATGACAACCAATCTAACGCATGATGACAATATCCACTCGTTTTGTCCTCACATTCATCTTCCGGCATCCCCGAGACCAAGCAACCCTATGACTCGGGAACACCCCACAGGAATGAATGCCAACAGGTCTTTATACAAGTGGCTATATCCCGTTTCATACCAGGCCAGAAAAAGTATTGAAGGACCCGCCCATATGTTCTCCTCAATCCCCACTGACCAGCTACCATTTTGACTACCGGCTGTCTATATTTCACAGAAAGCACAATCTTCCCCACTGATCCCCCAGCCAATTTTCTCCCATGAAGGACCCACCTCCTCATCAGCAGGCCATGATGGAGAAAATAACCTCCCGAGTTGTTTCCCCCATTAATGGAGTGCCCGGCCGGCTCAAACAGTTATTTTAACGAGAGATCCTCTTTCTGGTCCCTCACGAATTCTGCATGAGAAACAGACCCAAGATCAGATATTTGCACGTCAACTCTTGGCAGCACACTGAGAGAACGGGACACTGCACACACCGACTGCTCAGGGACCTCAGACCTCGCTTTAGCAGGAGACATTACACACAACCCATCAGAGGTGGACGCATCAGGCCACATACCTGCTCCTGCCAAATCATTGCCCAGAATAATGTCAACACCTTTCATTGACAAATCTGGACGCACACCCACCTCTACATCCCCCTGTATCATGCCACAAGACAAATGCACAGTATGGACAGGCACAACAATGGGGTTTAAACCCATTCCTCTGATTCAAACACACCTTCCCTGTGTCCGAGTCCGGTGAAAAATGTAAGGCTGACTCCCTAATGAAGCTAGTTAGAGCCCCAGAATCTCTAAAAATGTTGACAGGCACCTTCTTGCTATTGTCAACTAAGGATACAAAACCTTCTGATATAAATGGAGCATATCTTAAAGCAATATCAGCTGCACTCAACACTCTGGGTTGCATCTGAAAAGGAGGGACAATTGTGTCAGTACTTAGCTCTGAGCTACTAAGTGGAACAGCTAACCCAACAGATTGAATAGGCCCTGTACTAAAACCCTTTTTTGATTTTAGCAAAGGGCACTCCTTTTTCCAGTGCCCTTGTCGCTGACAATAATTACAAGTTGTATTAGGATCATTATTCCCAACTGTGCCTAGCCCTCCCTTTAAAGAGCCCCGACTGAAATCTGATTCACCTTTCTCTCCCCTGTCTTTAAGTCCAAACTGTTGTTGACTTTGCTCCCCAAAGATACGTTTGTGTGTTAAACCATATTCGTCAGCGAGTACAGCGGCTTCTTTAGGAGTTTTAACCTTTCGCTCATTGATATAAGTAGATATGAAGTCAAACAAAGACTGCTTAAATTGTTCCAGCACAACCAGGTTACGCAGTTCTTCAAAGGAAACACTGGATGCAGAACACCACCTATCAAAATGTATATCCAGCTCCCTTTAAAAATCCACATGCGTTTGCTTTACCCCTTTTTTCCAATTTCTGAAGAGCTGCCTGTAGGCTTCAGGAACTAATTCATAAGCTTTTAAAACGGCTTCTTTAACCAGTTTATACTCTTTGCACTGTTCTGATATGCCTTATATCAGTTCCTGCCATTTTCCCTTCTCTAACTAGATCTAGTTTAAATTGTTCAATGTCCAGTTTTGCCTGCTCTGTTTTTTGTTTCATTGCTTCAAGCGCCAACTCCTTATCCATTTTTGTACGTTAATGTTCCATTTGTATTCACATCAGTTCCTTTTGTTGCTCAAAGGTGAGACTCCCCCCTGGTGAAACCATCGTACTTGGTAAACCCTTACCTTCATCAGAAGCCAAAACCCCTTCTTCCATCAAAGTCGCCTTCAGGATACGTTTGATTGTGTCCTTCAGACGTGTGGCTGCAATTTCAACTTTGAAATGATCAGCAATTTTCAATAGTTGGTCCTTTGTACAGCTGTCCAGCAAGGTTTCAGAAGGAGACTGAATAAACGCTTCTACTAAAGAAGCCATGCCAAAACAGCTTTGATCACTGGGATGCAAATAGAATTAGAACTTCCCCCCTAACTATCCAAACCTGAATAATCTTGACCCTAGTGTTCATGCAGCTTGCGGTGGGTATTTATGCACTGTAAACCAGCCGGTTTGAAAGGCGACCTGCAAGCAGACAACCCCCAATATCCTTCGGATGTGCCCCCGAGACAATTGACATTGAACAATTGACACTAAACGCCCCACAGCACTACCAAAAGGGAAAAACAACAAAAGAAAAAAAATTCACACAGCCCAAAGGGGAAACGCAACTGAAGCCTAACAGGGAAAGTTCAAATTCAGACATGTGCTCACCAGACAATCAACTTTGTTAGCCTAGCCTCAGCCGATTACCCACTATGAAAGGAAACTGCTCCCAAACCAACTACTAACCTGTCCTATGTGATATTCCTCCAAACTGTTCAACTACTTAATCCAGCCACTTATTGACGAGCCCCCATGTCTCATCCCGGCTCAAGGGAAGGACAAAGAGGAAACCACACAAGAGAATTAGTTTAACCAAATTATAATTTATTTAACCAAGTTTAAAGTAATCTAATAAATGGTGCGTGAATGTCAGTAATCAGTAATGGGTGCGGTGTCTGTGTGAGTGAAGAGTGTATGGTATGTGTAAAGCAGCACTAACTAAACCAAAACAAAACAAACCATACACCAAGGGAGGGAGGCCCAAGTGGCTGACTCCTGCAGCTTTTATAGCTCAGGAGATCAGCCAGCATGGGTGTTGGTAATTAGCAATTAGCTCCTGGAAGCCCACCAATCAGGAGGTGCCAGGAGCTGTCACACTACTCAAAATGCATGAACTGAAACAAGGGACTGACTGAATGTAAATTTGACTTTGTCACTGTCCACATATCAAATATTTTCTTAGCTTTTCCTTATTGTTATCTGTCCTAGTGCACATAAGGCACACAACGTGTGGAGTTATCTAGGATTAGCCCCACTTTAAAATGTATGGTGATATTGGATGGTCAATAAGACTTTGTTTTAGAGCAAAATGTAGCTCTGTAACTACTTGGCAGAATGCTATGAAATGTTGTATGGATACATCTTTTCCCAGAAAAATGCTAACATTATTGAAGATGATGTTGGTTTCCACCTGACCTTTCCTCTAGCACCCCCATCAGGTAAACAAGAATGAGAGTCTGCAGCCATGGTAGCACCTAGTATGTGAGGCTGTAGCTAATTGCTATCTAAGCTTGGCATGTTAGCATGATAACATTTGCTTCTTTTCTCTGAAGAAAGCGGATGGTAATGTCATTGGATTTGTTGGTATTTTGTTCTGAACTTAAATATTGGACAAATTGAAAAGTTGCTATGAAAAGCCTAGTTATTACCAAATAACAGTTCATAGTACATTGGACTGAAGGAAACTGCTTTTGTAACGAAAGCCTGCTCTCTCTGATTGTTAGAATTTAGCAAGAGCACAACTATTGGCCAATGGCCATATTTGATCATTTGAGAGACACTTTTGCTGAAAATATCTGTGTGCATGGATTTACTCTTGGTAAAAATCTGCCACTTGCACTTTCTTGAATTTACAAGACTGGGAGGGCACTCAATGTGTTCCATGTGCCATAAATACGACATACTTTAAATTAAATTTTTCACTGTGAACTACATCAGAGATATTTTTTTCAGAAAGCAATTCTCCACCCTATAAAAAGAAAACTATCAGATACACTATCAGCTCTTTTCCCACAAGACAGGCAGACAGGGGAGGAAAATAAACTATTCAACTTTTACTTTACCAATTTCAGGAAATGAAATCGCTCACTTAATGATCCTCCTTACCTCACAATGTTACGGGAAGCGAATTTTAACTTCTGGCCATTCATAAGCCACAGAACAGCGATTCGCCATTGTAAATAGAAAATGTTCCCACAATGTAATCCATGAACCATGTGATTGGGCTCAGACACGGCTCTAGAACGCGAATATTTCTACATCCGGTACGAGCAAGAAACGTGCACGTGAGTTTGCTCGCGTTCACGCTGTTCTGTGAAAAACACACTGCACATGACCGATGGGACCCCTTGACGAGGAAGTAAAAAATTCAGAATTCTATCCATGATGCAACTCTGCACCAATGAGCAGCTTTAGAAATTAATGAGCGCCATTTTATAATCCGCTCTACTTCTTATAATAGGTCCATGAGTTGGTCCCACTGCTGTTTTTAATGCTGCCTCGGCTCGAACGTGATCACATGATCTGCACTTGAAATTACGTTCAGAGCGTCACATCGACCTCAGAGGGATATAACTATTGTCGTCTTAGGGATTCAGCATTAGTGGATATATTTGCCACCTTAACAAAGATCATTAGCAGAATTATGTTGCCAATATTAATAACTTGGACATTTTTAATAAAAAATGTCCAAGTTCTCTGTTTTCAGCTTCTCAAATGTGAATATTTTCTGGTTTCTTTAATCTTCTTATTACAGTAAATTGAAATATCTTTGTGTTTTGGACATAACAATACATTTGAGGACATCAACATGGGCTTTGGAAAATTTAACAACTTTTTCACAATTTTCTGACATTTTACAGACCAAACCACTAATCTATTAATCGAGAAAATAATCGACAGATTAATGGATTATCAAAATAATCGTTAGTTGCAGCCCTAGTTCATTCGACATATTTGTACCAAATACCATCTGTTCACTTTTTATCTTAAAAGCTTCAAAATTAATTCAGGACTGCATTAAAAGATTCAATTAAAAAATACTGCTGCATGAAACACACAGCAGGAAACAAGAACACTCACACAACTTGATGCGGTAGTTATGATTAATTGGGGTGACAATCAGTCACAATCTAGGGGGCCCATTTTACTCCCTTAACTCCTCAAAAAACATATCACATGCAGAACACTCAGCCATTGGTGCTTAATGGAGCCATCATATGGTTTATTGATCGGGCGAACCACAGCTAGATTAATTTATTCTTCCAATCAAGCTTTAATTAATAGCAGGACACTGGTTAGACCCCATTAAAAGTGGTGGTCATTACTCACAGCAGGAACATATAGGAAACCAATAATCAAAACATGGCTGATGCTCCCTTGTCCGATACTCATGGATTCAGTCAGTTGAACAAGGACAACAATTAAAAGCTGTGGAAATTTGGAAGACTTATTTTTTTGAGTAAGAGAGACTTGCACAGAGAAACAGGTCAAAGAAAAAATACAGATATTTAAAAAAAAAGATATAGCAATAAACAAATGGCCGCACATGCAATTAAACACACATACAGAAACATACACACATGGACAAGTAGAAGAATGAGCAGAAAGAGGGAGGAGGGGGACGGATGTAGATGGCAGGGGAAAACAGACAGTTAAGAGGTTGAAATGTGAAAGCTTGAAGATTTGCCAGACTGCATTCAGGAGACCATAAATCTCCGATGTTGCTGCCCATGCTCAGAATGATTATGCTAGGAGTGGATATTGGACCTCTCCCTTAAGTTGGTGCCATTAGCAGACAGGAAGTAAATACTTAGACAGAGAGAGACAGAGAGAGAGACAGAGAGAGAGAGAGAGAGAGAAAGAGACAGAGAGAGAAGCCTCCTCTCACTGAGATGGGCCTTCAGTTCTATATGTGTGTATGGCGAGGAAGAGCGGATGAGAGGAGGGAGAACTTAACAATTAGCGTTCATAATGAGATCAGGGTTATCAGAGGGCTCGCTGGTCACGGATGATGAAACGAACACTAATTCAGTTTGTCTCTTCCTCTGTTACGCTGGCCCTCGCTTATTGCTAACGGATGGAGAGACACAGAGAGAGAGAGAGAGAGAGAGAGAAAGAGGAAGGATGGGGATATAATGTCCATGAGAACAACTCATATCAGACATGTGCTATATTATCTCTGCGTTGTAATTTCATTGTGTACATTGGTTACAATAACTGCATGCTGAAGAGAGCAATAGCATCATAGAATTCTCATCTTTGCCTATCTGCATTCTCTTGGTCACAGCTAAGGTATTTAAATCTAAAATGAACCTGCTGTGTTTGCCTATCGTATGCCGTTCCTCTTTAAAAAATAAAAGCCTAAATGATGACAACACAATTTACTTGTTTTAACCTCGTCTTCTTGCTGGTTTACTCTCATATGCTCATGCTGCCTATAAATATCTCAAAGCTGGCTGCACCTCAGTTGGAGCTAAATGAGTGTAAAGAACTCTGACTGGGCCAGAAACGGATCAGTGGCATCGCTGAGGGAGGAAGCGGAGAGATGGATGGAGACCGAGGAGGAGAAGACAGAAGAAGGGCGTCTATATACTTCTCTCTATAGAGTTCCTTGTAACAAATTGCCTCGGCCAAGAACCTCCAAACCAGACAGCAGAACCAGCACGTACAGAAACAGAGGCATGAAAATCAGTAGCGCACATACAAACGTTGTTTTTTATTTAGTCTTAAATACACCTTTTTCAAATCCTGAAGTTGACAGAATATCAGTTGGGATATTTTCCTGTTTCGGGGGGTTTCGTTGCCACGCCCTACACCCACAATACCAGTGGCGGACTCGGGGGGGGGGCAGCGGACGCCCCCCCCTCGAGGCTCAATGGATGAAAAAGCGCGCTACAGTGCCCTTCAAGAGTGCCGAAAACGAGAGGAAATGCCTTATTGGCTGCCCTTTTCACATGCAAACCATGATTAGGTGCCCTCTAGGGCAGGGGTGTCCAAACTTTTTTCACTGAGGGCCACATACAGAAAAATCTACGAAGGGCCGGGCCACTTTGCAAAAATAACACATTTATCTGGACATGTAGCTGCTCTGATGTTTAGTTTCATAGTGTCTTCGTAAATTGTAATCCTTTCAGCTTTTACGTCTAATGTCCAGCTTGGTGAAAATAGTAGCCAGCTGAGATCCCACCCCTTCAAGGGGGGTCCGGAGGTATGCCCCCCCGGGAGATTTTTTTAAGTTTTTAAAGTGAAATGCATGAATCTGGTGCACTTTGAGACAGGTGCGCCGAGATCGTTTTCCGGCATTTGGCCAGTGTCACGGCGACCACTGCCATACCATGGCTTGAGCCGTTCAGTAACGGTAAATGCCAGTCCAAAAGTGGTATTTTGCGACCGGCACGCCCCGCCTCCCCCCTATAATTTCACGACAGGTATTGCCTTTACGGCAGAGGCAGGTAAAGCTAAATATAGTTGGTCGTTATTGACACTATATCACAACATAACACCGTAAATAAATAGATTTATTCATGTCTCTGGTCCTTTCCGTTGTAAGGATATGTGCGATCTGTTTGTTGTTGCTTTTCAAATGACAGATGCTTTATAAAACAGTCGGACTTGCTCCGGTGACGGTAGTTAGCATAGCCTCCTGAGCAGGTTTGACTAATCGATGACAGAGAATTAGCCTTTAAGCCTTCGGGCTTTTTTGTGTCTATCCCTGGCTATTTTATGTATTTTAATGTGTGACAGAATGCTGTTCATGTTTTAATATCAAAATGGTCAAATAAAATCATTCATTCAAATCATTCATTCATTCAGCCCTATATAGCGTTGGGTACAGCGGCAGGTTGATATATCCAGCAGGGGGTAACTTTGTTACCTAAGACTCCTATAGCTCAGCTGGTAAGACTGTGTCTTATGGAACAGTGGACCGGAGTTCGCGTCCCGCCTGGGTTGATTCTTTAAAATGACTGTACTGTTTCCGAAAGGTCTTTACCGGTCCTTAAAATGGCTTTTACCTTTTGACAATGGTCTCTACCGGCCCATAAAATGGCTTTTACCTTTTGATAATGGTCTCTACCGGTCCATAAAATGGCTTTTACCTTTTGATAATGGTTTCTACCGGTCCATAAAATGGTTTTTACCTTTTGATAAAGGTCTCTACCAGTCCATAAAATGGTGTTTACCTTTTGCCAATGGTCTCAACCATTTCTACACGGACATGCCACTCATATCCTGTGGTATTTGCCGGTTCATACTGGCATAGCACTCGTGATCCAGCTGCAGAATCATTTTGATAACAACAAATATATGATTGGCAATAGGCCTACATGATGGAAACATAAATTAACAATGTCAAAAGTGTGAAAAATAAAATGCAAATTAAATAAGTCAGAAACAATTGAATAAAGAACTGTGTGAACAGTCCTTTGAGAGGGAAATTAAGAGGCTAAAGCTGAATAATTTTGTATGAAAAAAAATGTAAACACTGTGTCAGATGAATTAGAAGCTATTGGAGAAGGACACATGGATTTTCCATAATAATATTAATTTAAATTTAAATATTATGCAGGGTCCTCTGGGATGGCCTTGGTGCTCTTTTTCTTTTATGGGACATATTTCTCTGTAATATAATGAGTGCATTTAGATCAGTGGTTCTCAAAGTGCGGCCGAAGCATATCTGGCGGCCCGCATTGAATTATGAATTATTAAAAAAAAAAAAAAAAAATTATTATTGAAACGCACGGAGGGAATGCGTCCCCCGTAACAGTAAAAACAGTACAGGGGTCGAAACACTTAAATATCCCTCATAATTGTTTGTATTTATTCCCCACTTATTAAACTTGCGAAGTTCGGCTGGCCTCTGCCTCTCGTTGCAGACGGCTGGTCAGCCTCCCGCAGTGCAGCAGGCAGTGTAGTGGTCCCAATGTAAGTTGTTATGCCTCGTTTCCACCGAGTAGAGCGGGTCGGGTCGGAGCGGTTCGGTCCGGGTAGTTTGGCTTTTCATTTGCCAAAAGTTGGGTAGGGTACGGTTTAAGCGCACCTAACCGCTCTGAGCCGCTCCCGATCTCAGTACTCCTCCGTAGGGGTACTAGCGGCCTGAAAGCGGGCCGAAAATGCATGAGAAGGCGGAGCTACACACTGCCGTCATTTGATTGGTCGAAAGAATCATTTCCGCCATGTGTAGATCTCGGCAAGAGTGAAGAGAGTCTTGTGTTTTGGCGAAAATGTGAGCACAGCTCTGTTTATTGTGTGGTGTTTTTCCTCGTCAATAAATTAATCAGTTGGTTACACTGTGTCCCATAGTCACGTAGCTGCTGCAGCCAGCACTGTTCGCTCACTGTCTCTATGAGTTGCGCCGAGCGGTCTCTGTGTGTTTACGCCATAGATAGTAGTAAAATACACGCTCACGACAACACGGGGGGAATACATAAAGAAGCGGCTGGTTTGAATCATCTCCGCCGTTTGTAGTCACCTCGGCTAGAGTGAAGAGAGTTTTGGCGAAAATGTGAGCGCGGCACTGTTTATTGTGTGGTGTTTTTCCTCGTCATTAAATGAATCAGTTGGCTACACTGTGTCCCACTGCTACGATGTCACGTAGCTGCCGCAGCCAGTGCTGTTCGCTCACTGTCTCTATCAGTTGCACCGAGCCGTCTCTGTGCTCACAACACGGGGGGAATAAATAAAGAAGCGGCTGGTTTGACCAAGCAAAAACAAGAGACCGCTGGCTTGACCACAGTTGTTCCCACAGCCCGATAGTTTGACCCACATTCTGGCGTCGGCTATCGCAGTCCAGCCTAAACCCCGCCCTACCAGTAAGGGTAGGGTCGGCGGTGGAAACAACACCGAGATTCTTAAAAGTGAGCTGTCCCGCTCTGAGCCGCTCCGATCCGACCCGCTCTACTCGGTGGAAACGAGGCATTAGATAGTGAGCTTGTCAAGCCCAATACGATGCACTTTCTCACATTCAAGGTGAATTAGATTAGGTCAAGTGTCTAAGGATGGATGCTAACATTATCTGGTTTCTAACTCTTTTGCCTAAAGTTTAGCTAACAAACTAACGTTAGCTAGCTGCTGATAGCCATGGAACTATCTGCCTAGTTGACTGCTGATAGCCCACCCTGTTTATTTCCAATGTATAGTGTCATAATAGTTAACACTGCTGCTGCATCATGAGTAGTGAGTCCTACAAAAAAACACTCCAAAAGGTGATACGTTTTCAATGTGTAGAAAGTTTTGAACCATTAAGTAGAATAAATATTTGAATGCAATACAGAATGCCTCAGTGCCTTGATTTATATTCCATTAGATGTGTGTCAATGGGAGCGAGTTGTCTTTTCCTTAACATGTGTGTCGATGGGAGCGAGTTGTCTTTTCCTTAACATTTCCACCATAAATAAATACAGAAGACACAAATTACTGCATGAAAATTAACCAAAATGCACAAAATGAAGTGTTCGAACCTCAAATTTTTCTGGGGGCCAACCCATTAAGAGTATGTCAGTACCCATAGTGGAAAAGCACAATTAGATGCCAAGCTAGAAAAACTTAATATTTTCAGTTTGCATAATCCGTTTAAAATGTATATAAATTTTTTGAGCGTTCAAGATCATTCAAGTGTAGGTCATTTCATGCAAGAGAGACGATAATGGTCAGCTATCACCTCAACATGAAGGAAAACTTCCTTAAATGTTTCTGTTGCTGGCTGTCAGTGGTCAAAGACTGTACGGTAGCGGCACATTGAATTTTCTCCAGTCTAATTTTTACTTAAATGTTAGTAAAGATGAAAGCAGCAAGGCATCCTCCTTTCTTTGGCTAAAATGTGAAAGTGCACAATGATGTGAACAACTCATTTTGGTGTTTATAAAGTCGCTAGAATAAGGGGAAACAGTGTCTTTGAAGCAAATTTTTTCTGGAGGGGGACCCCCAGACCCCCCGTTTAATTGTATGAGCCCAACAATTTTTTTTAAAGTGCTACATGGAGATTTAACAAATGCCACAAATGGGACCTTCAAGGCAGCGATTGCTAAGGTTAGGGGATAGGGCCTTCCAGGCAGCGCTGCCTTTAAGGCCCCGTTGGGGGAACAAAACACCATCATGTTAGAAAAGCCACTGTGTCCGCTGGTGGGGCCCCATGTTGTCCAGAATGTGCCCTTTTTATTTTTTCGCCCCTGCCCTTCAAACAGTCTGAGTCCGCCACTGCACAATACCATTCTCATCGATGGCGCCTAATCATTAAGACTGATTAGAAGACATCTCAGTGTGAAAGGACCCCCACACAACCCATTTATCACTAACACACACATTCACAAGCACATGCAGACGTGCGCACACACCAACACAAATACACAAAAACGTACAAAACACACAAGCTTCATCCATCACCCCCTGTGGCTGGTCTATCTGAGGTCTCAGTGATTAGTTGTCCTGCCTGGCTGAATTATGATGTTAATAAGTCACTATTAGTTCTCATGTTCACATGAAAGTAAGCCTGCATGCACACACACACACACACACACACACACACACATCTTATTCAATTCAAGTATATTTTCTATCTGGTCTGGCCATCATACAATAAAGTGAGTTGAACAAAATTCACCCTGGTTGACTCTCACATAATTTCTTGTACTGAAAACATATTTTGAAGATGATAATTATATACATTTTGATTTGCCCGAAGGAGAATTCTCTTGGAATGGAAATCCCAATTACCACCTAAGGCATCAGTGTGGCTTTCTGATATGATGATGTTTTTAAAAATTGAAAAAGTGAAATACTTTCTTAGAGGATCAACCAAAAAATTCTACAAAGTCTGGGACCCTTACTGGTTTATTTTGACAAACGTCACTCTTCCCTCTCATTATAAGCTTTAACGTAAAGCACAAACACTCTCATCTTAGGAGAACCCCCCCCCCCCCCACACACACACATTGTCGCAAAAATAAATGTAACTACTGTGAAATATTGCAACTTGTGTGACATTGTACACCTCGTCTAACAAACAATAAAAATGCATGTAAAAAAAAATTGAAACAGACCAACTATTCATCATAAACCTTGAACACACTGTATTTGTCTCTTTTCTAAGTGAGACATTATCACTTGTCCTTGCAAAAAAAAACTGTGATTAATAACACTGAAAACAACTGTTATCCATTCAGGTGAGACGGTGTAACAGCAGACACTTGTGCTTTTCCTATGACAAACCTATTTTCTATTGAGCAGCACTTAGTCCATTCAGTATTACACATGGTACAGCAACATACTCATTGAAGCAAATAACACCCAGTTAAAAATATAAGACCACAAGTAGGGGTGTACGGTATAAACGGTATAGAAGGTAAACCGGTATGAAGTTGCGCTATGATATGGATTTGGACTCTACCGTGTCACCGGTATAGCAGTTATAAAGCAGTGATGAGCGCTACCACACAATGAATGCAGGCGGCCGCTGCTTCATCGTCAGCCAGCACGTGCCCAATACATCCATTACAAAGCTGCTAGATCCCGTGTCATTCACAAAAAGAAATTGTAGTAGAGGAAACTGGTGGATGTAGGCCTACCTTACAGTGCTGATCTGCTAATATCACTAGTTTTACTTCAGATGTGTCGGCCAAAACACCACCAAAACAACGATGAGACGAGGAGTAAGGATTTATCCGCTGTTTATTTCCTTCTTTAACATGCACAGCAGGATACAGATCCCGGGAAAAGAACAATAGCAATACGCTCGTGATGAGACATTAAACAGCTGCTGCGACCGGCAAATGCAACCGTTTAATAACGTGCATAAATTATAGCATAACTTATTACAGCGATCAGGAAACTCCATGTAGGCTACTTACTCAAACAGGTGATGCAAAACAAACTCAGGGAAAGCACGTTTCAACTGTGTAATGATAGTTTACTGCGGTAACTTGTACGCTCACACAACTGAGGGAGAAAGAAAAGGAAACTTCACTAAACAGACGCTCCGGCTGACTGACGTCACGGCCGCTAACTGACAGCTATAATGTCATCTGCACTGAACAACTCACATCTTAAAACACTATGAGAAAATATCAAACACTGTGACCTATAAACTTTGGGGCCTTATCAACAGAAATGCATTGCATTGCCATTCAAAAAAAAGTCTTACATAAAGAGCGATCAGTTTTTCAAACTGCGACCGTGAGCGAGTGTTGAACACTTGTTTACGCGCGCCTCAAGATGGTCGGGCTCGTTCTCGTCACTCACAGGCACAGCCCGGCGAGAAATGCTCCTCGCGGTGTACACAGAACAGCATCCGCAAGGGGAAAAGCTTCATCCAGTCATGACATAAAGAGCAATCAGTCTGTCAAACTACAAACGTAAGTAAGCGAGTGTTGAACAACACTTGCGCGCGCCTAGAGAGGGCCAGGCTGCGCTCCTCACTGCCCGGTGAGAAATGAGTCCTCGCGATGAAGCTTGTCCACTCGTGGAAAATGCTCTGTGCGCTTGTGGTTTTCATGTCAGTTTTTATAAAAAATAAACACCACACAAGGAGTTTAAACTGAAATGGAAGTTAAGAGATGATAGAACCAGAATACGATTGTAAAAGAAAAGGCATCTACCAGAGCATCATCAGCATTCCCTGTGAGTCATAGTCAAAACAAACTTACTATATAGAGTAATTTTCATACACAACAAGTCATCATAAAGTGCTTTATATAAAAACACATATTGACCCCCTCCTATACCCATCCACAGAGCAGAACATTGCAGATTGCACAATGAATGTTGTTTAAATCCCTCTGTAGGGGAGAGTAACACTTTTTGTTTTTTGATTAGTCAAAAACATCTTGAACAATTTGGATAATTCATTCTATGTTGTATTACTGTGCTCTACTTGTTAATATAAATTGTATTTATTTTATAAGCAATAGATGCCCTAATAATACAAGAGTATAGGCCTACAGTAATAGCAAGCATTTTATCCCTTCACAATCATTAATTTAAAGATAAATGAAAATACCGTGATATAATACCATTACCGTCTATGCTTCAAATTATACCGTGGTATACATTTTAGACCATACCGTACAGCCCTAGGCACAAGGAATGCAATTTACGGCCAAAGAACAACATCACTGTCCATGGTACTGAAACAACAGGGAAAACTTTCCATGTCTTGTATGACCAAACACAAAATGCACATACCTACCTACCTACACTAATTGTACAAAATATTATAACACTTTTTTTCGATAGTAGACAAAGCACTGCGTGTTAACAGTGCGTTTGTACTTATGACTCTTTCACAGAGAGAACATTAGAAACATGTAGGTCTAGTGTTAGGTTAGTCAACATGACTCAAACATGACAATGCAAAGCTGAGAGTCTCGAGAATTAGTCATATGAATTCAACCACCACCCTGTTGCCAAGGTCTACTAACATCAACTCATCAGCAACTGAAATGCAGCTTGTACAGCAGCCGCACACACTCAACAGCTGATAACAAGCACAGCAAAGTTCCGGGGATGGAACAATGTTCACAATACAAGATTACATTTCTTGGAGAATGATTTAGAGTTTTTGTAGTCTGTTATGGCCATGGCCCAGTCAATGACACATTTCACAGTTATAGAAGTGAGGACCAAAGCTTTACCTTTGCATAATTTCTCATGTGGCCCATTTTTTTAAACAACCATCTAACCGTAACTCTTATAGTGAAAAAGAAGCCTTCATTTGAATGATAAACCTTGTAAATAAATCACAACAATGTCCTTCTCAATGGAACAAGAGGGACAACCTAGCAGGTCAAATGTCACCAAACACCAAACACAAATTGACAAACTAACTGAATCTAATACAAAACCATACTACTATATTGTTCAAACAACAATAAACTTCATAAAGCTTTACAGGGTTAAACTAAGCTTTATGAATCAGTCACATAGAGAAAGGTGTATGCATAGCAATGCAAGGTAACCAATGTAACTTTGGCATTCCATAAAAACACAGTATTTTGGACAGACTTGCTCTATAAACCGAGAATGGATAACTTGTTTGGTTGGCATTCAGCCATAGCTAGCTAATGAGAACACAGTGCATGTTACTGTGCTCAAGGTCTCATCACAAAACCCGCAGATTAAATACAAGGTCCACAGAGACAAATTATTCAACAGATCACAACAAGTAGGCTACTGCAGTGGGCCCAGCAACGGCATGGCAGCCAACACAGTAACACAACCATGATAATATGATGAAAATAATACTTTCAATCACTTACAGTTTTGAAGTGTTGCATTCATCCAGTTTTTGTTGGCTTCCCCATCTTAGTCTCGGTTTCACAAATCTGACATAAAATGAAATGTATTATCAAAGTTAGAGCAAGAAGTTCAATCGTATTAAATATTGGCAACGCTAAAACAAAAATGCTAATAGGCTAATAGGCTACTAGCATAAAAATGCAAGTCAATTTTGTCAAAAATATTTTCAATATTATTTAGCCACGCACTCTGCCGCATACCTACTATTTTTGACGGTTTAGTCTCGTCGTTTCCCAACCTTGCCCCTTCCGTCAAGAATTTGTGTCGCTTTGTATTTAATTATTAACCCCGCGAAGAGCTTTAGCTTTAGCCATGCACAAGAACAAACTCTTCTTGTACTTTACCTTTAAAGGCCGACACACGTTCAGGTGCCACTTTCAATGTGTGGACCAAGGTTAGTTGGTTATAGAACTTGGGGAGATAAAGTAGACTCCTGATATTAAATAAAATACCGGATAGGCCTACGTCCAAAATTGTTGAAACCCCCGCCCCCCTTGTTGTGCGCTCAGCAAGACGCGCGTCATAGTTGCGCAGGTCTGAGCAAGACGGCTCCAAGTCGGCTAATGAATTGCTGTAGATTAAACATCCAAACACTATATAATGTGAAAAAATTAAGACAGCATTTAACACATACATTAATAAAAAAAATATTATATATAAATCATCATAATAGCCAATTGTAAAACACTGACAGGGACCCTTTTTATCATTAATGAGTAGCCTATACTCATAGATACATGTTGCTGATACATATTTTTACTTAAATAAGGTGATTTAATGCAGAACTTGTAATTGTAGTGGAGTATTTTCACAGTGGTGTAGGCCTATTACTTTTATTTAAGTGAAACATTTTAATAAAATATCGATGTTATGTGTTCATGTGATTTGACTGCTTAAAATAGGCTACACTGACTGAACTTCATCATAATCATAATGGCATAGGATAAGTTACAATAGGCTACTAAAACCTATAGCTTTATACATATCAGCCATACATTCTCACCTAGGCCTAAATAAAGGTAATTTGAGGTTGTTTTTTCACCACTATTCATAAGCATGTGTTTGTGTGTTGGATATCCACAGGAGACCTTTCATTACCTATGGGATGATCTTTGATGAATACCTATTGTCCAAGGGCCGTATTCACAAAACATTTTATCTTAGCGCTAAGAGTACTCCTAAGGAGCACTAAAAGTTCTTAGTAAGGAGTAATTTCTTAAAACCTATTCACAAAGCTGCTAAGACCAACTTTTACTAAGGAATGGGAGGGACTCCTAAGCTAAGAATAGAGGGCGTGGTTGACCCTGTTGCTATGGATGACGTCATGTTCATACCTTCTATGCCCACAGTGATTGGCTGAGTGGGAATGAGTCCCTAAGAGTGAATTTATGATAGAAACACTGTGGGAGATATCCATAGTGTGTCGCTGTATTAAAGTAAAGAGTTTTTATATAGCCTACAATTAATGACAAGTGACACTGATTTAACATGAAACCAAGATACTGCAGGGTTTCCCACACATTCGTTCACAATTAACCTACAATAGCGCCACATAGGCCTAGGCCTATTCATTTTAAATTTTACAATGATTTGAATCGGAAAAAATATCCTCGTTGAATAGCTGCAAGCCATGCACTCTCACTGTATTTTTCTCAACGGCGGACTATGCAGCAATAGTCAGACAGCGACAAACCAGGAAATTCACAATTCAGAAACAACAGCCGGCAAAATCGTAAAGGAAAAAGGTGAGACGCGCAACTATACAGTAGCGCAGGGCTATTCAATAGGCGGCCCGCGGGCCAGGTGCGGCCCGCGAAGGAATATTTACTGGCCCCCACCTTGACTACCGACCGACCCAAAAAAATAATAATTTTTTTTTTTTTTAGTGGTGCACAATCAATGTACTAGCACGTGTGATGTGTGCTTTTGCATGGTCATAACTGCGCGAAAGGCCGCGATCTGCAGTGAATAAATGTGCACATGTATACCGCAGTGTAAGTGTATGGTCCATTATTTGTATTTAGTGTGTCTGCATAATATTGCACCAGTAGAACTTTGCATGTTTGCACAAAATTTGTACCTTCACATAGCAAACAAAATTGCACAACTGTAAAGTCAGTGTCTGTAGTTTTTTGTATTCAAATAAGCAGTTGTTTATTTCTGTACTGTGCATTGGCATAATTGAGCAAAATACAGCCAAAATTTTTGCCGCGGCGCCCTTGACAAACACATTTTTGGGGGGAACCACTGTAAGGTGTTGCACTTAGAGTAGCCTACATTTATTTCTATGTTTTTTGATAAGCTGTTGCACTCTCAGTAAACCTAGGCCTACCTGTATTTTGATAAGCTGTTGCACTTAGAGTACATTTATTTCTATGTATTTTGATAAACTGTTGAAGAGTTAACCTATTGTGTTTTCCTGAACTGATAAGATTGTTAAACACTTAAACAACAGGCAACCTATGTTAATCAAATAGGGATTTTTTTTTTGATAAGCTGGTGAACTCTATTTGATCAAATAAAGACAATATATGCACTCCTATGTCGTTTTACAGTATATGTAGCTATTGATGTGATGCTCATCAATTTTAGGCATTTTTTTCTGGCCCCTCATTTTGGATCATTTCCACCAACCGGCCCCCATTCAAAACTAATTGAATAGCCCTGCAGTAGCGGATCTGTGGAACGGAGGAGATGCTGCGAAGCGCCACATATAGGCCTACTCTAGTAGGAAATTAAACCCAAACGTGACACCAACAGTAACTTTCAGTGCATCGTAAACCCAAAGCAACTGCAGGAAAAGGAACTTAATAAATAATGTTTTATACAAATATAATAAATATAAATGTGTCTATACTTTCTAAATATAGGCTAGCTTTACGATCATTAAACCCTTACAGCTATTAAAGGTAGGCTACCTTTTATAAAGCTCAATAGCATCAAATCTCTCCAAAACACCATCAAATGGTTGTCTGTGATTTACTCTTAGTGACTTAGGAGTCCTAGCTTTTCATAGATTTAGGAGCTAGTTTTAACGCTAAAATGCTTTGTGAATTACACTTATCTTAAAAAGTTAGGAGTCCTAAAATTAGGAGTGAAACGCCCCTTATTTTTGAGAGTTACTCCTAAATCAGCACGTTAGGACCTACTCATAGCCTTAAAATGTTTTGTGAATACGGCCCCAAGTCAATAGTATTTTGGCCAGACCTTGTTTCACTCAATAGCAGCCATACTTTATCTCCGGTTAAGTCGATACTAGAGAGATATGGAGGGACCGAAACGACAGGAATAAATAGATATGGGACTGTAAAATATACAGGTAGGCTATGGCCTGCATGGGTCTCACGATTGAATAATTTATTAGGATGGGTCGATGGCAATATGTATCATTGTTGTTTGATAAGCTATATACCTATATATGCACCATTTGAAGATAACCCTGGAGAAAATCTATCGTAAGGGTAGACTATTGATTATCACGTATCTTATAGAAGGTGAAACTGATGACAACTAAATGTGTGTCAGTGAGATGTTCAGAATAATGTAATCCATCAGAATAAATCAATGAAGAATCCTCACATGCCCGGATCCTAATTGATCCAATTCTTTATTACTTGACTTGAAGAAGTAAAACATGTTTGAGCTATATTGAATCATATAGTTCAGGTGCTTTTCTGTTTCTGAGATTTTCTATGAGAGGAAAACGTTTAGCTGCACATCAATGCCTTTAAGTAAACCTGGGACACTCTTCTTAAGTACATTTCTTTTTGTTGCATATTTCAGCATTACAAAGTTATATATTGTAAAACAATAAATTGGTCCATTTTGTCAAGTCCTCAAACCATCTAAATATTTAATTCAGATTGAGGTTTAACTGACAAGAATATAGTGCCTTTTGAGCAGATTGCCTGGAGAATAGACACAACTACAGACATTACTTCAGTTAACTGTAACATATTGCTTTTTAAGTGAAGATTCATGCCATCTCTTTTGCTTTTTCACACCCAAGGGTCATTACCGACCAAGGTAATGCTTGAAAAAAATATTACAAACAATATGACTTAGCAGTAGATTTAGGAAGCAAATTCCAGGAAGGGCTTTAAGTTGACATCTGCTCTTGAGCTTATGAAAACTGTGTCCTAAAACTTGGCTCATGGCTTTGTGAAGCGGCACAAATGAGTCCCCCTGCCATTGGGGAATCACAACATGTCCACTTTCCAGCGCACACACTCACCTCAATGGAAATGATCTGAAGGGGACTTCCGGGTTACAGAGCATGGGGTAGGCACGATCGCTCGATAGCTCCCACAAAATATTTCAGACCTAACTGATTAAACCCTATTCTCGTAGATTTTTTTTGTGCTTGTGTTGCCGGTAACACGGATACTGTTTTGGAGAAATGCCTAGAAGCAAGAAAAACGCAAGAAGAGATTCGGCAGAGTCAAATATGTCCTCGGACAGCGTGGTTAGCATGGACGTTGGTGCTAACTCAGTGGCTCCCATTGCGGGTCTGCTTGAACAGCATAGAGCAGCGATAGCCGCCGAGTTTAAATCATCTTTCGCCAGCATGGACGCTAAGCTGGACAGCATCCAGGCCGTGGTCTCAAGCCAGGGGAAATGTATAACCGATCTCGAGGAGAATGCAGAAACTTGAGGCTACGTGCTCCTCACACCAAGAAGATAACAAGCTGTTGAAAACTAAACTATCGGATTTGGAAGGGAGGAGCAGGAGACAGAATGTTCGTATCGTGGGCTTACCAGAGTCACTAGAGGGTGCGCGCCCCACCGCCTTTTTCTCCGGGCTCCTCGTCAAGGTTTTTGGTGATCAAGTTCTCCCTTCTCCCCCGGAGCTGGACAGGGCTCACCGCACTCTGGCACCCAAACCGGGCCCGCATGAGAGGCCGCGATCAGTCGTTATCCGTTTTCACCGATACCAGACTAAAGACCTGGGGCCGTATTCACAAAACATTTTAAGGCTAAGAGTAGGTCCTAACGTGCTGATTTAGGAGTAACTCTCAAAAATAAGGGGCGTTTCACTCCTAATTTTAGGACTCCTAACTTTTTAAGATAAGTGTAATTCACAAAGCCTTTTAGCGCTAAAACTAGCTCCTAAATCTATGAAAAGCTAAGAGTCCTCGAGAGGACTCCTAAGTCACTAAGAGTAAATCACAGACAACTATTTGATGGTGTTTTGGAGATATTTAATGATAGTGAGCTTTGCAAAAGGTACCTTTAATAGCTGTAAGGGTTTATTGATCTTAGTAAAGCTATATTTAGAAAGTATAGACACATTTATATATATCATATTTATATAAAAAAATATTTCAAATATTTCGGCCCACAGCCAATCACTGTGGGCCGTATTCACAAAACATTTTATCTTAGCGCTAAGAGTACTCCTAAGGAGCACTAAAAGTTCTTAGTAAGGAGTAATTTCTTAAAACCTATTCACAAAGCTGATAAGACCAACTTTTACTAAGGAATGGGAGGGACTCCTAAGCTAAGACTAAAGGGCGGTGTTGACCCTGTTGCTATGGATGATGTCATGTTCATACCTTCTATGCCCACAGTGATTGGCTGAGAGGGAATGAGAGCTAAGAGTGAGTTTATGATAGAACCACTGTGGGAGATATCCATATCGTGTCGCTGTATTAAAGTGAAGAGTTTTTATATACAATTAATGACAAGTGACACTGATTTAACATGAAACCAAGATACTGCAGGGTTTCCCACACATTCGTTCACAATTAACCTACAATAGCACCACATAGGTCTATTCATTTAAAATGTTACAATGATTTGAATCGGGAAAAATATCCTCATTGAACAGCTGCACGCCATGCACTCTCACTGTATTTCCCTCAACGGCAGACTATGCAGCAATAGTCAGACAGCGACAAACCAGGAAATTCACCATTTAGAAACAACAACTGGCGAAATCGTAAAGTGCATTTACTAAGATCATTAACCCCTTACAGCTATTAAAGGTACCTTTTATAAAGCTCACTAGCATTAAATCTCTCCAAAACACCATCAAATGACTGTCTGTGATTTACTCTTAGTGACTTAGGAGTCCTCTTGAAGACTCCTAGCTTTTCATAGATTTAGGAGCTAGTTTTAGCGCTAAAATGCTTTGTGAATTACACTTATTTAAAAAAGTTAGGAGTCCTAAAATTAGGAGTGAAACGCCCCTTATTTTTGAGAGTTACTCCTAAATCAGCACGTTAGGACCTACTCTTAGCCTTAAAATGTTTTGTGAATACGGCCCCTGATCATGAAGGAGGCACGTAAACAGGGCGAGCTGGAGTACCACGGCCACAAGCTCCGGTTCTACGAGGACTACAGCGCGGAGGTCGTGAAGCAGCGGGCTGAATACAAGCGGGTCATGGCTGTGCTTTATCAGTGCGGACTCCGTCCCTCTCTCCTCTTCCCAGCGAGGCTTCGCATTACACTCCAGAGCGGCGAGAGAAAGTGGCTGCAGTCCGTCTCTGAAGCATCTAACTACTTATCTACACTGGGTGTGGGTCCGTAGTAAATACGATTGCGTGCTGTGAGTATACAATGTGGACAAATGCTTTTTTCATATCCCCAGCCAAACTCTTAGACTGATGGTACTATACGCAATTTTTTTTTTTTTCAATGAGTAAATTAGCTGGGTGAACGTGACATTTTTGTTGCTTGTCATTTTGACGTATTGTCTAGCTCACTCGCTTTTTTTTTATTCGTATCTCTATTTTAAAACGGCTAGATAAGCGTGTCTGTTCTTTATTTTTTATTTTTTTGCCATTTGGACAGATTGTCTAACTCACGCCTTGTTCTTTTTTTTTGTATTTCGAATTTGTTGGTTGAGCACGGTATGTTTGTTTAGTGTGTTGTCATTTTGACAGTTTGCTGGATTGTTCATAGTGTTACTAGCTGTTATGGGGTGAATTGTACAAGACTTATGTGGGAAGCTAGCACAGGCTAGAAAGTTAAGGCTTGGAATGTTTGCTGTGAGACTAGTAAGGGTCTTTCGGGATTTGCTGTTTAGAGCAATATATGGGGTGGGTTCTGGGTGGGATGGGGTGGTGTCAACTGGGGGTTTAGCTGATGGGTTATCACCTGCTGTGTTTTCAGTTATCTGTGTTTTCCTTTTTTTTGTTTTTTTTCCTCTGTATTTTGCTACTCTTTTTGTTATCGGAGCAACTCTTTTTACTCTCACTATAACTGAGCTAGATGAAGGGCAATCTTAATTTAATTAGTTGGAATGTCAAGGGGCTAAATCACCAAGTGAAAAGGGGTAAGGTCTTAACCCACCTAAAACGGCTCAGGGCTGGAATAGTTTTCCTTCAAGAAACCCATTTACATGACTCTGACCATGGGCGACTAAGTAAATTCTGGCGTGGACAATTTTTTCATTCTAATTTCAGGGCTAAGGCCAGGGGCACAGCTATCCTTATTGATAGTAATATTCCTTTTGAGTCCTCAAACATTATATCAGACAAAAATGGACGTTTTATTATTGTTTCAGGCAAACTTTACAATAAGTCAGTCATCTTGGCCAACGTCTACGCGCCTAACGTCGACGATGTAGAATTCTTTAAGAGATTTTTTTCTCAACTCCCCGATCTCAATTCCCATTCTCTTATTCTTGGTGGGGATTTTAATTGTTATCTAGATCCAGTCTTAGATTGCTCTTCCCCCAAACCTGCCACTCTTAGCAGATCTGCAGGTTATATCAAATCATTTCTTGCTGATTATAGCCTCTCTGATCCATACAGGTTTTTATACCCCACAGGAAGAGAATATTCATTCTTTTCACATGTCCACCACACTTACACCCGAATTGATTATTTTTTTGTTGATAATTCATTGATGTCAGACCTTAAGTCATGCAGTTATGAAAGTATTGTGATCTCTGATCACGCTCCTCTGCTCCTTCAACTGGCTTTCCGTGACGTTGAGTATACAAGAAGGCAGTGGAGACTGGATCCATTGCTGCTCACAGATGTGAGTTTTCTTTCACTCATCTCTACACATATTAAAACTTTTTTGAGTATAAATAAAACACCAGGGGCCTCATTTATAAAGCTTTCTACGCACAAAAACCTTGCGTAGACGGCAGAAATGTGCGGTCAAATGTGCGGTGGCAAAACGGTGGTATTTATAAAAGAATTCTTTGCGTAGAAGTGTGCGTATTCCCACGCAAACTTTTGACCATGCGTAGAGCTCACGCAAGGTTTTGCTGACTCGGGGAATCAGCGACACTCAATGGCAACACCACGAAATAAAGCTCTGTCATCGGAAAAACACACATATCCTTGGCACCCAATATATTTCATCAATTATGTGCGTACCTATTGTTGCGAATATAGGCTACTGTTGTCTATGGCATGCAGTAATGGTGTAGGTTGATTTACTTATCAAGTAGGTCTATACATATTTTGATTATATTTTGAAATTGAATCTTATAGTTCTACTCTGTAATAATATCATATACGTCGGAAGGTGTGTCCCTGAGTGGCCAGCGGGAGAGCAAATAGTCTATATTTTAGGCTGTGTGTAAAAAGTAGTTTTGTACAAAGTTAAGGCCAACCATATTAATTAAAACTATATATTTCGTTAGATAAAATCATGTTATGAATTTAGCAAATTATTTTATGCATCTCTTTCCCATAACAACTAACCCTCGAAGTTTAAACTAGCCTATAATCTGACGTTGTTGGAAATGTGTTGATCTATGGAAGGGAAACAATGCTTTGGAATATACTATAGGCTAATGCATTATTTCACTTCTCACAACACATTTTATATAGGCCTGTCCTACAGTTTCGCTAATACGTGATATTTCATACAGTACAAAGTTGGGCAAAACATCTTAACAAAGACTATAACGACTGTGCCAATCATGATATGTGATCAGCGCGCGCGTGTGTGTTTGTGTTTTTGAGGCAGTTACAGAGACGCATGGCACGGGCTTTCTTCCTTCCCAGTCGCTTTCTTTGTGGCCGGTTACCTCCCTTTTTTCCTCATGTCAGTCAAAATGCTGTGCTTATTAAGTGCGTCATCATATTCAGGAGCTATTTAGCATTCGCCATGTATGGTAGATTGTGGGATGAAACTGGGAGGTGTAGTGGGATGACACCGGGCGGAGATCGTCCGCGCACAAATCACCGCAGGTGGGTAATTATAAAGGGAAGATTGCGTGCAACTGTGCGCAGCACAGTTTTATAAATCTCAACTTTTTTTTTGCGCAGCACATTCTTGGTTTTGTGCGAATGCAATGTTTTGGGAAGGTTTCTACGCACACCGTTATAAATGAGGCCCCAGATGTGTCCAATGCAACAATTTGGGAAGCCCTGAAAGCCTATTTGAGAGGTGAAATTATATCATTTGCAGCATACAAAAATAAGTGTACAAAACAGAAACAAACTGAAATTGCTGATCAGATTCTGAACATAGACAGACAGTATGCTAATTCACCTTCATCTGAACTTTACAAAGAACGTTTAAAACTTCAGACAGAATTCAACCTTCTTTCCTCTCGTCAGGTTGCAGACCAGTTGCTTAGGAGCAGAAGTACTTTTTACGAGCATGGTGACAAGATTGGTAAACTCCTGGCCAATCAACTGCGCGGATTTAGAGCGAAGCAACTCATCCCTGGAATACGGACAGACAGTGGGTGTACAACGTCAGATCAGAAATTGATAAACGAAAAGTTCAAAACATTCTATTCAAATGTGTATATTTCTGATTGTACAGTAGACGCAGCGGTGATGGAAACCTTTTTCAGTAACCTAAACATGCCTTCCCTTTCTCAAGACCTGAGACATAGCCTTGAGGCACCTATTACTCAGAGGGAAATTATTGCAGCAATAACATCTATGCAATCAGGCAAATCTCCTGGTCCAGACGGACTTCCATCTGACTTTTTTAAGAAATTCTCAGCCGAATTATCGCCTTTTTTATGTTCAGTATTCTCAGACTCATTTGACTCAGGTAAACTCCCGCCTTCGTTCTACCAGGCCTGTATTTCCCTGTAAGATCCTCTAGATTGTGCATCATACCGACCAATTTCACTATTAAATACGGATGTGAAGATACTTGCTAAAATTCTCGCCCACAGATTGGAGGATGTTCTCCCCTCTATCATATCCCCCGACCAAACTGGGTTTATAAAGGGACGCCAATCATTTTATAATATCCGCCGGCTAATGAACATTTTATATTCCCCCAGAAATATTGAATCAGAATGCCTCGCTTCTATGGATGCTGAAAAAGCATTTGATAGAGTAGAATGGAATTATTTGTTTTTCACCCTTGAGAAATTCGGTTTGGGTCCTGTTTTCACTTCTTGGGTTAAATTATTATATGCAAGCCCTTCTGCCTCAGTATTAACAAACAGCCGTTACTCAAGTAGTTTTGATCTGCACCGTGGGACCCAGCAGGGTTGTCCTTTGAGCCCACTCCTTTTTGCTATTGCAATCGAACCACTTGCGATTGCCATCAGAGGTAACAAACAGATTCAGGGGATATGGAGAGGAGGAATTGAACATAAGGTATCATTATACGCCGATGACTTACTTTTGTTTGTCGCCAAGCCAGCCACCTCTTTACCGGAGGCACTTTCTGTGTTGGAGGTCTTTAGTCAGTTTTCTGGCTATAAACTTAACTTGAGCAAGAGCGAACTCTTTCCGATTAATAAAGAAGCTCTTAAACTTGATTACACAGCTTTCCCACTCAAAGTGGTGACAGACCATCTGAGTTACCTTGGGGTATGTTTCACCAGAAATTTTAAAAACCTATTTAAATCGAACTTCCTCAAATTATTGGATCAGGCGAAGCAAATATTATCGAAGTGGTCTCCTCTGGCTTTCTCTCTCATAAGTAGAATAAATTCAATTAAAATGACATTACTCCCAAAGTTCCTAATATCTATTCCAATGTCTCCCCATCTTTCTCCCCAAATCCTTTTTTCAGGCCCTTGACTCTTTAATGATAAATTATATTTGGAATGGTAAACACCCTCGGTTAAGGAAAGCATTTCTTCAAAGACCAAAACAAACAGGCGGAATGGCCCTCCCTAATTTCCAATACTATTACTGGGCTGCTAATATCCGTTCTTTAGTGTATTGGGTGCATTTTCACCTTGACGACTCAGCCCCAGTATGGGTAACAATGGAGTCCAGCGCTGTTAGCCCATTGTCTCTATCTGCCCTCTTAAGCGCCGCACTTCCACTCTCTTCGGCTATTCCCAACAGTAATCCCGTGATTAAGCACTCCCTTCGAATCTGGACCCAATTTAGGAAGAATTTTGGAATGCAGAATTTTTCACTTTTCAGCCCAATTGCAGCTAATCATTTATTTATTCCCTCGACGGTGGATGGTGCATTCAAGATCTGGCATAAAAAAGGCTTAAAATGCATCGGTGATTTATTTATTAATTATCTATTTGCTAGTTTTTCCCAATTGACAAAACATTTTGGTATCGAAAAGACAAATTTTTTCCGATTTCTGCAAATCAGGCATTTTACACAGAAGTTAATTCCCCAATTCCCTTATAAACCGCCAGCCAACCATGTCGATTTGTTTCTTTCTGTAAACCCCACATTAAAAGGCTCAATTTCTGTGTTTTTCAACCTTATTTCGAAATTGCATAGCCCCTCATTAGCAGCTATAAAAACCCTGCGGGAGCAGGACCTAGGTTCTGCCTTCACAGATTACATGTGGGATTCAGTCCTGGATCGGATACACTCTACCTCCATGTGCGCCCGACATGCTCTTGTGCAATTTAAAGTAGTACATCGTATCCACATACCTAAAACTAAATTAGCTCGTATGTTCCCCGATGTACTGTAGACCCGACCTGTGATAGCTGTAAGAGCGCACCGGCATCACTCTTTCACATGTACTGGTTGTGTCCCACCTTGACTGAGTTCTGGACATCAGTTTTTCAAACAATTTCTGAAGTACTTCAGCATCAAATTGAGCCGAACCCTTTCACTGCAATTTTTGGCATTGCTCCCAATTCAGGCTTGCCTAAAGTGAAGCTAAAGGTACTGGCCTTCACTTCTTTACTTGCTCGTAGGGCTATCTTACTTAAATGGAAAGATCCTGCTCCTCCTTCCCACTCACATTGGATTAGAGACATTATGTCATGTATGAATCTGGAAAAAATTTGTTGCACTACCCAGGGATCTGAGACTAAATTTAATAAAATTTATTAAAATGTTCTTCCTAGACTATTTTAAGAAACCGACCACTATAATTGAAGAGTAGCTACCCCCTCCCCTTTTTTATTTGATTCAATTTTATTTCTTTGTTTTTTGTTTCATATTGGTTGTTTGTTTTTGTTTTTGTTTCTTGAAGTGTGTGTTTCCGTTTCGTTCCTGCTTTTTTTAACATTATATATAATTTTTCTTTTTTTTCTGTACTAATTTGTTAATGCAGAACTGTTTGTGATTGGGTGTGAGGGTGGGATATGGGTGGGGTATGTTCGGGGGGGAAAAAATGGGGGAAAAATGTATGATCCATTGTACTGCAGTTGCTTTGCTACTTTGCGATTCAATAAAAAAAAACCTTGAAAGGAAATGATCTGAAGGTGTTCTTCAAACAACCAGGCAACATACTGCGATAAGCATGTGCTTTGGACCAATCTATTGTCTTTGGCTCTCATATTTGGCGTCAAAAGAAACTGAATTCATTGTTCCACTTGTCAGTGAACATGCAACATTAAAATATCTGCATGTGTGCATAGTTTTCTCATCTGACAAGCCTTCACTTTATTCTCCCCCTCTGTCTCTCACAGGGGGTAGATTTCAACTCAGCGGAGCGTGAATGTGTTTGAGTTTGAGCAAGGTGTTGAAATTACACCAAAGCTGCAAGGCCTGGGGGAAATGGGATTATCACTCTTAGGTAAGCTGGGATCACACAACTATGCTTTGATATAATGTTAGTTTCAGCTGGCATAGTCATGCACACGCTATTAGGTTTGCCTATACAAAAAAACACGGTAAAGAAACACACACAAAACTACCCTGTGTGCTGCAGTGTGCGGAGGAAGCGTTGTGCAGCTTCAGCTTCTGGCACAGAATTAGCCACAGCTCTTGTCTGCACCTCAGCTTAGAAAAGAAAATGGAGAGCGATGTGCATGTGTGTGTGAAGGAGGAGCACGGCGGGGTTGACCATTCTCTCCTCTTCTGTAACTTCATTAAAGAAATATAAAATGGCAGGCCATTAGGGCAAACGCATTCAGCGGCCTCTTATTGAGAGATGCTTTTAGAACAATCCAATTCACAGAAAATTGTATTGCACTCCAACGCTCCACATGCGCAGACAGATACACACATACACACACACAGGCGCACTTCTCTAATACTCCAAATATGACTAGCACTGTGAGCGCAGTGAAGGCTGTGGGAGGAGGAGATGGGTGGTACCATGCTTGCGCATTGATATAGTGGCACCTCAAACATGGCAGTCCTCTCACGCTGCCCTCTTAATAAACAGAAAAAAAGAGAACCAACAGAGATGGCATAACGGAAATTCACACTCATTTTTCCATCCTCCGCCCGCCTCTAACAGCCTCCATGTTTTTACCTCTCTCTTCTCAGTGTGTGCTTCCACCTCTCCCCTCCTCCCCTCTTCTGAGTTATTAGGGATGAGAGGAAGTCATTTTCTGTGTGTGGTTATTAGTATTGATTTGAGCGCCGTTCAACAGCCGATTCCTGCTGATTTCCTCTCGTCCGCCCTCCCTTCCTTTCATAGTTTATATCCCTTAATAGTCCCCTCACCCCCACCGATCCATCTAAGCGCTGTAGCTGCTCTACAGTGAAGTTTTAATGTAGGGCTTTGTCCGCCATGTGTGACTGATTTATTAGATATTGTGGCTTTTATACTGCCACACACACATACACATAAACACACACTAGTGCTCGTGCAAGTAACTGACCACAAAAACAATATATTTACATCCAAGCACAGGCCTGAGAACTTTATTGACTAATAAAGAAGACCCACACACACACACACACACACACACACTGCTGCTGTTTGCACACCATGCAGTCACTCACTCGGGCACACACACACTCACACACTCACACAAACACATCCATTATTGAAACGATCACTATTTACTCTAGGGTCCTCACAGGGAGACATGTATTACTCTTTCTGCTTAGCTGCTGCTGAGTCTGTGGTTTGCAGAATTACAGTAAACAGTGGCATTTCCAGATTTGACCGATAAAAGGCAATAAATCAGCTAATTGTCTTTTTGTGTAGTTCAATGAAACAATGTCAGCTTTAGTAAGAGTTTCTGACTGCAACTACAAATACATATTTAAATACTCACACATACACACACAAACACTCTCTCTCTCTCTCTCTAGGCCAAAGAACACTGTGACTGTATCCCATTCGAGAGGCCGCATCCTTCTAAGGACGCGGTCTACGCGGTCTATGAAGGCCATAGCCTGTGAAGGCCGATTCGAAGGCCGAATGAGCGTTGTTAAATGAGACGGTCTCCGCAGGTCTCCGTTTACGAGCATTTCCCGTTTGTGTAAAAAGCCGTTACCTTGCGTGACGACTCGCCGCTCCTGTGCTGCCTAGCAACCCTGATTGCTGCCAACGGAAACAGCCTTGTCAACGGAGGAAAAAAGAAAAAAAAGTTGCCTACCAGACGAAAAGAAAGAAGAAGAAGAAGAAATAAAAGAAAAGACAAGAAAAAAAGAAAGGAAGATAAAAGTTAAGAAGATGGAGCAACACGTTGCTGTTTTGTTAGTTTTTATGTTATTTTATGCCATCTCTGAAAAAAACGCAATGAATCTTGGGATATGTTGGGCCGCGAAGGATACATCTGTTGGACCCTTCAAAACCGTGAAACGAAGGCTGCATTTCTCGGCCGCATATGAAGGAGCCTTCCAAATGGAACAAGCCTTTGCACGCCGCTATGACGCAATCGGTCTTCAAATGCAGCCTTCGTAGGCTGCGGCCGCTCGATTGAGATACACCTACAGTGAATTCAACCAAAAGGAAGGCAAAGGGGGAAGTGAAAGCTCATGATCATTGTCTCTTTTTAATAAATGGCGACTTTAAATAACATAGGGCGAGGCATGTGTATTATTCATTGTGTTAATGCTAGTGTCTCCTGTCACCTCCTCCTGATGCAGACACAAAACACACACACACACAGACATGCAATTATGCACACATTCTAACCAGACGAAATCACGCACAGATTGGGGGTAGATTAACAACCAGATCTGATTACAGCGCTCATTTGGCATGTTTGTGTGGTCACTGCATTATCGGCTTACCTCCCCTTCGCTGCTGTAAACAGCTGACACTGACCCCTTGACAGTTTGCTGTGGGTAGAAACACTATCAATTTTGTAACCCTGTTCACCGGCATTAAATTGTTACTCACCTTAACCTTTAGCTATATAACCTTTTATCCTACCGCCAATCCTATAGATCATTAGCCTTAGCATATTTAGTGCTATTGACATGTCCTTCCACTGCAACCATGCCCATTAGTCTCAACTATTAGAGCAGCCATGAAGACACAGTTCCTAATAGCTTGTGGAAAGGATGTAAACAAGGTCAAAAGGGATGCCAAAACACCTCATCACAATGAAAGGAAAATTAAAGAAAACCATCATCACGCTTCAACATGTTCTCGGCTCACAGCAGCTGCAGTCCCAAACAAAGCTACAGTATTTGTAAAAGGAAAAGGGGACCAAGAGGCCTGTTCTAGGGGGAAATATGTTATCTACAGTTCAGCTTGGCCTTTCCTCTTTTGTTGAGAGGCAGAGGAACTCGTAAATGACCTAAAGGACACCGTTTTTAGAAAAGAACAACTTATAAATAGAGGCCAGTTTCCGAGGGACATAAGCAAGGACAGTTCCCACAACAGAACAACAGATTCACACATTGAGGCATGGGACTGGCACAGAAAAGTTTCAAACCAGGGCTTTGTTAAGATACTACCTGTTCAAGTTCAAGGTTATTTACTGTCAAGAACACAACAATTACAGTGAAAAAGATCTCAGACTCCCTCCAACTGCACAAAAGGTTTTTCTCTATGTAGAATAATCACATGAGTGGAGCCAAATTGAAGACATAAAATAGTGCAGTAGCTAAAATAAAGGAATTAAATAGATTTACTAAAAAATTAAACTTCATGTGATTGCTGCAGCAACCAGCCCCCAGCCAACCAGGCATGATGAAGGTCATGTTTTTTATTCATTTTGTTTGACATCAGATACAATACGCACAAACGCTTTTTTTAACCCCACTTAACTTGTCTAGATTGAGTGCACGTAATGAAGTGGAATTGCGCTAGGTGTGAATGTAAAAGTGCCAACCTGGCAAACACTGAGCTGTTGCATCAAACCAGCCTAAGTAGACGATAATTGGACTGTGCCCTCCTGCTATACTGTACAGCCAAAAACGACACCTTTTTAAGAGGACGAATGTCTTCTCTTCCCTGCAATTTACAATGGACTGGTCAGGATATATTATATAATCCTGCAGTTAGGAGCTAGAGCTAGAGGCAGTACTGTATTTCTTTGTCAGAGGAGAACTCACTATGGATTAGCTAAAATCTGTTGAGTTGAGCTTAGACTCTAGAGCAGTTCGGTTGAGTGTATGTATAATGTTTTCAAATCAGAACATTTTAAACAGAGGCTTAAAGAGCTATTAAACTCATTTATTTGTCAGTGTGCACATGAAAGTAGTTGAAGACATGTATGAGGAGTTTTTTGTGCCAACTTGCATGTGCAATACCTGGTCCTGGTGAAAGGACATTTTTCTAATCAACATGACTGGAAACACATTTGGAGGAGGAGAGCATAGGCCCAAGCTAGAAAATCTATATTAAATTTTCATTTCATGATTAAACAGAATTTTTATATAAATGCTGAATAAGAACACAAGAAGAAGATTTTTCCTTTGTTGCTTTGTAGGATATCTAAAACTTGGTTTTGAAATTAAAATCATTACATAATGCTATGTACATTATATCTACCACACAATGCTCGTTGTGTTCTGTATACATAGTCAGTAATTTAGATTAGATTAGATTTATTTATTTGTCACATACACAATTGCACAGGGCAATGCGTAGTGAAATTCTTCTAGTAAACCAGTCCGGCTGTCATTCAATATAAAGTGCAAGATTAAAACAATGATTGGGTGGGATTGCGTGGTGGGCTAAGTGACATTGTCAGTCTGGTTTAACAGTCTGATGGCCTAAATACACAGTAGTCAGTAAATACTATAAATTCAGAAACCGCTACAGACACACATACAAAGCTAATTTATAGACACACTCAATGTCCATGGCTTATCACTGTGAACGAAATATGCAGAGAAAAAAAACTGCAAATTACAACAATCTAACTGGCTGATATATTTTTAGTAAAAAGAACTGCAACAAGGAATCTGAATATTTCTGAAAACGATTTTCTTTTCTTTTGCAGTCTGTGAAAAAGGAACCATTATGCTCCACAGCAGCAACACTTCATATTGATGACAAACCTGTACTAGAGGCTGTTGTGTTCACGGTAGCCTAGCAAAGCAAAATGCTGAGTTACATATCTGTCTCTCCCCCCTCTCTGTGAATATGAATGATGTTCAGTTGCACACTCATCCGACCTGGATATTAATTACAGTCTCCATTAAACTTTAATAAATGCTTCCCAGGTGGGCTTGCTGCTGAGTGAACTGAGAGCCTTATCAAATATTAGGCCTTTAATTGGCCTTTCACTCCAATGAATGGCTTTTTAATTAGCGTGCCGTTATCATCCCTCCGCCAACCACAGGGCTGGGCTGATCACCACACGCAGATGTGCCAGTTTTTCTGAGTGAGGGCATCTTAATGACCTGAGGTAGGCCACTCGTTGCATAATACTACATTCCCGTGGCCAAGGGAGGAATAGTGCAATCTGTGGTTAGCAGGCCACAGCCAGACACTAAGTGACTGTCTGGTTATTGCATGGAGATCTATTGGGATGGCAGGCAGACAAAGAGATGTGTGAAGGTGGATACAGAGAAAGCTCACCCACACATGCCAATGAAACTGCTGCAGAATAATGAAGGAAGACCTTGTCCAATACCTTTTTCTCTGTCTTTTAACATCAGTCAGGACCAGGTGATCAATCAGGTGATATGTATCTTTCTTTTGTTCATTCATTTATTGTCTTTATTGCTCAGTTTCTGGAGCATATCGACTCAGTAAGAAAAAAGGGACCCACTCTTGACTTATTACCAGAACTAAGCTATAGACACACAAACAAACACTCACTATGACCGCAGTCATTTCCACCTGACCTACTGTACATGTATCTGCGATGTCAAAGGAAACTTTAGAGTGAACATGTGAAAAACAAGCAAACCCAGAAAGGTCCAGGCTATTCAAACTCAGTAACTGAAAAGCATACCACTGAACAGCTGAGTTTCCCCTCATTTGCTTTCCTTATCTTCAAATAATTCTTCACATATGAATGTAATTAGTTCCCTTGGCATTGAATACTGTAGGTGACACCAACCCAAAGAGAGATTAGGACTTGGCTTAAAAAACGAACCCCAATGAAGACACTTTATTGTTTAATTTATTCTGAGAACAATTTAGTCCAAAAATAACTGCATCAGCATCAGCCTTCAAAAAGCCTTGTTGGTCAAACTATGATAGAAATGTAAATTGAAAAGGGAGACATGAATAAAATACTTGATATTTGATCAGAAATAATATATCATTGCGATTTTTTTTTTAAACTTAAACCCAGCTCTTTTTTTCTGAGGCTTTCAAGCAAAGCTGCTTTCAATTGAATCAGTGAAGAGACTTTCTCCCGCTGGGGATGTCGGGTGTGATGCAACACTCAAATGTGAATCACTGCCATATCCGAACTACAACCAATTACTACACACACACACACACCAACACCCAAGCACAAATACAAATATTCACACCGACATGCAGTGGAACACACAGAAGGAGTGAGTGACGGCTGACACAAACACTTTAAATCACAGAGACGTAGACACAACCTCGACGCTTTGGCGTATGAACACTTTCACACATACACACTCACACGTACGTAAATCACTTAAAGTGTTTACCCAGTCTCCTGCTGCTTTAATCAACTTATGTAGAGCAGGATTAGGCCCCTATGTTAAAGGAAATAAGGAAGAAAGACACCCACTATATATTCAGTGGACTTATTTAACGTGGTCCGATTTCACTGTTTTCCAGCAATAATAAGGTTATTAGGATGTAGTAAGTGCAACAGAAATGAGTCTCTGCAGGTAATGGCGCAGTGAGGAACCTGACTGGAAGGAATGAAAGCCAATTTGCTCAGTCCTATTATTTTTACGATCGGAAGGAAACCAATAGCACGGGATTTGATTTTGCACAGCACTTCCTGCATTGATCAGATTGATAAAGCTTGTCGTATTTTCTCAGATGGTGATGAGCGCTGACAATAACTTAAGCCTTATAAAACTAAGATCCCTCACTTGATAGAACAAGAGGAAAATATAGCAATGAAAAAAGCCATGCAGGCAGTTGATTCAATAAGAATTAATTTCTGTTATCTGTGTTTCACTTATTGCATACATATAGGTTTTTATTAGTACTCCAAAAAAGTTCAACAAATAAAAAAGTGGTATTTGTATGAATAACTGCTTTATGCAGTAAACGCACATGCAGGTGTTTTAGTACAGTATGTAACAGGAAAAACTGATGTATTTGCGCTCTGTATCCGACCTCATCATTAATCAGAAGGAAAGTAGCATGTAGCTTTTCAGCTAGCTCATCTACAAGTGTAAATGCACAATACCACACTCCTCTAATCTATGTTCACACTTATATAGATAGCACCACCTCCAACACATGAGTTGCCTGAAGGAGAGGTGAAATCTGGTATTAAAGTAAAAATAATGATAATCATGGACTGTTCTAAACTGATATATCCCTGGCCAGTTCCCACCTGTAAGTTTAACTCAGTCCAGTGTGGTCAATATTGTTCATGTTGCTGTAAATCCACAAGGACCCTAAATGCATTAGCAGGTGTTAGCTGATGTTCACTCAGTGTCACGGTTGTTAACAGTGGGCCCCTCGCTTGGATCGATATTTTAGATGCGATGTCCTCAGAAAACATTACAAAGTCACACTGCTCCTTACACAGAGGTCCCTGAGTTTGGGGCAGTCCAGATCAATCCCCAAAGGTAGCAAGCTCAGTGTGGGTCCATTGTGCTGTGGGGTTTCTTTCGGGAGCTGTGGAAATCTGGCTCGCCCTTTTTAAGCCAGAGGGACCTTTTGTTGTCTCATGTGCCAAAAGCAGATACCTTGTTGGGGCTGAATGGCTGAAATTCAACAAAAGGTTAAGCTTAAACGGTGAGCTGAGGGAGGAAGCCAGCTGAGAGCGTTCAAATGCCACTTTAGAATGATAAGAGCTCCCTCTAGAGGTCGGCTCACACTGCAGTGGACACACGCGTCAATTTGCCTCTTTACACCTCTTTCCTTCACTTTGCCCTATATGTGAGGGTGCACATTTCCCCTGGTAAAGGGATTTGTCATGATGCAGCTTCTCAAGGGTCAAAAGATAGAGTGTGTTGCATAGGGCAAATTTATGATCTAGTGATATGTGGCTATATAAATAAAGTTGACGTGACCCGACTTGACAGAACACTGAGTGGTGACTTCATTGAATTACAGAAGGTACGACATGCTGGCATCAGCTGACACCTGCCTCTCCCTGGGTCCAGTGACTTCAACTGGGATGATCTCAGTCTCCGGCTTACCTCATACCCACTAAAACTCACACAGACACACACACACACACACACACACACACACACATACAGACACACACAGAGAGTCTCTCTTTCTCCTGCACTTATCCATTTTCCAGGCAGCTCCTCTTTGGCTTTGATTCAGTATTGTATTTGTGAATGTGTCTGCTCTGTCAATCAGACTCACTGTCTTTTCCATTCATTAGACGTAAAGGATGGAAATATACCTTTGTGTTTGCCATTCTTCACTATCCTCTTTAAAGTAGGGATGCTGAAGAGCATGCAAACACACACACACACACACACACACACACATTTAAATTATTTAAACTTCTATCAGCGTTAATGGATCCGTCAATTACATTACGGGCTCAACCTATAAGTTCTCCTCAAGCTGTCTCCCCTTCCCATAATGAACAACAGCTTCATGTATATTTAATCTGAGAGAATGTATATGACATACTGAATGATAATGGATGACCATATTGTGGCTATACCATATTACACCCCTCTTTCCTCTGGAAGTATAAGGCTATTATCATCTCTGATGGCATTACATAGGCGCTCAGTATAGAGCCTAGGTGACATCTCTTATTCTCCTGTTTTGCTTCTCAGCACTGTGCTCTTATTCTTCTCCTTATCATTCTAGATATTTTTTTTTGAATGACACTGAAGCTTTCCATCTATATGTGCCCACTCTACTGTGAATAATTGCCTTCTTTTGCCCTCTCTCTCCCTGTAGTCTGTCTCTTCAGAAGTCTCTCTCTCTCTCGCTCTCTCTCTCTTTTGCTCTGTTCTGCTGCCCTGCCCTGTTCCCATGCTCTTTCCTCCCTCACTCTGGTCTTTCATATATAATGCATGTTAAACAAACAGACATGTCAGAGTCACTCAAATGCATGGCTGTCCCCTTGCTGCTGCTCCTTCCACCCTGAGAGGTGGGGTTATGTCTCAAAGGTCCCCCATGTGTGAAGCCCAGGCCCAGCTGAACTACAGTCAGCTATGACAAATATAAACTATACATTGTAAAAGGAGGGGCGGGAATCACTTTTGCTTCAGAGTCTATACACAGAAACGTTAAGATGAAACTTAAAGGAATACTTCACCCATACGGAACCAGCGTTCTATCATTATAAAATAACTATTATAATATAATGAATGAGGTTTTTCTTCCCTCAGTCTTCCCTTAGTCTTCCCTTGGCCCAGCTGTCCTGTTAATTCTAACCCTTACTGTGATGTCACAGTAAGGAAAAGGTAGGGTTAGTGCAGGGGTCGGCAACCTTTTCTACTCAAAGAGCTTTTTGGGACCGCCTCCCAATAAAAAAAAAGCACCCGGAGCCACAACCCATTTTGACATCATAAATACGTGTATATATATACATATAACCTGTATGCTATGTACAAAAAACTATAGGGACTATGTTGCATTTATGAAATCAACGAACTGCTGCAGAGAACACAACATTTTATTTCTGCATGTAACAAAAAGCATTTTACACTTGGTTGATGCTTAATTTCAAATAAAATACCCGGTGTCTATTTGAGTCCTCGTATTTAAGAAATAAAAATCTAAACTTATCCAAATATTATCCACCGGCATTGAACGAACAAGGCAAACCGAAAAATGCGCAGTCTGCTTCTGTGTTCCATCGCGTGTACTGGAGTGTGCAGTCAGTTGGAGATCAGAATACGCGCTGTCCACCTCATTTAGTAATGCGCGGAACTGCCGGTGATTTAAACCTTTTGCCATTATTTTGTTGACAATCTGAATGACAACATCCATTACTTCTGTGCATTCCCGGAGGAAATGTTTGCGCACACAGTGCTTCTTGATGCAAGATGCAATGGAATGTCAGCAACTTTCTATCCAGTGACTTCTGCAGTAAAGTCACAAAGCCCTTATGAGCTCCTGTCATACACGGTGCCCCAGTAGCCACTGACACCAGGTGGGTGGTCTTTATTTCTTTGGTTCTTAAACAATCCAAGACAGCCTCACAGATGTCCTCCCCCCGTGTTTGGCCTTTTAGCGGTATTAAGTCAAAAATGTCTTCCTGTGGCCCGGCAGCGCTCACGTATCGGCAGAACAGCGCTATTTGTTCAATGTCATTTTTGTCTTTGGACGCATATTTTGGGCGCTAAAAATATTAAAAACGTTTTATTTTAATGTTACAAGTTTACCATAATCTTCAAATTCAGAATTATATTTTAAAATGAACAAACTAAAATAAAATGTAATTTTAATAAAATACTCATTATTTATTTTCCAAAGTCACAGGGAGCCACAACAGAAGGATGAAAGAGCCACACGTGACTCCGGAGCCACGGGTTGCCGACCCCTGGGTTAGTGAGACCATAAAACACTCTTTCTGCCTTTTCTCAGGCTAAGATGATCCAATTTCAATTTTTTTTGCACATTTATACTAAATAGGATCTCCGAGTTCAATACACCTTCATATTCCAACTGGTGAAGTAGGCCTTTAAAGATGGAAGCAACACATAACATTATACCAGTTCTGAGATGGGAGTTTTATGCAGAGCTGAATCCCTTTAAATGTGGGCTGAAGCCTAAGCTTCAAGGAAAGACTGTCTAACGGACAGGAGCTTGCAATTTGCCATTTGGATGCCTATTCAAATGAGAAGGTCTCTTTTATCAAGGATTTTACCACTGCTTATAAAGGAGTTTGTGTACATGTTGTGCCTTTTATGTGCACATAAAAGTCCTTACTAATGAGAGCCTTTTACAAGCAATTTTTGAAAAAAATGTAGACCCAACTCCATTTTCTCCCTTTGCGTGTAAATCTAATTTATCTGTAAAGGCATGGAGGGGATAAGCTGCTGCACTGGCGCACTTTTGAATTGTATACGTGCATAAATAAACACACACACACACACACACCGTCATCTACAAAATCCCAATTTTCCAGGTGCAGAGGTCTGTAGAATGGAGTCGGAGCCACTCAAAAGGAAAACTGCATTATTCTCCATCAGCACTGTGGAGCGTCCGAGCTATTATACCACCACTACTATACAGTGCACATATAAATGGAGTTTACCACTTGACAGAGCGTGATGGGGCTTAAAAGCACAAGAGTATGAGAGGGGTCGTGCTCGATCAGCGGCAAAGTAAGTTCATTTTCATGTTCCAATATACTCTACTTGTGTTGCAGTGTTATAATGAATAATGGCCAAGTGCACATTTCACAGCTGCATTACAGTTGCAGTTGAAACCTCATTGAATGTCAGCATGTGCATATTTTCCTCAGATGAGTAGATCAGTGCATTTCAACTTTTTCACCATCTTTATCTTTATCGTGTCTTTATTGAGATCAGGTATGACGATATTGCCAATTTATAGCATAATAAAGTTGTTAGAAGTGCATAAAAGTGGATGAATTGTGCATTCTGCTCTTGTACAGCAGTCCCACCTGTAACGAGAATAAATAATGAGAGGAAATGACAGTTCTCTTTCTTCCACCCACTGTACGCAGATGGGGAAAAAATTGATTTATTCAGACAGCTAATATACACAGTGACTCAGAGTGTATACTGTGTGTGGATGAAATGGGCTCGAGAGGCTTTTCCTCTCACACAAAGCAAATATATGTCCAGGAATAAGATATTGATTTGTCATTTCCCAGAGCTGAAGCCGAGTAAACAGGCTAAGCAGATGTGTGAACGGTGAATGCTGATAATTGTCGTCCGGGAACAGTCCGAGGCCTCTCCTCTGAAATGATACACTAAACCCTCTCACATGCACTTTATATCCCCATCATTCACACTGCATTGCATATACCTGTCAACACACATACAACACACACACAAACATTTTCAATGTGGTATTCATGCAGGTATCTTTTCTGCTCAAACAAAACAATCAGATACATTTTTTCCCATGTTTTGAGTGTTCCAGTACCACAGACAACACATTTCTCAACGTGGACATTAATGTTTGAGCTTCTTGTTTTGAGAAACGCACTCAGGCGGAGAAGCCGCTTAGTTTGCTGTTAAACTATTTAAATGGTTAACAACGACAGTGAAATGTAGACACTATTATTATCTTACAGACAGACAGACAGATACAGAGCTGCTTGAAAGTATGTGAACCCCTTGAGCCTTTTGAAATGTTATCTAGTTTAACCATTATTAATACATTTTTATAACAGATATGTGTTTATCAATATAAACATTTAATTTTTCCGGAAATCAATTGTGTAGTCAAAAGACTAAAATAAAACTAATTATTTGCCAACTTTTGTATGTGCAAAAGTAAATGAACCCTTAGCTGCATTGCTTAAATCGAGCAGCTAAACACAATCAGGCGGTGCGGCGGTGTAGCGTTCTCTCATCTGATTGGATACCAGTTTTGGGATCCCAGAAAAGTTTATTTGCCGATTACATGCAGAGAGGGTGACTGAGAGATCGGAGTTATGAAACGTGCACACTATATTTGATCACTGTATAAATATTGAGCGATTTAACACATTAAAGGTGCTGTAAGCGGAATTGTTCTTTTAGCTAACTTCCTGTCAGTTACTGCAGTTAGCAGTCCCCTCGCTCGTCCCTACGTCACCACATTAATGCATTGCGGTCTTCAAACATGCAAAAGATATCTAGCATCATCTCAGATCCATAAGTGTGATAAAACCGGATAAAACATGATACAAACCATCAAAACAGACATTGGGAAGGATTTTTACCTGCTCCGCCATTGTAGGCGCATACACATTCACCCATCTGTTGCTCTGGCGTGAACCAGCAGTGAGACCATAGAGTGTATATAGTATACATATGAGTGAGACGAATAACGGTTTTTAGCGTTCTCTCTCCTGATTCGATAAAAAATCGGGATACTACAACATTTTAATTTGGCTATTACTGCAAATCAGAATGACTTGGAGACCTGTGATATGACGTCCGCACTCTGTTGAAGTGATTGCTGTAGGAATATGGAGTGATATAACACATATATTAACACAAATAAACCGCTTACTTCACCTTTAACATAAATATATCGCTCACTTCACCTTTAATATATAGTGTTTCTAGTAGATAAACATGAAAAGTAGGCCTACAATATTATTACATATAGAGTTGCATTAGAATTACTTACACTACATACGTTGTATAATGTAATAATCATGAATATCATTAGTATTATTCATATCTACACCAATATACTTCATATACAGTAGGCCTATATAGTTACACTTTGTGACTGCCAGCTTTACCCCAGACTACTGAGCTTGTTTCGCTCAAATACTTGTACAATTTACTTATAGTCTATATTACACATATAAATACATATATTTTTAAGTAGTTCTTTACCTTACGTCTCAGTCCGTCTATATGGACCAGCGCCACCGAAATGTTTGTGACTGCTCGAGTTAACACTCTCCAATCTGTCTTAAGAAAAATCATGTTTAAGTTCATCTGCCGTCTGAATAACTCAGAAAATCTGATTGTTTTGGAACCGACGAACATTGCATTTAGTGCCACACGTTACACATCACTGCTCTGGAAACACTGGTATAAGTGTCTTTTAATAGGGGGTTGCTAGACAACCTTGTATGTTGTTGTTGTTGTTGTTGTTGTCGTCGTCGCTGTTTGTATTGTTTTATATTCTTTTGTTTATCTGGACTTAGAGTCTGTAATAAAATGATCTATCTATATGCTGTAACATATAAATTACCCGTTAGGCTTCGATAAAGTCGTATCTCATCTTAATTAAAACATAGTATTATTGTGATTATTTTATTAAAGATCCAATGTACTTATCTCACTACAAAGTGCAAGGTGTAATTAATCCCACCAAGTGTCACCAAACTCCCACAGCCTGTATATAAAGTAGCCATTGCAGTTCACTATAAACCACCAAGCCACTAGGCGGCAGCACACATAACTGGACTAACAAATACCTTCACAGTCTGTCTCTTGCAAAGACGCAGAAGAATAAAACAGCGGGAGCAAAGTGGAACAAAGCAAAGAAAGAAGTAGGTGAGTCAAACAAGCAATACTGTATGGAGACAAGCCATGTAAACACATGGAAATGATTTCCGTCTCTCTGCAAAAAAAAAAAAGTCTTGTTTGTTGTGTTCCCGTCACTTCAGCTGTTATACTAAAATGGTAAGAGTCTTATGGAAAGACATGGAGTGTGTTAGATTAAGCCGTACGTCGAGATAGTAGTTTGTGGGTATCTGGAACTGGACGACAGACACACAGATGCTGCGCGTGCAGAGTGCAGGAAACAGGGAAGCGCATTAGTCATAGGTCGTTGTAGCGTAGGCTAGTTTCACTGTAATAAAAAAAAAGAAAGAAACAATGAATTTAAAAAGTAAGTCACGTTTGGACGTACTGTCTTGAATTAAATTGGCCCATCTTAGCGCTATATTTGTCATTGTTTACTTGCTGTCGTATCGGTTAAAGGCCCATTATATTTTTTCCACACAGGACAATCTTCCTGGCCTAATCAATGAAACCCCATCAAGATAATTGTATAGATTTTGGCAGAAGTTAGGCTATGTTTACAGCAACTTTAACTTATTTTAATAGGCCTATTGGGTAGTAAGCCTGAAGTAGCTACCTCAACTTATTATTTGATAGCTGTAATAATCATGTAGTATTGCTTATTGCTATTTAACTAATCACTGGATGGACTTGCAACAGTGGCCTTAAGTTTTATGTTTAATCAACTATCAATAATATCCTGTAATCAAAGACGGTATGGTTTAATTTTTAATTAAAGAAGCACACCGTCGGGGACTAAAAAGGACAGCGTTAGGCTGAACTGTCGCAATGTATTTCATACTAAGGTTTGCGAATCTTATTACAGATTTGATCCATGCTTACCTTGCATTTAAAGAATTCATCGTCCCTTTAGTTTTTTCTCTGGAGCTGCCATAAGTGATGCTTCAGTCATGGCTGAGGAACCGGCAGCAGAAATCCAGCTACTCAGAAGCCAGAAGGCCAAGCTAATAGAAATACTTAGTGGCGACGCCGACTTTGTCCTGCAGCATGCGGACTCTCGCGGCCTTCTGTCTCCTCAAGGCTACCAGCAGGTGAAAGCTTGCCGCTTTCCTAGTGAGAAGGTTACAGACATGCTGGATCATATCATCCAGAGGGGGCCTGAAGCAGCACAGGGTCTGCTTCAACTGCTGGGAGACCAGGACCTGCAGAAAACCTTTCCCATGCTTCACTTTATGAAGGATCTGAAAGTCAACTCACTGTCTTCAGGTAGGACAAAGGTGAGCTTAGCACTTTCAGCATTCTCAATATTAAGAATTGTCCGATATTTTGTTTAACATAAAATCACATTTCCCTATATTCACCAGGAAATGAAGAAACGCAAAGAAAGAGAAAATCTGCTCCTGATTTACAAGTGGCAATTCCATTCAAAAAGACCAGCGACAACGGTGGGTCGCACACTACTACGCTCAAAGTCATTCACCTTAACACCAGCGACCATCATTTAACTGACGCTGTCTTGTTGTACAGGCACTGCAGGCTTGGTGACGGAGAAGCAGCTGATGACCGTGGCTCGCTCTATAGGCAAATCTTGGAGGGAGATTGGCAGACTGGCTCTGGACGTCCCCTCTGTGAAGCTGGAACAGATTGAAGAGGACCATTCAGTTCAAGTGGAGCGAGTGTTTGCCATGCTGCGTTACTGGCGTACCCGCCAGAGGGAGAAGGCCACTGCTGCTCTCCTGCACTCGCTGCTCAGTCAGGATGACTGGATGCCTGAAAGCATTGACTTTTTGTTAGAGACTGACTGAGGTCTTCACTTTCCAGTACCTGCTGATACTGAAACCCATTTAGAAGAGACTCTCATTTCATACTGGGGGAAAAGCAAGATTTGAAGACTTTATGGCAATACCCTACAGTAACCTTTACTACCATTGAGCAAGAAGCCTGTTGTTCAGGGACAATGATCACCTTGTACTAGCTTTTTATGACTTTAATTGCAACAATATAAAAGTTGTGTTATAAGAAATGTCTTTGAAAAGAGTATTTCTTTTGGTTGTGTGTCTATATTATTCAAGTAGAGTTAGGGGGGGGGGGGAACTCAGCAGTGCTGATTTCAATGTTAATGTAAATAAACTTAGGCATTATATTTGGAGGATAAAATAATTTCTCTCAACTTTACTGAACATTTTCAGCTTGTGGGAGAAAATAAAATTTCCTCCGGACAAGAAACTTACGGCCTCTGCACACATCCTGCGTCTACCTCTGGAGCGCGTCGCCTTACCTTACTGCTGCGTCTCTCTGCAGCGCTGCTTCTAAGAGCCCTATCTTTCTACATAGTGTTTTCATAGATAATTCCCATTAAAAATGAAGTTCTTTCGTGTAATTTATGATGCATATGATTTATATTGAGTCTAATATTGAGTCTGGACAGTAATCCGTGCGCCCCATTGCCTTTTTTATTTTTATTTTTTTTGCCACATTTTCGCTTGTTGGAAGTTTTATTTTGAAAGGGACACACCAGGAAATGGTGAAACTACAGCGAAAGCTGCCGGTATGAAGTCAATATGACTCTCAGCAGAGTATTTCTCTATCAGTTAAAGCAGAGAGACCCGAGAGAGACGCGCGGCTCTCAGAAAAAAATAGGCGATCCTCCTGAGGTAAAGGGGAGCGTCGCTGCAGACGTGCCTCAGACGCGCATCAGCAGTGCGTCTGAGGTTGGATGTGTGCCCGCTCTAGGTTGATTACACGGTCAGTGACAAGAAGTCAGACGCAGACGCGAGGTAGACACGCAGTAGAGGTAGGATGTGTGCAGAGGCCATTAGAATGAGGGTGTAAGGATAGAAAGTGTCATTATGCTAAACATTGTGAAGCCCCTTGAGGCAATTTTGTGGTTTGCAATGTTGGTATTACGCTGACCTGTTCCCTGTTGATCTGCATACCTTGGTCTTTTAGATTAGATGGACCTTACATCATGGTGTGCAACAAGCCATTTGTGACAGTCTGTTGCGATAGCGATTCTCGTCGTCATGCAAAGGAGGGTAGACAACCAGTGCCTATTTTCCACGTCACACTGCATTAACTACTTATCCAACAGTTGCTGCCTCAAAACATTTTATCTGAGAAGTACTGTAACAATTTAATATGATATTCTTGAAAAACAGGTTGTGATCCAAATAAATCATTTAATTTAACGAACAGTACCTTACGTTGTTCACAAGAAATTCACGTGAGATTTGTGTGATTAGATAAGACCATTAACTTTTTTCTTTTTATATCATTAATTATAATCTCTATTGTTTCCTCTGATTTTTTCCCTGACACAGACGCCATTCATTTACTAGGTCCGGGACAAAGGTTGACTCCCTCCCACTCGTCTTGTGCTAAACTGTGCCCTTGCTTGTCACCATATTCTGCTGCTTGCCCTGAGAGCACAACCAGATCACGGCATTAAGATTCACCAACTTTTCAAAAGCTTGAAAATGGCGAACCTTAATCCATTCACATGTAAGTACGGAGTGCTATGCATGTCTTTTCTAGGTTATAACTCTTAACTTTGGGAAGTTTGTTTTTTCATGCATTGAACTGTAACAACAGCAGATGAGCAGGGAAAGGAACAAGCTAATCTCCATGACATGAATGAGCCTCTCATCGACCACTCAGAGGGCCAGCTCTTCTTGAATGAAGCCTTCAAGATTATCATGGAGGAGGTGCTCTGCAAGGGCACGGACGTCAAAGAAAAGGTCTCGTGTGGAGCCCAAAAATAATGGTTGTGGCAGATTTGAGTGAGAGCTTTGACCGAAACGCATGTTTTGCTTGTGGCAGGTTTGTGAGTGGAAAGAGCCAGAGGAGCTGGCTATGCTGCTGGACCTAGAGCTGAGGGCCGCCGGGGAGCCGCCACAAAGGCTCCTGCAGAGAGTAAAAGACGTTGCCAGGTACAGCGTCAAGACAAGTAAGACAAGCCGGAAACAGACGAGACATTTAAAAATAGATTGACCCCTTTTTTTCATGATGGGACTTTTTTTTTCAGGTCACCCACGTTTTTTTAATCAGCAGTTTGGTGGCGTGGACTATCATGCGTTGGCTGGACGGTTCCTAACAGAGGCTCTCAACACTAACCTGTAAGAATCAACACGACTAACATATAACTAAAGCACATCATTCTACAAAATAAGTCTGTGAAAGCGATGGAAGAACTATTAAATTCTTGTTCTTGAGGAAAAGTAGCACTGACTACTCTGTAATATTATGTTATAGAGGTCTTGCATTAAAAAATGTAGTAAAAAAAAGTGTCACATTAGTATATATATTTTTTTTAAATGGATAATTATTTGTATTATATACATATGTAAAAAGCATGGTGTTGGTAAGTATTTCCAATACCATTGGCATGTTTTACCTGTAACAATGCATCTTTGTATTAGATGTTTTTTGCAAAACAATCTGAAGCTACAGTAAAGGCTCATTTATGCTCTACGTTAGATACGCATACGGATACGGACGGAGCCTTCTGTCCGTACTCTGCGTACATTTTGTCCGTATTTCTGCACGTATCCTGCAAGTTTGCGGTCTTTTTCTGTATCCTGCAAGTTTGCGTACCAAACGGACAGAACGGAGCAGTATCACCGAAAATCGCGGGGGGCGCATAGCCAACAGTTCACTTTCACATTTAACCAGACTGTACATACGTTTAAAAACAGAAACGAAACACAAATAATACTTTAGAAAATGGCTTCACTTTTGAGGAGAGGTTTGTGTGCGTTGGTAAGAGATTACATACACATCTATCTATGATGTTAGACGGCCGGGGCACAGGGACAGATAACTCAAACAGAGCAGCATGAGCGGAGATCACACGGGGAAGGAATGCCAGCTAAACGACAGCAAAATCGATAATTCCATAGATAATATATAAAATTGTATTCACCGTTTGACTCTTCTTCTCCCTATTTGAGTAACTATTGAATCTGAGCGGCGCTGCTGCCCACAAGTGGTTGATTTGCTTAAAGCTGGGGTGGAGAATTTAGGGAGAAAATAGCAGTTGGAATAGAGATTTGAATTCAAATATCTCAACCGCTCGACTTGTTCTCTTTGGTCCCTCCCTGACACGCTCTACACCAACAACGTCGGTGCCAAAGTGAATGGACAGTCCCAACAGCCAATAAGAATAGGGAATCGGATTTTTATTTTATTTTATTATTAGAATCGGAGCCTCGCTCTGATTGGTCAAAGCGTACCGCTCATGTTAATTTTGACCAATCAGAAATCACATACCCCAGCAAACATAAAGGACGCATGGAAGTATGCGGGCAGTGACGGATATAACATTGTAAACGTACGTCTCTATTTACGCACTTAATTGGAGCATATTAGAGCCTTTAAAAGTTTAATTATTTAAACATATATAATGGACATACCAGACAAAAATATTACGGGGGGGAGGAGTTTCGGAGGAAAAACGGACATTACGGGGAATCACATAGGAATGAATGGACTTTCGGTCGGATTAAAGTATTAAAGGGCAGAAAAGTTAAATACTCCTGGTAAAAGTGCCCCACAATTATACTTATGCACAGTTCTTGAGAAACAATCCACTTAATTTACTCTTTACCCTTGCTACTTATTCAACTCTGTGGTCATATTTGTTTGTATAACCTGTGTAGGTAACACTTTATAATAACTATCCGTTGTAACTCGTTAATAGATCATTAGTAAACTCTTAATTAATGATTATTAATGATTTGTTAAGTGTTTGTTAGCAGTTTGTTAAGGATTTATAACAATGGTAGATAGTTAATATCTTAATAATTGAATCAGTTCATCTGGGAGGTAATCCGAGATTAACTGATCACGTCACGTTCAAGTCCATGGCATGCACAGTGTGTATTGAGTTTATTTAAAAATATTTGAAAATGGGGCTGCCCTCAGTTGCCCATGCACTGTGTATAGTCTATAGCCTATTTCAGCCTCGTCGGTATCTCGGATTACCTCCCAGATGAACTGATTCAATTATTAAGCTATTAACTATCTACCACTGTTATAAATCCTTAACAAACTGCTAACAAACACTTAACAAATCATTAATAATCCTTAATTAAGAGTTTACTAATGATCTATTAACGAGTTACAACGGATAGTTATTATAAAGTGTTACCAATGTGTACAGTGATGTGCTACAGTATGAAATACAACCTCAAAGAAAATCCTACATTGTGTGTGTGTGTGTGTGGATTGCAGCTTCACCTACGAGGTGGCCCCAGTATTTGTGCTGATGGAGGCCGAGGTCCTGAAAGGTTTGCGGCAGCTGGTTGGCTGGAAAGAAGGCGATGGCCTTTTCTGCCCTGGGGGCTCCACCTCTAACATGTACGCCATGAACCTCGCACGCTACCGACTCTTTCCACAGGTCAAGAGCCAGGGGCTGTGGGGTCTCCCGCGACTCGCCATTTTCACGTCTCCAGAGGTCAGGAATGGCGGTCAAACACATTGCATATGTGAGAGATGATGGCACTTTAGAGGTCTGTGTCTGTGTTGTCGCTCAGTAAATGTGATTGAAGAAGATGCATTCCTTGTGGTTTTATCCAGAGCCATTACTCTGTGAGGAAAGGGGCTGCCTTCTTGGGCATCGGGACGGACAATATCTTCTTGGCAGATGTGGATGATGGGTAATGTATTATTCATTGAAAGAGATACAAATGATTATTAAATGAGTCCCATCAATTTTCAGAATCAATGAGTTGATTAAGTTGTTTATCAAGCAAAAATGCCAAAACACTGGTCCCAGCTCATCAAATGTGAGGATTTGTTGCTTTTCTCTATTTTATATAATTATAAATTCAATATCTGTGGGTTTTGGACTGTTGTCTGGATAAAACAAGCTATTTGAAGACTTGGGGTCGTGGAATAGGCCTGGGGTATTATTCCACTATTTTCTGACATTTTATAGTCAAACATTTTTTCCAAACGAAATATTGTGAGAATAATTATAAGTCATCGCCCTTATTCATTTTGAATCTCAACATTCCATACAGTCAACCAGATAACTAATTGTTCTATGCTCTTTCATGCACTTCAGAGGTCGTATGATTCCAGAGGACCTAGAAGAAAAAATAAAGCTGGCAAAATCTCAAGTAGGTACTCCGATATATCTGATAGAACATGTTGTAGTTTTATGGTCAGTTTGATGTTGGTTTTAACATTGATTATCCACAAGATATGACACATCACGAAAAATAGAGCATTTTGTTTAAGTGCAAGAAACCTGTGTTCACTCTTAGTTTGTTTCTACCAGGGTGCAGTGCCATTCTTTGTAAACTGCATGGCAGGGACCACAGTGCAGGGTGCGTTTGACCCACTGGCCCGCATAGCTGAAGTCTGTGAGAAACACAAGCTGTGGATGCACATAGACGTGAGTCCTCCAGCCGAAGATAAAATCAACGTCTGTAACTTCAGTTGTACTTGTTAAAAATGGAGAGCATGCAGAGTTTTGCAGGTATTGTTCTTTGTTTTCAGGCTGCCTGGGGAGGGAGCGTGCTCTTTTCCAAGCAACACAGACATCTGATGAATGGCGTTGACAGGTATTAATATTTTATCAGGAGATAAGCAATATTTTGCCTGAACATCAGTATAGTGACACAACCTGGCAGATAGAAGATACAGACACTTTATTGTGTGTGTGTGTGTGTGTGTGTGTGTGTGTGTGTGTGTGTGTGTGTGTGTGTGTGTGTGTGTGTGTGTGTGTGTGTGTGTGTGTGTGTGTCTGTTTGTGTGTGTGTGTCTGAAGAGCAAATTCTGTAGCCTGGAATCCACACAAGATGCTAGTGGCTGGCCTGCAGTGTTCTGTGTTGCTGCTACAGGATACCACGGTTCGGTTTCAAAGTTTGAGGCTACAGAATTATCTAACACACATCAAAATGTTGCTCAAAAAGTAGTTTACTTTTCTTTCTTTTTTTTCGATCTCTGACAATCATTAACTCTGTCTCCCTGTCTTTAGAACTTGCTGAAACAGTGCCACAGCGCCAACGCCACATACCTCTTCCAGCAAGACAAATTCTATGATGTGAATCTGGACGTCGGGGATAAGTCGGTTCAGTGCAGCCGCAAGGTTGACTGTCTCAAGCTGTGGCTGATGTGGAAAGCTGTTGGCTCCATTGGCTTGGAAGAGCGTGTAGACAAAGCTTTTCACCATGTGAGGTAAATAAGGCATGTGGCACAAAATTAGCTTGAAGTAGGTCAAGTCATGGAGTAAATTTAAAGTGATCTTATGTTTAAGAGGTGGAATATAATAGCCATGCTTTAACATGGCTACTTATGACAGCCAACCCTCACATTTACCAATGTTTTTTTTTACCAACATTTAGATTTTTATCAAATTTTAGCTGAATTATGATCCATCCAGGCCAATATAAAGTGAAAACCTAACCACTCTCCTGCAGGTATCTGGTGGAGCAGATGAAGAAAAGAGAAGGGTTTCAACTTTTGCGCGACGTGAGTAAATATCGCAAGCCAACTGAGAATGCTAAATTTGTTTTATCCCCCTGCACAATATGGATTTTTTTTTTTTTGTCTTTTTCTGTCTCTAAAACAGCCAGAGTTTGTGAACGTGTGCTTCTGGTTCGTACCACCAAGCATGAGGGGGAAGGAAGGGAGTGCAGATTACCAGGACAGACTGGCAAAAGTGAGTTAATAACAAATTATTCTCTCCTGTTACACACACACACACACACACACACTCAGATTCCACTTCTAAATGATTTGAGGTACTTTTAAAAACGTTTAAAAAAAAACATGAATGAGCACTTCTGTATCTCAGTTAACTTTTTTTTCTTCTTTTCTCACATTATTAATAGATTGCTCCAGTCATCAAGGAACGCATGATGAAACAAGGCACTATGATGGTGGGCTACCAACCTTTAGGAAACAAGGTCAACTTTTTCCGCGTCGTTGTTTTCTCTCCGTTGGTTTCCCAGAAAGACATGGACTTCTTTCTTGATGAGATCCAAAGACTGGGAAATGATCTGTGAACAAAAAGACAAGTTATAAGCTGTGTAATCCTTGTCTATCTAGAATGTGAATTTGTGCACAAAGCCTGCCAATGTCACACATTATAATCCAATAACCTCACTGTATTAATTGAAAGATGAGAGTTGCTGAATTTTGACAGCTGTCAATATTTAACGAGATACAGTGAACTCTGAAATCTATAATGAATATGAATAATTTATTAATAAACAAGAAGAATGCCTTCATTGTTTTGGGATTAAATGTTTAAATTAATTTGAATGATTATAACCTGATTTGTGGCCTTTGTTTTAAATGTGTTTTGGTAACACTTTACAATAAGGGTACCTTAATTAACTGTTAGTTAATGCTGAGTTAATGCTTAACTCAGCATTTACTAACCATGAATAACTGCTAAATTAATGCTTCATAAGCACTTTCTAGGCATTAGCCAACAGCTATGCTTAGTTAATGCTGAACTAAGCATTAGTTAACTAAGCATAGCTAATGCTTAACCAAACATCAACTAACCCCTAATAAGCTAACTAAGCATTGCAAGTCAAAGAATGCTTGATAAGCATCAACTAACAATAAATATCATTAAGCATTAACTTACAGTTAATTAATGTACCCTTATTGTAAAGGGTTACTGGTGTTTTTTTGTCCTGTGAATTAAACAACTTTTTGTCCTGTGATTTAAACATTCAAGTGACCAAGATGATGGCTTCAAATGCTTCATTTATTGTCTGAAACCCCAACATCTTCATTAAATAAGGAAAGGAAAACAACAGATTCTAGGGGAACAATGTTCATTTTTATTTTTTATTTTTTTAAACGATTTAACCTTCGATCACACCTAGACACATTTATGTATTTTGGGATTATAATTTCTAGCATATATTTTTCATTTGTTGCTTATATTGTTAATAATTTGGCCAGTTTGTGCATTTTTGGGTGTTCTCAATTTTATTCATGTATACTTTATGTTCTGCCTTTTTTAAACACCCCTACTGCAATTACCGCCTACTTGGTCTGGTTGGACCAGGCTAGCAATTACTCACACCTAAGCACAAAAGTGTGTCCCATTGAAACCCATTCAAATCCTTTGAAATCACAAATTTTGATCCTGCTTGAATAACAAGCATGCAATGTCTCATTTCTCCACTTCATTTGAGGCCTGGGGCTTTAAGTGTGTGCTCCGAGGGATTTCCTTGGAGATGACGTCATTTTTACTAAATGGCAAATGGAGAAAAAAATATTTTTTTGCGAAATTGGGCGCTCGCACTCTATGCCTCTCCTACTCTCGTTATACAAGTTATAAGGCATTATTCTTGTTTTGGTGTGCGATTAGGTGTGTGTGGGGATGAATGCACGTCAAAGTTTGTGCACGCGCGCGCCTTCAGCCTACACTTACCGTATGAGCGAATGCGTTGAAGCGCAGGTGGCTTTCAAATCGCCTTTTTCCATACCATTCCATTCATGTGCATTTTTTTATGCAAAAGTTCAAAGCACCACAATTTTTTTTGTTATAAAATACTTAAAACAGACATCTACCCCTGGCCCTTGCACAACTTTTAAATAAATGAAACTCAGGTCCTTTTCAAACATGAAAGTTACTGCCGCCGTGATAATCAAAATAGACGCAGAATTTGTTTAGATAGGTGCACAATGCTCCTCTCTACATTAGTAGAGAAGAGAAAAGCTTCTCATTTCGTACCTGGCATCATGGCGACACGATATAATACCGAGGAAGCGCGGGTAATAGCGGACACAGACCAAGAGCCCGAGGAGCCTGATCGAGCATCGGACTCCGATATAGAGGGGGGATAAGGAGCGGACGCTGCTAGTTCCGGTGACTTGACATTTTCTGCTACCCGTCAGATTTTGCTCCCTAGTGGTTCTGCGCATGCGCATTCCGAAAATAACAATCCTGCGTGAGCAGCGAGCAGCCGTCAGATTCTGCTACCTTTTTTTGCTACCGAGTATTTTCTTCAAAACATGTTTTTAACTGCGTGATTATGCTACACATATGTTTAAATTGTGCCTTTTGACCTGTGAGCATGTAGACACTGGCTTTGCTGCTGAATATAGAAATAAAATTATAGGCTTTTCTATGTGTTAACTTTACCAGACTCGAAGTGGAGAAAGTTTTCGCCGGTGGTGGTGGTGGTGGTGGTGGGAGGGGGGGTGTACATAGGTGTAAAATAACGTGATTCTGTAGCGGGAGCATTATTTGATAGAGACAATTGATCTCACATTATACCCTACTAAATCTATAATAACGTTATAAAGTAGCATAAAAATATACAGCTTTCAGTGTAGGCTACATGGGGTGAGTAGTGGTGTTATAAGTAACGTGATTCTGTAGTGGGAGCATTATTTGATAGTTAATGGGTCTACAGATCAAATACGCTACCAATTACGTGAGGTAGAATTTTCTGATAGGGTAGCATAATTTGATATAGGCTATTAAACACTAACAGCATCAAAATATGCTCCCCATATTCCTACAGTGTAGGCTACACTGTGTGTAGGCATACATAGGGTGAGTAGTGGTGTAAAATAACGTGATTCTGTAGTGGATGCATCGTTTGATGAGGTAATTGTCTATACGCTACCATGACGTAGGGTAGCATTTTCTGATAGGTAGCAAAATCTGACGAGGGAGCAGAAAATGTCAGAACACCGGCAGTAGGTCTATGCCTAAGAAGCCGGGCAGATACGGGTTGAATGTGTGGGTGACTTGCGTTTTGAAAACAGCATATGCATGGAGGGTGTCAGTCTACACCGGCCGAACAGCTGGTGAGCCAGAAGCAGTGACGGAGGGTCATGGTGGAGCAGACGGAGGACTTGCGACAGGGGCGGTTTAACAGGGGGGCAAGGGGGGACAGTCTGCAACAACTTTTTTTCCTCATATGGGCTAGCAGAGGAGCTGCTCCAGAGAAAGCTGGCTGTTTGCTTCTACACAGATACACACTTTGGTGTTGCACGTCCCAAAGCGGGGCAAAAACGTTCTTCTGCTCGGCAGCGGACAGAAGAAAAAGCTGCAGATCATTCTGGACTAAAACCGCTGCAAAGGAAGAGTCGACACAATGGACAAAGTATGTAAAAATTATAGTATTTTGTGGCGTGTAAAGACGGGAGTCGGAGGCGGAGTGTCAAAAGACGGAGCTAACTGCTTTAATGACATTAAGACACTTGTCGAGTAACAACAACGGAGCAGACATGTCAACTCCTGCTAGTCTCCACATGCCAACAACACAAAACAGGAAATTCCCCCAGTCATAACAGTCCCCCCGGAACCCCGGAACTTCAGTTCCATAGGTGAATTATGTAAGATCACTACACAAGCCCCCCCAGAATTCACCCATAGTCAAAGTCCCCGCGCCGGAAAGGCACGCTGGCCCGGCCGCGACTAGAACGAGTGGCAGGGGCCGAAGAGGAGAGGGGCGTGGTGGGTGCGGCAGGACCAACATCAGTTGCGGTCGTAGCGACTGTGGCACCGATGGTTACAGGAGCGTTGGTTACAGGAGCGCTGGTAACAGGAGCGTTGGTTACAGGAGCGCTGGTAACAGGAGCGTTGGTTACAGGAGCGCTGGTAACAGGAGCGTTGGTTACAGGAGCGCTGGTAACAGGAGCGTTGGTTACAGGAGCGCTGGTAACGGGAGCGTTGGTTACAGGAGCGCTGGTAACGGTCGCGCGTGGTGGCGTCATCTAGGCCATCCTGCTTCGGAACCATGTGGAGTGGCGAGGACCACGGACTGTCGGAACGGCGAACGATGCCCAGGCGCTCCATGTTGGCGAATTCAGCCTTAGCAACCGCCAGTCTCTCCGGAGCGAGCCGTCGGGCCCTGGCATGGACGGGGGGCCCTTTCGTCTCAATATGGTGCTCCACACCGTGTTTCGTCGACGTGGACGAGAAGGTTGGTTGCAGCAGGCTAGAGAACTCTCTGAGCAGCCGCTGGTACCTGTCACCCTCAGAGAGCGAGCTAGAAAGGCCGTCGTATGTCCCCTCATCGCAGACACGTGCGAACGAGGAGAAGGTCAATGCGTCATGCTGTTGCGATCGATATTCAAATCAGTCTCGGAATCTTCAGCGGGACTGACGTCAGGGTCACCAATGTGGCGTGTAAAGACGGGAGTCGGAGGCGGAGTGTCAAAAGACGGAGCTAACTGCTTTAATGACATTAAGACACTTGTCGAGTAACAACAACGGAGCAGACATGTCAACTCCTGCTAGTCTCCACATGCCAACAACACAAAACAGGAAATTCCCCCAGTCATAACAGTCCCCCCGGAACCCCGGAACTTCAGTTCCATAGGTGAATTATGTAAGATCACTACAATTTCATATATTTTTTAGATCTATTTGACTGTGTTTTCTTTTCTTTTTTTAACCTATTTTACTTCTTTGTTTTCTTTGCGTATTATACGTTATCCTTGTAATTGTCATCGCCAGTGTGCATGAGGAAACCTCAGTGGCTCATGAGTTAAAATAAAGGTTATTGTATTATATTTTTACAAAAGTGTCTCCATTGTCTCTGGTCCCTTTTTGCAGATGATCGCGGCATACAGCTGCCGGAGAGCGACCAGGCGGTGGCCCTTGGCACTGTTCTTCAACATCCTGGACATCAGTGCGCTGAACGCTTACATCACATGGACGGCTATCGATCAGGCATGGCACCAGGGGAAATCGCACAAGCGGAGGCTTTTCCTTGTGGAGCTGGGGAAGAGCTTGGTAGCCCCACAGATGTCCCGAAGACAGAGCATCCCACGTGCACCATGGGCCGCCAGCCTGGTTCGAGGGGCTCGGGCAGGTAACCCCACCACAAGCCAAGCAGGTCCAAGCGGCTAACCCGCCGACCGAGGGCAGTATGCGCTCTGCTTGCACCGCAAAGTTGCAAGCTGCAGCTGCAAGTCTTGTGGGAAGTTTGTGTGAAAAGAACACTACACAGCTGTTTGCAGCTCTTGCTTTGAATGTGAGGCCTAAAGGCCAGGACACACCAATCCGACTACCCGAAAATCGTGACTGCCGATCCAGGGAGCTCCAGTCTTCCCGTCGCGGCCGAAAAAGTGCAAAGAACACACCAAACCGACTGCTGACTTTCTGTACGCTCTGCGCTTGCGCGGGACGTAATGTCTCCATAACAGCAGGCGACGCTAATCTGTATTGTGGCCCGAAATAATACGGAAGCCGGAAATGATAGGACGGCTCTCTAGACCATCAACATAGATAGAAATACGTATTTATATTTATGGACCATAAAGAGCACCATTTTTAGCAGAGAGTGTCGAGCATGGTGTCGAGCAGTCAACAAGGGTTGATGCATGTGAGTACTCGCTGAACGAAACAAACAAACACATTAAAACGATGGCTAACTGTTGTTAGCTGTTTGTGCTACCCGCCTCACTTCCGGGCTTCACTGATTCGCTAGCCCTCCACAAATCAAATCAAATTGCTCAAACTGAAAGACTGTCCGCCGCCACCAAAAGAAGCCCGACAACATCAACTACGACCGATTTCACGGCACACACCAAACAGATTCGTCTCTCCGTCCCCTCGAAACTCTACGACGGCGATTATCGGGCCGGTGTGTCTTGGCCTTAAAGCTACTACGAGTAAGTCGGCACGTTGGCGACACCTTTGAACAAAAGCGGTAGTATTATTACGACGCCAGCTGTCGTGAAGCTGTTTTGTAGCTCGTGCAGGTGTGCAAGATTCAAATAATCAGGAAGCAATATGGTGCGTGTCCGTGTGTTGAAAGTGTGAGGGCACCGGACTCTTTTCGGCTCCGTGAGTCTATGGGTGACACTGCATCAACTAATGCCAGTAAGTGCTAAACACACCTGATTGCAATGAGTTGATGCATTGTCACCTCTCACGGAGCTGAACGAGTCCCCGTGTCCTCACACAAAGCGAATGAACGAGAGATGGCAGTTAGTTAGTATGGATCACGATGAGGTAATGTGTTTATGTTGTAAATAATGACTATTTCCGATTAATAATGGTCATCTGATGATGCTGGTGAGGCAAAGTAAACTTTGTTTTAGTAGGCTACCGCTCATTCATTTAGGAGTAAACACTGCAGTCTAGTTTCGCTGCGTGAAATTGTGTATACGTTGCTTGGCAACACCCTCCCGCCCGACTATCACTCTCCCTTTTAGCTTTTCTTCATTGCATTTTCTTTTTTTTTCTTTTATGGTTCAGCCCCGTTATCGGTCATTATGACGACAAACAACTGTCTCAAACAAGGCTCCCGCTCCCCTTCCCTCACCTGGAGGGATAGGCTTCTCCAATCGCGTTCCTGCGCCTCACTGAAATCTGTGACCAATACGGATATGTGACCATAGAGCATGCACGCGTGAACCGAAAATCGGACTGGGTGTACGACCAGATCAAATGCAGTAATAAAAACTATATAAAAACGTCTTTCTTTGCACTGATGGTCTCGTTTGCTGTTAAAGGTAATTTATGATTATGAGAGGAAACATGAGGCTGTTTAAAAGATATTTAAAAGTTACTCGTTGCCGCTTTAAGGTAGGCTAATTTGGTGTTCATTTGTTGTATTTTTGTTGTTAAAAGGGTTCATTTAAAAAAGAAAATCATTTATATTTGATATGTGTGATGAGTTCTGATGCTGGTTAAATAAAATGTAAAACAATAAAAAAAAATTGTAATGATTTAATTTTTATTGGCTGGTTTCTTATGTGCACATAAATATGCTTAGGTGTGAAAGTGTGATTATTTTATGAAAAGTGACACTGCAAAAAAAATTGAAAATGCATATAAATAAATGTTGCTGCTAATATCTCACACATCCTAGCCTGCAATAACCAAACCACAAATAGTCCAGTTTACATAACGTTTTTGGAAAATAAATCATATTTTGCATATTTCAAACCAAAAAAAGGAGGTTTTCAATGTCAAATCATGTCAATTAAAGGGTTAATTAAAAAAATACATTTAATATTTGATATATATGGTTAGTTCTGATGCTGGTCTAAAATAAAATGTGTTTTTTTTTAATAAAAACAATAATTTATTTCATTTTTATAGGCTTATTTCTTATGCGCACATAAATGTGCTTAGGTGTGAAAGTGTGATTATTTTATGAAAAGTGACCCTGCATAAATATAGAAAATGCATATAAATAAATGTTGCTGCTAATATTCCACACACACTATCCTGCAATAACCAAACCATAAATAGTCCAGTTTACATAACGTTTTTGAAAATAAATCATATTTTGCATATTTTAAACCAAAAAAAGGAGGTTTTCAATGTCAAATCATGTCAATTAAAGGGTTAATTTAAAAAAATACATTTAATATTTGACATGTATGGTTAGTCCTGATGCTGGTCTAAAATAACATGTATTTTTTTTTAATAAAAACAATAATTTATTTCATTTTTATAGGCTTATTTCTTATGCGCACATAAATGTGCTTAGGTGTGAAAGTGTGATTATTTTATGAAAAGTGACCCTGCATAAATATAGAAAATGCATATAAATAAATGTTGCTGCTAATATTCCACACACACTATCCTGCAATAACCAAACCATAAATAGTCCAGTTTACATAACGTTTTTGAAAATAAATCATATTTTGCATATTTTAAACCAAAAAGAGGAGGTTTTCAATGTCAAATCATGTCAATTAAAGGGTTAATTTAAAAAAATACATTTAATATTTGACATGTATGGTTAGTCCTGATGCTGGTCTAAAATAACATGTATTTTTTTTTAAATAAAAACAATAATTTATTTCATTTTTATAGGCTTATTTCTTATGCGCACAAAAATGTGCTTAGGTGTGAAGATGTGATTATTTTATGAAAAGTGACCCTGCATAAATATAGAAAATGCATATAAATAAATGTTGCTGATAATAAATATTTCACACACACTAGCCTGCAATAACCAAACCATAAATAGTCCAGTTTACATAACTTTTTTGAAAATAAATCATATTTTGCATATTTTAAACCAAAAAAAGGAGGTTTTCAATGTCAACTCATGTCAATTAAAGGGTTAATTTTTTTTTAAATCATTAATATTTGATATGTATGGTTAGTTCTGGATGCTGGTCTAAAATAACATGTAATTTTATTTTTATAAAAACAATAATTTATTTAACTTTTAGGCTTTTATAGGCTTATTTCTTATGCGCACAAAAATGTGCTTAGGTGTGAAAGTGTGATTATTTTAAAGGAGCATGGAAGGGTTAATGTCCAATAAATTCTAACAACAGTTGCTGTTGACATCCTTGAAGCCGCCGACTCTCCCTCACTATTATGGCCGCGAATGTGGGTCATTCAGCTTCGGTCACATGACAGTACGCCTGACCAATCGCTGCTATCCCGTGTGAGCATTTCCGGTGGCGTTTCCTGTCAGTGTTAGTAAACTGAGGAAAAATTGGAAGTGCGACAAGAAATAATAATCTAACAAAACTCTCAAAGTCGAAAGGTAAGCAGTCGGTTTTGTGGCACGTTTCCCTCTCGGCTCTTTGTACGTTTTACAATCCGCCACGTGGCTCTTTCTTCCAGCTGCAGCCGCTTAGGGAGGTGTAATTTTGTGCTCGGCGCTGAGTCCGCACGCCCTGCCTGGCTGTTGTTGTGTTGGCTGGGGCGGGGGGTGGGGGTTCAATCATACAAGAGTTGTCCCAAAACCCCAACTACTGGCTAAGCTAGCACGTTAGCCTTTTCTGTTTCATTTATTACCTCACTGCTATTAATATGTTATCTATATGCACCGAACCGTCCTACCGATTGGTGAATAAAAAGCTACGTTTTCCAGGAGGGAATACAACGTTTTTGGGACAAGTCGCTAGCTAGCTCAATAGTGCTGAAATGCATCACTTCTTGCTCTTACAATATCCCTAACCGGCTTGCTTACAAACGATGAGACCATGCGTTTTTTAACTTAGAGATAATTATAATAACAATAAATGAAAGCAAACACATTTCACTAAAGTGGTGAACGGCAGTGTTTGTGTACGAGGTAAGCGCACTGGATCATTATTTATCTGCTATACATTTTCATTTGCATTTGAAGTAAACAACACATGAAATAATCACAATTGTCTCTTACTGACATTTAGGAGTTATGTGCATCGTAAATTGTAATTCAACAACCTTTTTTACAGGTCATTTGTGTGATTGTATCAAACGTGACCACAGCATGATTTTTTAGTTTTGTTGCTATATTTCTCCCCCTTGTGATAATAATATTAAGCAGCGATTGTTTACCTTGTTTACCAAGGGATGATGTTTTGTCTATAGTTGAGATAACAGATATTTTTATTGTCAAATTAAAAAAAATAAAATATGGAAACTTCCAAAGAACCTCTTAACCTCCAAAGATTAGTCATATGTACAATGTATTGTACAGCGTGTAAGTTTAACAGCTTACACAACTTCCTTTGTTATTTATAGCCTACATTTAACACAATTTCTTCAATCAGTCACCTAGAGCAGTAAAACTACTATCCCAAATACAGAATGATGAAATAAGCAATGTTCTCAGTAGCTAGTAACCAAAATAAAGTATTTTTTAATATATTTAAAATCTTTCCTCCGCACTGAATGCCCAAACTGTTAATGAGTGGAAGTAATGGCATTACATGTTTCTCTTCAGAATGAGCAAATTTGGAGAACAAGAGAAAGGGTAACACATAAATGTGTTTTTTTAATGCAATTTATTAGTTATTGTAACACTATGCCTATTCATTCCATGAAAATAGGTTTGTGGTCATGCAGCGCTTTGCATCACACTCAATGAGTACAAATGTTCCTCAGTGCCATATTTCATTGCCTGATATCCAGTTCACTGTAGTTATTGACTGGCTATTGATCTATTGGACCCCCAATGATTCCTTGTTTTGATTTGTGCTATTAACACATGAATTGGGCAAAAACCTTACACTGTTATATTAGGCGGAGAAAAAGCTTCCAGTCATTTGGAAACATAGGAAGTGTCACATTGCCAGTATTTAATTTTACGATGCCTACAACAATTTATCAACTCAATATTTTTTATACATTTCATAGCACCTCACATATGAGGTATTTTTTTGAGTAATGTGTCATACATACCTACGCAGAATGGTTTATTTATTTTTCTGTTTACATTACTCCCATTGGGTGTCATTATATTTCTCTATCTGACTGTTGTGTTTTCTGTCACCCATGGAAACGTGGCATGCACCAAACCATTGGGGCTTTCTTGCCTGGTTAACTTCACATAGTCATGCTGGACCTCCTAAACGTCTGGTCATATATCCAGTACATTAGGTGATTTGTGAACTCTGGATACATTGGTCTGGTTTTCCAGCTCCCGATTCCAGCATGTACAAAGTGTTAGCCCTCTGTTGACGTGCCTCTACTTTCAGGCTTTTGGCCCCTGATGATTTGTGTGGGTGTGGTCTCTTCTGTTTCCCCCTCATCCTGAGTGAAGCCCCCCCTCTGTTCCCCCAAACACACACGCATTCAAACCACGGCGATGACACACCATTCCAACAACTCTGTTCGAGACCATATGAAATGGGTCAGTGGAAGTCTCTTCATCTCCAGAATCACCATCATGGTTTTAGTGTGTATTCTCAACCCCGACGCCCATGCATTTCTCTGTTAACCCACATTACTCAAGTCCCTCTACTCCCCATCGACTCCACGTCTCTGTGAGGAGTCCTGTGGCCCCCTCTTTCTGCTCTGACGTGCTGTTTGTGTTGCCAGGCTGGGTTGCTGGGCTGCGAGGCGGTGCTGTCCAGCATGGCCCTGATGCAAGCCAACAACATCCCCAGCCAAAAGAGGATGATGTCCCCCTTGGGTCAAGGGCATAGAGCCAGCCCCGAGAGCCACCAAAGCCAGTCGCAGAACAGCCACAACCACCATGGACACCAGGTTCACCATGGACAAGCCCACCACAGCCACATGGGCCATCCTTCAGCTGGGAGCTGTCCTCCCCTGGTAAGAGAGATAACACTGGACAGGCTCACTCATATCTAAAAGTTTAAGTTAAACATTTTAAGTTTTAAGAAGCAGACAGATTTCAAAGCAGTAAAATTGAGCTTAACTCAACATAAAAATTGATAAGTTTAAACAATGGAGGACTCAAAAGGAAACATTTGTGTATTTTTAATGTTATATATTATCTGATTGTGTTATCTTAACGCTAGTACGCATTCATAGGCACTGTACAAATATTTATTAAACGGTTAGTTACACAATAAGATGTAGCTGTTTTAGCCGATATACTAGATGTAGCTGTTTGAAGATATAACTAATGTACAGTATTTTTCTGCAAAAATAACTGAAACTACTCCAATGAAGACATATTTTATATTACTGCATTATACTAAATTGCATTTCTACCAACGTTCCTTCTTTCCCAAAAGCTGATCCGAAAAGACGGGGATTATCACTCATCAAGATTGATGGATGGAAAGGACATGCAGGCAAACCAGAATATGCAACCCAAGAAGAAGCACAAAAAATCTGGGTCATCCAACAAAATTAAAGAGAAAGTGGAGGTGAGGATTGTTTCCCTAGCTGCACTACTGAGTACTCAGTGAGTATACGTGCAAAGATCCACTCTTGATGTTCAGTGTCAGCTAACTTTGTTATTGTTGTTAGCCTATACTTCCACCGATGGATATGGATGATGATGATGACAGCTCCTTGAGGATCCAGAAGAACTTCATCTGTGACCACTGCTACGGAGCCTTCCGAAGTAGCTACCACCTCAAGCGACATATACTTACACATACAGGTGCGGGACACACAGCTCATTTCTTAACAGGGTGGTCTAATGAGAGATGAGGCCACTATACATCTAGTCAACCTCTGGAAGCATCCATCCTTCTGAAGCTCCGAACTGTTTGGACTAAATGGTTTTAATTGTAAATTGGACACATGTAGTTGTTTTAATTGATAGTTTTTTTGTCAAGAAACAGCATGTTTTTTTATGATAGAAGGATGGATTAGAATATTTATTTCTGCCTCTCCATACTCTTGTCTTTGTGAATGTTTTTTTCCTGCAGTCGTCCATGTAATGTTATTATGATGTTCTTTGGCTTTGGACTCTTTAAAAAGAGATGCATTTAAAGGACATTTTTAAAAGTCTTGCATGCCTGAATGTAGTGAAATGTGTTCTTACAAATACGGATATATGATCCACCTGTTGATTTCCCAGGAGAAAAGCCATTTGCTTGCGACGCGTGTGATATGCGGTTCATTCAGCGTTACCACCTGGACAGGCACAAGAGGGTGCACAGCGGCGAGAAGCCATATCAGTGTGATCGCTGCAATCAGGTTAGTTAGCCATTGTTTCAGAATGGCTCCTAAGATTAACTTGTGCTTTGGGTATCCTGCATATTAGTCAGGATCTTACATAATTAAACAGAGTAATCAGTATTAGCTGTGAAACAAACATCTTTTCCTTGCCCGACTCCAGAACTTCTCGCGGACAGACAGGCTGCTGAGACACCGGCGGCTATGTACAGTTGGGATGACCAAGGAGGAAAACCAGTACTCGCAGGACACCCATCCAGCTGCCTGGAGCCCGCTACAGCCTTCTAACAACCGCCTAACTGTCTGACCCTCAGCCTCCCACAGAGGCCTGACAGACAACTGCAGTCTGCAGCTCAGTAACGTCATACATTGGAGCTTAACAGTACTGTAACCTGAGAACAGCCTAGCTTAAACCCAACCGAACTTTAGTTTGCTCTCGCCAGCTCAGTTATAGAGCGTGATAGTGGATTTTTGTACTTTTTTTTTAATCTCAAAAGGGGATGTACTAATTCATGGTCATATGGCAATAACCGAATGAAAAACGCACACTTCTCCTTTTGCCTGAAAGGTTGCAGGTATTTTTTTGGAAGAGAAAGATTGCAAGTATTTTTGACTGCATTTTCTGTCATTGTATCGTGCAGCACATCTTAAATGTCCTGTTGGCCGGCAAGCAACCCCAGTGCTGCCCTCTACTACATATGGACGGTTCACTTACGGACACACAAACTGAACCCTGTTGCATTTTAGTGTTCAAGTCCTACTCATTTTGTGTTGTTTATGCTACTATCGTGAACCAGCTACTGCTCATGAGCGAAAGATCCCAGCAGACCTGCCTTGAGGCAGTAATTAGCCAACGATACAAAACCAAGGGTGTTGTGTGTGTGTGTGTGTGTGTGTGTATCACACCTGAAATGATTGTTAATATACGTTGGATAACGTTGGTCTAAACATGAAAGGGGCTTATTACAGAGTAAAATGGAAAAAGAGTAATCTGTTTTTATTTCGCATATTTTTTACAACGCAAGTCTTAAAAGGATCTAATTTAATAAATAAAATAATAATCCTTTGTTAATCTCTATCTGTGCAGCTATAAAATTACGCAGGAAGGAAACCCTGTTTGCTATGTGTTGAAACAGGTTGAAAAAACACTAAAGGATAACTAGATGCCCCCGAATTGTAATCTTGGTATCCGTTTAGCTGTGTAGCGACTGATGGCTCACTTTTTTACCTTGTTTTAAAGGGGGTTTGTCTTGATTTATAGATTAGAAAGTTGACAGTAGAAGACAAGGTTTGGAAGAAGTAAGTGAGTTTAAAAAAAAAAAACTTTAACTGGATGTAGGAACCAACGGTTAGTTTGCAAAAAGTAAGGTGTTTCTGACATTGCTTCTGTAATAAGCCCCCAATATGAATCAAGTGTATTTACTGTCTCTCAGCTCCTAGAAGCCACTATCAGTCTTATTTTTTCCAAACTTCTCATTCATATATTGAAAGATGTCTTTTTAAAAATAATTTTAGTAAGTGAGGCTTGATCAAATCCTGAGGTTTTAAAAGTTCCTAAGAGTAGATCAGTCTGTGAAGCCTGTCCACTAGGTTTTTCATTTAGTGTTTGTGAAAACTTCCCAAAACAACTCAAACCCTTGAGTCAGATTTGGCTCATCCATAGATTTTGAGAGTTCACCTCTGTCTTGACCGGACTGAATGTCATCTGAATACAGTGCCACATCATTTCATCTCCCTAGTTTAACCTTGAGCATCTTCAGTGAAGGTGACAAATTGTATATACAGTGGGCAGGGGAATACAAGGTCCACATGGTGTTTTGTAGATGATACATCATGAAATGTTCTGTACGATTGAATCAGACTGTAAACACTGGAGATAAGATGTTAGCTCAATTGTAGAGGATTGTATTGTAGATTGGTACTTCTGTTGCTGTCAAACCTTTAGATTATGTCAAAGGAGATTGGGGCCCATCACTGACTTGTCTACTTTTTATGAAGTTAATATATATTCAAATTGTATTAGGGGTAGAAAATAGTGTGTGTGGGACCTACACTCCAGAAAATCAAAGTATTTACAAAGTTATAATCCATAGTCCGATGATTTCTTATGACAACTGAAAAGCCAATGGCAAGTCCTCGTCAACTTTCTTTTAGGAGTGAAGTAAAAGCTGCAACTTTTGCCCTTTTTAGAATAGCAACCAAAATTGGTCAGCATATTTTTTAAGTTTGTTTTTTGCATGCGTTTGTTGGAGGATCTATACATTTTGTTTTGGTAAAGAGATTTTTTACAAATGTAAGCCCCTCCTTTTTTTTTGTCATTTCAGGGGTGAAATAAAATCAATTTAGACTCAGCCAGTCATACTGTAGTATGGAGTTTGTAATGGAGTTTTAGGGCCCCAAGTCTCAATAAAGCTGTTACACTTTTTAAACAAGTGCATGTTGTTCCCATTTTCTGCATCACTGGTTGTAATGAGATTTTTCTTAAGGATCCGGATTTCTCTTTTTCATTTGTTTTGTAGAAAGCAAGGAGAATTTTAAGTCGTCTTTGACTGAGTCCCAGTCGACACAAAATAAAAACAATTTAAATACGTACTTGTCTTTAAACGGGACAAGATGTACCCTTCCAGACTAGGAAGAATGTAATGCAACAATTGTGTCAGCAGATGGCACCCGTGACCAAATGGCAAGGTAATTAAGATGTGCTTCAAAATATGCTTTTTTTTCCAGATAGTTATGTATATGGCATGGAATCAACAAATAAGAGAGTATTCACTGTCTATGATGGTGAATAATATGTTGTTGTTTTAAATATGTATTAAATGGCAGGATATCGTTTCTACACACCTAAATGCAGGTGCAGGAAACAGAAGCAGTGAGATCGCTGCCAAAAGGGGAATCGACCCTTGTGTACTCTTGCATTTGGCTTGAACACAAAATGTTTGGCCTGAAGACAATTAAGCTACAGTCAAACATCATATTGTAATGTATACACAAGTTTTGTTTGATGATTATCCAAGTCACAAATTGAATAACTGAGTCCCTCTCAGACTACACACCTGAATGAATTACTAATGAAAACTGTCAAAAGATCTCACCATCAATTCATCAACTAGCCCAACTGCACACAGCAGTTTTGTCACTTCAGTAGGTTTATACAAAGCACTGTCTGTACCACAAGAGGGAGGTGTTTACTAAGTTACTGTCTGTTCACAGGAGCCTTCCTTATGACAAAGTCACAAACAGATGGTACTTTCACTGTGCAAAGAGATCAGCTCTGTGATTTACAAAGTCTTTTTTTTTAGCTAATTGTAAAAGCAGAGAGAACAGATGATCAATACACCTCCTCCATGAACCAATCGCTGGTTCTGGAGCTGGCTGGAAATATATGACCCAGATTTATTGTTGCATTCCACTACTTGGAAACTTGCAAAGAAATGTAACAATTCAGGTAAAAGCAGTCAAGCTCACAAATGGTCACATATGAGTTTGCAATTCCAGTTGAATTACAGAACATGCTAAGAATATACACATCAGTCAGTCCTGAGCAAATAAATATGATTTGTTATATATGTTGCTGTTAAGAAGTATTATAGTCAAACGGGGTAATCAAACAGTCATAACAGCCTTTGTGGTTATAGCTACTACCCACATTCTTCACAGCAGAGGGAAGAATTTCTGCAAGCACTTTGCCCCGTCATTCCACCTGCATGGGTATTGCCACATTAGTCGTATGTTAACAGTGCAGATCATACCCTTAGCAGCACCTTTCTCTTTGCTATTGACCAGTTCCTTAATTAAAGCATTAGGCTAGGCAGGATGAGATCAGCCTGAAGGCTGCTGGGAGTGTGCACTTTCCCCCATGGGAGACATCCCCTCCCCTCTGCAGCCTGATTTACAGCACCCACAGGCCCCCGGCACTTAACAATGGACCTTCTTAAGTGCGGTAGATGGGATGGAGACCAGAGAGGGGGGGGGGGTAACACTCCATCTTCATACACAAAGTGCTGAAATCATCTAAGTTCAAAATCATCTCTGTGAGACAGACTGATCATGGATTCTGTCCAGGCAGCACTCCTATACCGCCTTGTGCTCTGTCTGGTTCACTCTATCCAAGAGGAGAGCTCTGTTTAAGGAAACTCTGATAGCCAACTCTCCTCATGCTCATCTGTAAAGCATCTCCTCTGTCAAAAGGATTAACAAAAAATAGTTCCTTTAAACAGAACTTTCATCAACAACCAGTAAGTCTCAGCTGACTGTAGATACTGTGGCTCTGTAAACATATGGGTCGTTCCGAGATTTACAAATACAAGCGTTCAGCTGCAGAAACATTCTCTCTCCTACAAATGTTTGGATGGCCCCTGATCAAATAAATCACAGGCTCACGGCGGATGATTGAAACCCTCCCAACAATAGCGCCTGCTATCTCCCTCTCCCCGAGTTGTGGGAGAGCCTTTTCATCTCAGGCTTTGATTAATAAAGGAATGGATGGTTGGTTGAAAGCAGCGATCTGCACCCCCTTCTCTCTCCAGCATCCATCATGCCTGCGACAGCCCACCTCTCTGTGTTAATTAGCGGTGATATTTAAGCTGTCGGGTGTTCCATGGTCGTCAGCGTGCTGGTGGTGCTGCTTATCATTAAAATTTAAATTCCTCTTTCCAGGTTACTCCCGTTTTCCAGGACAGCTCAGTGAACACATCCTCACACAGAGACTGTGTGTTCACTGCAATCAAGACATGGTCATTAAGGAGGACACAAAGTCTGTTTTTTTCTCTAAATTAAAATCAGAAGCATAAAGAAATGGCTCAAGTGCAAATCTGGAATGAAATGTGTCAACTGTGAGCCTGTCGGTGTCATTTTACATGCATTTTCATGTTAACCCAACTGTGTCAGCGTAAATGTTAATAACGTCAATCTGACATATAGCACTTGCTTAATAATTACTTGATATTACATAAAACAATTGGCCATGAATCTAAAGTTCTTGTCAAACAATGAGCAGTGAAGGTGTGAATGCATTAATAATTAATGATCACCAAATATTGCAATATTCTATAATACTGGCGGCTATTATTCAGAAATAAATTATGTATGAAGCTGAATTCTGGCCTGCCTTAAAACCAAAAGGCATCCTACACCAGTATGAAAACTTTTGGTGATATGAAATCTAAAACTAGCTGGATCTAGTGAAGGGTCTTAGCAAACGGCTGCCATTTTACACAAATCTGAGATGGACAAAATGGCCTCCAAAGTGTACACAAAGTTGATATGTACACAGTGTCACTAGGCTAACGATTACTGTTACTATAAACCAGTAAACGCATGTAAGTTACCGCTGGGCTACCTGCACGCCACCTACCTCACAAAACAACCCTGATGGGGAATGTTCTATCATAACATGCTTCAAATTGTCCTGTGTCTAGAAGTCTGCCACTGCTTTTCTAATTAGTGTAACTCAACAAGATTAATTAGCCCCTGCTTATCATTCCCAGTACTCAAAATATAACATGGAGGAGAAGAAAAAGCACAAACCATCACCTGTCTCGCTGGTAACAAGGGAAAAGTAAAGTTCGGCCTACTTGCGTTCAAACAATGAATATTCATACATGAAAATTAATCTCCTTTCAAGTGACAATTTACGACCTAAATTTTCAAAGTTAACGTTTTGCAATTAGGCTTAATACAGAATGTGAAGCCTGGAAGAGAGATTAGAGGTTAGGGGTAACGGGGGAAGCAGAGTTACTGAAAAGGGTATAGGCTTGACTGAAATTCTCTGAATATGTTTAGTTTAGTTTAGTTTATTTGTTTATAGTTTCGTGGACAGTCCCCTTTGAGAAGGAGCAGCTTTAGCCTATTTGGCTAATTTCCAGCTGTAGTCCCCGGCCAGTTGTCAGTAGGCAACCTACAATACATAACAGTAAAAAAATAAAAAATAAATACATTACATTTATAATTACAGCAGGCCTGAGCAAGAAGGGGAAAAAGACAAACAAACATATTGCACAGAGTTGGAGCAAGAACAAACAGGCAAGCACAGATGATGGCAAAGATATCAAGGCAGTTCATGCAACAACAACACAAACACACAGGAGACAAGGGAAAATAGGCCACAAAGATCACATTGAAAGTACATAGGGCAGAACATGCAGGCAGGTAGCAGAGATGGAGCGGCAGCAACAATGACACATCAAACACACACATCACGTCTGACAGAAATTAATGTGTGCAGTTATAGTATTCGGACAGCCATGTTTTAAGATGTGCTGTAAAGGTGGAATATGTAAGTATTTCATTGATAGTGGTAGGCAGTGAATTCCAATTTTGTATTGCCCTAACAGAAAATGATTGTTGACCAAATGTGCTTTTTCTAAATGGGATTAGAAATGAATGACCAATGGTTTTTAAAGGCAGACAGTAGGAAAAGCACGGATGTAGAGACTGACGTGGTGCGTGCTGGGTAAGGCAATACAATTTGACAAGCAAATCGCAGAGGCTGTTATTTAGGATCTACATTGTGCAGTGTCTTACCCAGTTTATTTTTATTTTTTTACAAATGCATGCTCTCCTCCTTATGTGACAGTCATGCTCACCAATCAGAAGTGGCCCAAGGAAACTGTGTATATGGCCACCAAAAACTAACACATGAAACCCAAGGAAAATGTTACATTACTGGTGCTGAAAAACAGCCTGAGCACTTGACAAAATGTGTCAAGTGACAGTAGTGATGCAATAGCACAGCCTAGTAAAAATACTACTATGTCAGAGTCGTTTGCGACTGTTGTTACTCTACATGAGGCTATAACCGCTCATGAATGCACCATAAGGTAAAAAACACCTAAATGAACTTCCTATCCAAAGAACATGAGTGTCAGAGAATTGCTGGATTAAAGTTACATAATTCAGTTGAGTTGTCCTCCCTTAATGGTGTCCAGAATGTAGGTAAAAAGTTGAGAATGAGCGTGAAATTATGTCACTACAACCGATTTGTATAGTTAAGCAGGACAACCAAGCTTTATCTAAGTCTCATCCATAACTTTCGTAAAGGATTACTTTCAGTTGTAGAGTCGCTGAATGCAAAATACCTATTTGCCTACACATATTTACCACGTGAGAATATAGCCTGACTAAATCAATGGACCAGGCTTCAGTGTTTTAGTCACAAGCTGCATGGGTCTCTCTCTTTCTCTCTACTGAAGCTTGACAGATCGCTATCACAACATCAGAAAAAATGCAATTATTTATCTCACTACTTTGTTGCGCCCTAATGCCGGCACACTGTCACAGCTTACTGGGACACTGGAACAGAACAGAGCCATTGTTAGAGTTGTTGGTGAAACCTGTGCTTTTCCTACTGTGGCAAGTATAATGTTGCTGAGAAAAAGACCTATTACACAACTTAAGTTTCTGATCTGCAACACTACACTGGACAATTCAATTTATGACCAAATCCTCAGTCTCTCTCTCTAAAGAAATGGAGTAATACATAGCCCTCACAAAGAAAGGAGAGAGAAAGGAAGAGGCACAAGGGTTGGCCTTTGTGAGTGATTCCTACCATGTACACCTTTGCTAAGGGTCTGCAGTATGCAGATATATTTACAAAGATCAAGTTCAGTTGTGCATGACCTTGTTGCTGAGATTTATTTGGCAACACAGTCATCCACATCCCCTTTGACAGAATAGGAGGGCGCCGAGCTGTGTAAAAATCACTTTCCAACAGAGGTGCGTTTGGCCTCGACAGATACATTAACATGCCTTGGCCTTACGCCACCCTATTAATCTACAGCTTGTTGGGACACGTTTGGACTGAGATGCTTGTCCAGGGAACAACCACCCAGAGCCACAAAGAGAATATAGCACGGATTTTGGCTTCAGAGGTGCTGGATTCTCACTGCACTGTGGGTACACATATTTATCTTGGAAAGCCACAACCTATATGTTATATACACCAGAAACAGAAACTCATTTACCAAATATAGAAGAGGTGAAAGAAATTCCTGCATTTATTTTCTCGTATGAGTTTCTTTGATATCAATTGTCACCAAAGGTATTTTCATGACCTCTAAACTGCTAATTTAAATTTGATAAAAGAAGCTCTGCTAACCATTTCCTTTTGACAATAGTATATATGAGAGAGAAACTACTAACAGCAGAGAAAGGACAAAAGCTCAAATGCAGCATGATTCTACAGAAAAGCACACACTGAAATGGTTAACTACCCAAGTATTTTTTGTCTCAGCCTCTTCTTGCACACCGCCAGACTATCCATCATTCTACTGAGTTCAAAAGGGTTTTCATGTCTCTTTAAGACATAAAAACCTGTTTTCTTTCTCTTACATGGCACGTTGTCAGAGGGTAGGCTGTGTAACCCCACATTATCAAGTTCATGAGAAGGTCTCCTATGAAATTATGCAATCCCTCTTGACAAGGAAAGTCCAGGGCTTTCCTCTGTCTCTTTGTTTTTTTCTGACAATTTTCCAATTGAGCATGTGAACTATCAAGTGTGAACTGAAAAGGTAAAGAGAGGGATTCAATATCCAAGGGAAATGGTGTGTGAATTCACATGGGGTTGATAGACAGGGAAGGGGCAACCTTGGGAGATTTCCACGGGTCAAGGCTGTTTCAGGGCCACATTCTCACTCTTCTTGATCTTGTCAGGATAGTCTGTCAGGCTGATGAAGAGATAGGCTGCAGACGGATGATGGCATTGCACGAATGCTAGGGGGTTGCAGTGAGCAGATACAGTAGTCAAGATACCAGAGTGAATTTGCCTCTGTTGATCAGTTATGTGATATATGTTGGATTGACACAAGACATTTGAGGATCTTTTGACCCGAGTCACACAAAAACCTGCAGATCACAATAAGGCATTGATAAGAAGGAAGACAAATGCACATTCCCATGCAGGTACAAGAGTCTAGAATCAGACGTTACATTTGACTGGCTGCTTGCAGATATATTCTCCATTTTTCTCTCTTTTACACAAACAGAATATTTTAGTGAACTACTCAAAGTATTTTTGGATAAACACATTGTATTTTTTTCTAGTGCCACATTTTTCTGGCTTTCCTATGTGCTCCCAAAAAGGTATTTTCTCCCCTTATGACGTCAGGACTATTATACTCCAGCACCACCCCCTTCAGGGATAAGATTTTACGATTGCAACCTGACACCGTTTCTGTGTCCTATAAGCGACAGAGCTGTAACTCACTTCAAAGGCAGGAGGCATCAAATCACAGTGCACCCATAAATTTACCTGTCGAGCCTCGGCCAATGAGAGGGCGGCATTAAATCTCAGCTGTCACGCTGGCGGCCAATGGAAAGACGATGGCAGTAAATCTGTCAGGGTCGCGTCTGTTAACGGTGTTGTGGTGTGGTTGGGGAATCCGCGGGGAGGGAGGGGAGAAAGTGAGAAAGAGTAGATGGCACGGGGAGGAGGGAAGGAACCGAGGGTTCAGAGCTATGCAACAGAAAAATGCTTTTCTTTACATTCTTTGGCTCTGCTGCAGGAAAATACATCACACACTTACTGAGGTAGAAGAGTGGAGGGGGAGATTCATTTTGAGCAAAAACAAGACTAAACGTGGCTAGAAAAGATGGAGAAACTGACTATAATTTTCCCCGCAGGATGCAGTGGTAGTTGAATAACACCAGCAGAAACACTCGTAAAGCTTTACAGCCTGCATGGCTGTGTATGAAGAAGTTGACTACAGGGAAAATGACTGATGGCCCTTCTTTACTGCTCTTCTGCATCATTGCTAGTACACCAAAACCTAGTGTTGACTGTTTGACAACGGCAGTCACCCAGTAACCTCTAACCGTGCCATGTCATAGCCCCACCAGTAGCAGCAGCAGGCGTCAGACTACACGCCACCCTCCAGATTACAGGAAAGGTCCAGCCGAGCCTATCCTCTAACCAGATGTGCACAGCTTCACATAATGGAGTTGCCCCTGTGGCACAGCAATCCCAAGCAATTACGCTTAAAGATTTTGTTTTGCTATCTAACCACAAAGTAACACAACATGGTGGCTGCTGCATCTAACGAGTACCAGCTTTGACCAGAGTATTTTCACAAGTTTTCAGAATGCCTTCACTATCAGTCTTCTAAAGCGTGCTTTCCATAAAGAGTAATGCACTGCACGGGCGGCACAAGAAAACTGTGGGGAAAACAGCAGAGGGAAAACACATCAGGTAGAATATTTCCTCGATTAACAATGCCCTTGGCGGTGAACTTTCATTATCCTATGAAACTTGAAAATGTTCATGTAATAAATCTTACAGCTATCTGCTCATGCAAAGGAAATTCTATTCCAACCCTAAAGGAAAAAGCTTTCTCTTAGCAAAGCCCACAATTTTTTCACCTCAACCTGTAATGACAACCAATAAACCAGCCACATTTGTGGTGACATTTTTATCTTACATCAACAACAAAAAAAATTAAACATTAGCATCAGAATTTACAGTCATAGTATGTCATTACTATGACTTTTTTTCCACAGAAACATAAACAGTGTGTTGAGTTATGGCAAACGCAGGCAAGAGTGCAATGGTGGAGGTGTTGTTTTTGGCTGGCTTTTCCTGGAGTGGCCATGATTCTCGCTTCTATGGGAATCCATAAACAGACCCAGAGAGGGCAACTTGGGCCATAAAACATGTTGGGCTGCTGATATGCTGCTGAGGCAAAGGGAGCAAGCCTGGGCCCATACCTCTACCTTTCTGCATACACACGTGCATACACACACATCCACATGCACTTTCAGCAGCATTTAATGACCTACTTTAAAAACGCTGTGTTAACAATGATTCTGCAGATTTGGTTTGGATGGTGATTAAGTTTATTTTGAAAACAGCTTAACAATAAACAATCAAAGGAATTATATAATTTTTGGAATTCTGTCGTTTTTATGACATTCATATCATTATGTTAAATCTTAGCATAATGTATCAAGTGGAAGTGTGAAAGCCGGCGTCTAGGTAAAATAGCCTTGTTAATTTTAATTCACTAAGTCTTTAAACATCATTTGGGTCTTGGCCTTTGTCCTGCTTAGACAATATAATGGCACTTCCTTTAATATGTTTACTGTACTGGATCCAACATGCTGTCATTGTCACCCCCGGTGTTGTTTCTCTTTAGCAGTGCAAGCCATTGGATGGGTGCTCAAGCCCATTGACTTTGACATAAAGACTCTGTAAGCTTACAGATGATGATAATTTATTGACTCTAATACACAAAGTCCACTCTCTCTCTCTCTCTAACACACACACACGAGAATGTGAGCGAATCTTTCACTTTATATCGATCAATTACAAGGCTGTAGCCCACATGTCTCTGACAATTTTACTGCATGTTATGTACAGCATGTCAAGCCACGGCGTTTCAAACTGTTCTACTCATGACTATATAATTAATATAAATTACCAGGCAGCTTTTTTATGATGGTGCAACTGTAATTAGAGGATGAAAGCAAGTCACCACGCCCCCGATGGTGCTACAGGGCAATCGAGAAGAAAAGCACTGGTCTGAACAGGCACCTTGGGTTGGGATCTGTTCTTTTAACCCTTTGTATTTTCTGCACTGCCCTCCATCAGATCTCATCTAATCACATTTACTGCTGTCTACTTTTGCTAACATTGTCCTCTTTAACCTTCATAGTCTCCCCCATTTCCCCTCACTGAAACCAAACACTGAGACAGAAGCTGTCCTCATTATACCAGCAAACTGGCGTGAAAACAGTAAACTGGTACGATAATGGAGTCCATTTATAATGGTTAACTTTTCCTTCCCGACTGCTCTTTCTCCAGTAGAACACTTAGCAAGTAGCATCAAAATTGCCTGCATTCATCCAATCTCTGTAGCCATAAAAAGACACAGACTCAAGGCGGCTGAATCAAACTGGAGCTAAGCCAAGACAATAGGTCTGCGGGTCAGATCCAATAACAGTTTAATTGACTACACCCCATCTCTGTTATGTGAAAACATCAAACTACTTGCATGCACACTGACGCAATCGCACGTTTTGTATCAGGTGCTGTGTGAAAACTGGTAACTGATTTATTAGCTTTTTTGTTGTTGGTGTTGTTGTAGGCGTTGATACATTTATAAATGATTTGACCTAAAATATGTACTTCTATTTTTGTCAATCGAGGTGAATACATTAAATCATTTGGACCAGAATAACTAACATTTTCCTTTCGACAGAAATGCTCTAGACATTATTCACTATCAACAGTCTTCTCTGTTGTTGTTTTCCTTTAAGTGCTTCAGAATACCACAACTGGATTTCTTTCCGTTGTTTTCTTTCCCACATGTTTGAGATTGAGATACGCAGCTCCCATAAAAGGCACATATTTGAGTGAGGGTGGTATAACCACAAGCTTTAACTGATGGTTTGACACTGGAAGAGGTTTAACATTTCCTGTGTTGGGAAAATTAAGTGTTGAAATGCTCTAATTTACCTTCTGCATTCCAACATTACCACTCGTGTGTGTTCCTTTCCACAAACTGCTTTAGACCACAGACATCTCTACATCAAGAGCATTCACTGCATCTGCCACTCACTCTGATGTTCAAGCCAAATGACTTACTTTGACAAAAGAAAATAACTACTCATATTTACCAATTTGTGAAAATGCTGCAAACGGTAGCTCAGTGACTTTTTACTTTGGCCAACATACTGTACATGTTGCTGCATTGCCAAGTACAATAGAAGGTGGTATCATGTTAAGAGCAAGAAGGGGGCAGGCAGGATCCATAACAAGACCCGCTACCTTATGTGGTTCCCATTAGACATGGTTGGATCTGCTTTTTGCACGACAAACATAAATCAGCAGTGATGAGCATGAAACATATGTGGATACCTTGCTGGAAGAATGCAGATAGATAATTTCTTCTTCCTTAATATGCATCAGGAACGGACATGATATAGTGTCTGCTCTCAAATCCGTCCCTCTCCGGAGTATACCCTTCATTTGCATTACAATGAGTGTACGAGGTTAGTGTCTGAAGGTGGGGGGTGCACACACTGAAGAACACAATTCATGCTGTCCACCGAGAAGAAAATGAATCAAGTGCGACTCCATAAAACTGATCTGCATGTCACAGTGACACAGTCCAGTGAAAGCTCCCGATCATAGCTGCATGAATGAGTCTCCTCCTGTCTCTACCTTATCCTCTAAACAGCGTTTATGTACCTTTGCCTCGCACTTTGCTGCAGACACCAGGAGATGGAGCCCTTGCTCTAGTGTCTCTAGCTCTTGAGGTCTTGAAGAACAAAGAGCACACACAGCATGGCATCTCTGAAATAGGGAAACACCAACTCTTAAAGGGGTGCACATTTTCACAGATGTAAAATGTATGACAAACCATCCTTATACTATGAAATCTTTAATCTAAAGCTCATAATTATTACGGTGTGTGTAACATTCCTAAAACCAATGCTGAAAAGAGTAATTATAAGTTTTAACAAAGCGGGCAGTCTAAGACACATCATTCTTAAACATTTATTCAAAGTATCTGATGACGGATGATCACTGGACAAAATATATTCAAAGCATACCTTTGCTATCAGTGGTATAACTACAGTTGTAGTTGTTCTTATTGTAGTACACTTAGAAAACAATATTCATGTGATTTAAATGGAGATAGTGCCTCAATACTCAATGTACAGTAATCTGAAAGAGACAACAGGGTGCTGTCCAACAGGATAAAATTATTGTTCAAGGAGACACGTGGAATGTTGCTACAGGATATGATGAGGTTTATCAATGCTTTACAGATAGATACACTGATTTAATGAACACCTAGGTACTGTAATGGAAAACAATACAGGCCAGTCCTGGTAATGGAATGTACATAGTATGTTAACCTCATCTTGATTATGTTATACAATGCAAGCCTGTGCAAAAAGAAAACAACTAATTGGAAAATAAACTTTGTGGAGCAGTAGTCCTGGGAGTGTGACTGGATCAGCCAGTGGCACTCCTCACAGCTTTGATTGAAGGAGTAGAACTCAAAGGAAAAGGAGTTTGTGGTTCAGTGCCATGACGACTGGGCTGAACATCGGCTCACTGGTCGACTGTTGCATGGATGACTATCGTAAGAGCGACCACTTGATCTGTTCTTTGGCAGACTGAAGGACCTGTGTAAAAAAATCCAGGGTTTGACCAAGAAGAGCACTCTTAAAACAAAACTTGAATTGTACCATCCAGATAAGAACGACTGCAGAACCAGATAAACCCTTTAAGAAAAAATTAAAAAGATCGAGTGGTGGCATCTTGTTGAGGAGGTTTAAGGAAAGATTGATGAAAATGTCCATTTGATTGTTAAAAAAATATAATAAAAAACAGGACAAAGAAGGGTGAACGACTAATGTAAATTAAGAGAAATATGCAAGATGTAATTAATCATCTTAATTCATTGAATGAAAGCTGAATCATAACCATAAAGTATGGGGATTTGGGAGAGCCATTAATCACGGCCAGAGGAGGGATGGCGGTAGCCAATCTCAGGCCTCATAAATGACAACATTAATCAAGAGGAGCTCACACATAGGCAGACTCATGAAATATCTAAGACACAGGACCCACCGTTGGCTAACTACCACCTTAACAATAATAATTGGTAATCATGTACACGGCCATGCATAGGAGACAATGCAATGTACATGCATAGAATACAATGCAATGTATGACAATGTAAAAGGTGAGTGAAAGTAGGAGTAAAGGACAACCATGCTGTAACAGTGCCCTTGTATTCTTAGGTTCTGATGTAATGACTTTTAACAGTCAATAAACTAATGGGGCTTTTAAACTTTATAGTCGAGAGAGGAGCAAGGCATGTTTTACTCACCTGGGTGACTGTCTGCTCCGTCAAAGGCACGTCATCCCCCTACAGGAACAATTGTGTTTTGTTTATAGCTGACACAACCAATATCAAAGCATGTTAAACATTTCTGAGAGTACAGAAGGGTAGAGTAGAGGAGAGGAGCTTACCCGGAGTGCCACACGGTGCACAACTTGTTGTGGGTCACTCTCAAGAATCACCCTGCAGGAGGCAGCAAAGAGTCAGACCAACAAATTGTAATGCCAGGGGGAAAATGTGGCACTAAAAAAGGTGTACATTTTTAAAAGAGATGGTTTAGCATCAAAGGTTTTAAGCCATTCAATTCTTACATACCCTCCATCTACTATTTCATCCACAGCCAGGAAGAGCCCCTCCATATTCTCCAGCAAAGCTCTCCTCTCAACATTTTTTCTACATAGAAACGAACAAATGTTCTTGTCAAGCTTAACTTTGTAGACATCAGAAAAGGATTTGTCAAAAAATAAAAGTAGAATTGATGTTTTGTAGGATTGATAACAGTTGCCAAGACGTACCTCAACATCTGACTGAGCGAATCAAAAAGGCAATTTAGAACAGCCATAAGCATAAGCTGTTGAGAATAAAAAAATGTGTTTATATCTGCTCACGCATAATGAGCACACATCATATGGAAAAAATCTTTAACAAATAACAGTGTGTCTAAAAGCTTGTGTTCACAACATATGTTTTTGGCACATAGTTTCATCTATTTTCAACCCAAACCAAACTGTCTGTAAGGTTATTAAAAACTAACTCACAATGTTTCAAGAACAACCCATTTTACAATGTATAACATTTTTGTTATATATAAAAACAAATAGTTTGTAAAATCCGAAACAAATTGGTTTACATGGACACACATTTATTTTTTTATACCAACTGTATGCCATATTGTTAATATCCCAAATAGTAAAAAATTAAAAAATCTGAATGGAGGCAACACTGTTGAACAGCTCAAAAGAGTATACATTAGCTGAGCTTAGGTCATTCTGTTGTTGAGAAATTTTCCTCAGACAGAAAATCGATGGCTCCTATATTTATTTTTTTCATATGAATATATGTATATCAGTTAAAAATTATCCTAAATTGGAACAAAAGAAACAAAGCAGCAGCAGTATGTTATGCTACTTTAACTTTAAATTGGTTAAAATGCCAATGCAAGATTACTTATGACAGCGGGCCACACACACAATTCACTTTGACATTGAGTTGGCCTGGACGTGCTTTGAAATAAAAATAAGAATATATATAATAATCATCATATTACACAGGGGTCACTATCAATGCTTTGTTTCTTTTACACCATAGTTATAGGGGACAGGATGGGATTACTAAAACTTTCTGTAGATTTATGTTTGTGGGATTGTACTCATTGCTCAATAGTTGGGTTTACAACTCTTGCTTTATAATGATTGAATACAAAATCCTGAAATTAGGCTTACCTCGTTTTCATGGGAACTTCCAATCACATAAAAGAAGAGGTCTATGTTGCTCTTGTAGACAACAGTGAGGCCCTCGAGTAATGCTATTTCACCTAAGGACAAACAAAAGTCAACCATGCATATAGTATATATAGTATATTAGACATGTACTGAGACTGGAAAACGTCTTTCATGTGGTTAACATATCTTACTGTCTGTCCTGTGTGTTTTGTTGAAAATGTTCTTCTCGAATGCCTTCTGCTCCTTCACTGTCGGGTATGTATCGTCATAATACTGTAAATGAATTTAAAGTGAGGAAGTTAATAAGTTGATATGTAAATCTGATAACACATAGCAAAGCATGCTTTATATAGTTGTTGTTTTTTAAATAAAAGATAATGCTGGTCAGTCAACATTTCCAGTCAAGTCAATAAATCCAATACAAATGACAAAACCAAAAAAGCTTTAGACTCTTTGAGCAATTTCTGACTTCCCCAGCTGTCTGTTGCACTCAAATACATCTTTTAAAAACAGATAATAGACATATAGCGTACATTTTAAAAAGATAAGATAATTTCCTGGGCATTTGCTTGTTCAGCAAATATTATTCTGTTTTACAACAAACAGTGTTTTGGAATTGACTAGGCTGCATAAATAAACTACATCAGTGTCAATAATAGTTAGTTACAGAACATGTTATCCAGTGCATTAGTGTGGCTCTTCAATGTGTTTTCAATCATTTTCAGACAACAATTGGAGGTTTGACAATGGATTTGTTGGAAATGTAAAATATAGACAATAGCCAGGCTTATCCTTTGAAATGTTTAAATTAAGTTTGAGGGTAAATGTGCTGTACAATAATCATACCTTAGCATAAAGCCTGTCTCCGTCGTTGTCCAGGATGAGAACTGCTTTGACAGTATACAGGGATGGTTCCTGTTAAAACATAAAGCACTTATCAATATCAATCACATTTTGAACAGGGTTTCAACTTCCGACAGCTTAAGGTAAATTAGATTTGAATATTTTTTGTTGCTACTCTGAATTTAATTTAATGTAAGACTAATTTTACAATTACCAAAACGTTAGAACATTTACATCAATTAAGCTACATTGGGTTGGGGGACAATTTTGCATGAAAGTCATAGGAAAAATAGTTGATACAACTCTACTCCTCATGTCTTAGCATTGCTCAGACTTTTGAAATGTTGGTTTAATACATTTTAAACCCAATTAAAGCGTTATATTGAGATAAATGAATGCAAAGCCTTTGGAGACTTTATAAGGATCAGTAACCCCGTTGAAATGAAAAGTCGATCAAATGAACTGGTAACAACAAACTGACAGGGCGGCTCTAACAACACGGGGTCGATTAAACAATCGCAAACCGACCAGATGTCACCAATGCGACGGTACGTGCAACAATAGCCTTTTCGCGAGTTCAAAGGGAAGACATGAAACTTCCACATCACCAACAAACACACACAACGCTAACTTCTGTGAAGCTAGCAGGTCAGCTAACACAGTCAACCCGTTTACGTTAGTTACGTCCAAGTCGAGTTAACTCGATATCCAAATCACCTTTTTTTCTCAGCGCTTGGAGAAACAATTGTAGACATACTGTCGCGTGAGACAGTGATAACAGAAAGCTTAAATATAAACTGTGTCAAGTAAATACATTCGCTAACATTACCAGTATGGGAGAATCCATCTTCCTTCTTGTTAGCAAACTAGCTAGTAGTAGCAAGCTAGGATATCCTACGTAATACAGCAAATTGGGCTCGCTCCCATTGGCTGACGTAGCTGCTGCGTTGTGCGTACGGGTCAAAGATCACTACACTAACAGGGCACGACCTTTCTTTATATGTCCATGGGCGCAACGCCAGGGCTGAAAATACGTTTAATTTGCTGAAAGTGAACCCATATAGATCAGCATGAAGTACACCCGGACCTACCGGTGACTTGACATTTTCTGCTACCCGTCAGATTTTGCTCCCTAGTGGTTCTGCGCATGCGCATTCCGAAAATAACAATCCTGCGTGAGCAGCCGTCAGATTCTGCTACCTTTTTTTGCTACCGAGAATTTTCTTCAAAATGTTTTTAACTGCGTAATTATGCTACACATATGTTTAAATTGTGCCTTTTGACCTGTGAGCATGTAGACACTGGCTTTGCTGCTGAATATAGAAATTAAATGATAGGCTTTTCTATGTGTTAACTTTACCAGACTCGGAGTGGAGAAAGTTTTCGCCGGTGGTGGTGGTGGGAGGGGGGTGTACATAGGTAGTGGTGTAAAATAACGTGATTCTGTAGCGGGAGCATTATTTGATAGAGACAATTGATCTCACATTATACCCTACTAAATCTATAATAACGTTATAAAGTAGCATAAAAATATACAGCTTTCAGTGTAGGCTACATGGGGTGAGTAGTGGTGTTGTAAGTAACGTGATTCAGTAGTGGGAGCATTATTTGATAGTTAATGGGTCTACAGATCAAATACGCTACCAATTACGTGAGGTAGCATTTTCTGATAGGGTAGCATAATTTGATATAGGCTATTAAACACTAACAGCATCAATATGCTCCCCATATTCCTACAGTGTAGGCTACACTGTGTGTAGGCCTACATAGGGTGAGTAGTGGTGTAAAATAACGTGATTCTGTAGTGGATGCATCGTTTGATGAGGTAATTGTCTATACGCTACCATGACGTAGGGTAGCATTTTCTGATAGGTAGCAAAATCTGACGAGGGAGCAGAAAATGTCAGAACACCGGCATGTCTTACACATTTTCCCCTTAAGTAGGCCTATGTATAGTTGCAACTTGATAGACTATAATGTCGCTCTAGGTTTTTCTCCACTTTATTTACTATGTTATCATACCCTATCTTCTGCTACAATTAATAAAGCCTAGTAACATTAAAACTATCCCATTACTGGATTCATTTATCAAACTAGTAAAATATAAAGGTGATAGGCCTATGTTTAATAATTCACACAGATCTATGTAGGCTCAGCGATGGTGGGTATAGGGACTCTTCTGCATATTTTGAGTTAGGCATGCAGGTTAATGATTGAGGGTCAGATATATATGATACGTACCTTATTCCTCCACCAAATATAGTTTTATTGTTGCAGTAGCATAATAATAACATAATCAAAAGTTCATTAAAACTATTTGAATGCATTCATTAAATTAAATAGGCCATGTTAGAATTAAAATTAGTAGCCTATTGGAGTCAAAATAGGTAGGCCTATGTGGCTTAGCCTACTGTAGCTAAAAAAAATCATCATTATGAGTAGGCTAATGATGATGTGCTGCTTGTATAGGACTGTATGGTATTGAAAACTATCTAATTTACAGGCCAGTTTAGTTTACTCGTACTCATCAACATCTTTTTTCGGGATCCTCCTACATTTAACCAACCCCAATTATCTTAGTTCCCACTTCTGGGAAGCATTTGGAAACCAAGCCTGGTGGGGATTTCCCTCTATCTAACTCCATGAATGACATCACTGGTCGGCCTCACTGTAAGTAATTTTTTCAGACTGAGTTTCAAATACTATCCTACAGGAATATGTTCAGTGTGATGCAAATGGTGGAGGCCTACAGCTTTCATAAAGGCCTAGTTGCAAAAACTGTATTGTAAAAAGATACAAACTATTTTGAAAGGAATTCCTAACAGCCCTGCGGGCAACCATGAAATGTCGCAATACTGCACCATGTTTACACAAATCAGCCACTAAGATTTCAAAAATGACCCTGGTTAACGAAGAAACAGTATGCAGCTTCAACTCGCTCCGGGTAACAGGTTAAAAAGGTTCTCAGATACTATTTTGCCATCTAATTTTAGACATCTAACACATTAATACCTTTGCGTGTAGGCTAACTGAAACTCATGATGAACCCTTCACAGTGATGATGAATATGACATGATTATTATGTCTTTGGAGTTTTTAAGTGCAGGACTTCTACTTGGAACAGAGTTGGCTATTTGTGTACTGTAGTGCTACTACTTTTACTTAACCCATTGATGACGGCTGCTGCGCGATGCCACATTGGCTCTCCTGCCTGATGCTGCGTCGCGCAGCATTATTACTTTATCTAATTTTCATGGCATTCCCAGCATAGAATGCACTGCCATTGGTTCAAATACACATGAGGTGGGTTTTCTTGATTTTTTTAAGACCACGTGACCACCCAAAAGTTGTGTGGTTTGCCGAAAATCATGTCAATCAAAAAAATTAAAAATTAAAAAATAAAACAAAATAATAAAAAAAATACGCCAGCTATGTCGGCGACAGAACAGTTAGTGGCGTTTGGTGCGCAGAATCAAGGTCTACTATAGACTACTGACGAAAATCACACAACATATTGCATCTATTTATTAACAATATTTAATAATTTTCTAATTCATCTAATTTTGACGATTTTTAGAAATATTTGTTGGTTTGTAAGCGCTAAGGGAGCATGTTTAAATAAAACCTGTGAACCTTAACTTTTAAATGTATTTTATTTCATGTTTCTATGTGCTACACAGGCTTAGATATTTAGGTTTTGGTAGACTTGACAATTCGTACTATTTTTTCAGAAAACCCTCAGGCATTAAGGACATGCATCCTAGATTGCCATAGTCATCAATGGGTTAAGTAAGGATATTCTTTCACCACTGGAGTACACAATCAAATAATACAAATACATTACAGTACATTTCAACTGCAACTAAATAGGAGAGAGATGGTGATGACAGAAAGTTAAATGATAAATCAACATTTAGGATAAATGAGCATACAAAAGGTATGCCATGCTAAATATGAAATTCCTTAAAAAATGTAGCCACTACTGTTTTCTTTTTAAATAATAGTCTAAAAATGTATGCGCTTACACTTTCCCTACTCATCAAACATGATGTAAGGAAACCATTCCTCAAGAGACTAATATATATTATGATTATTTTTATCTTTTTAAGAATGGGACATTAATCAACATGAGCACCATGAGTCCATCATGTAAAAGTGCCAGATTTAGCCATACAGGCTCATTTTCATCTGAAGTCCCTGTCTCTTATATCTCCTGTTCGAGTTCAGTTGATTTTTGCCGTAAGTTATGTCTATTGCTCACAAAGAAAACTATAAGAAAATATAGGATATTGACAACATAGCAATAGACAGAAATAATGAAGTACTGAACTTGCATGCTGCTTCCCTCTCTTCAGCTTATGCCAGTAACCACAGCAGTTAGCAGTTCCCTTCCTAAGAACCAAGTGAGACTTTTATCAGCATTTAGCAGAGCTTCCGCCAACCAACATCCTCCTTTCCTTACCTTCCCTCTCTGTGTCTGTAATACCATCCAGCCTTGATATTCAGTGTTACACACACATGTTTACAATTGCCTATGTATGTAGACAAGTCAAAGAAAGAAAAACTTATTTTTGTTTTATTTCCTTCTTTATAATTTCTATTTTCCAACACCAGTTTTATAATACATGAATGTGTGAATACAAAAAATCAAGCTGCAAATAAAACGTATCAGAAAGTACTTGAGAAATGCAATACTCTTGTTACGAAACATTTTAATCTAAGCATCTTGAGATAAGCGCAGGCCTTATTGAGACATTCAGAGGAATGATGCCGCATGTTCAGGTTCCTCATTTGATCTGTTTGAGGTTGTGATAATGTGTGACCATCATGACACTCATTTTAAGAAAACAACAATGGAAAGGTATTCTCTGAATCCCATCTCGTTCTACATCTCTGAGGACAATTGTGTGCAAGAGATTGTTTTGCGTCCTTCTCATTTGAATGTGCATCTTCAATAGTGTCCACGACACATGAAGACCAATATGTAAAATGGTATATCATCTTCATGCCATATGTGGATCAAACTCACACCCTTACAGTTGTGTAATGGTGCATATCATGATAACCAGTTTTACATATTAGTTAAATTAGAAGAAGTAAGAAATCACATTTTAACAGATAAATTATTAGCATTTCCTTCAAGATTCAGATCAAGTTGTAAAAAATAATAATACTCTATCTGCCCTCTCTATTTTCTTCCTCCTTCCCAGAAGCAGACTCCAAAAATATTCCCCTTCTGATACCACAACCCAAGGCACACATCCATTTTGTTTAGTAGTGAGGAGGTTTTTCCTCTCGTGTCTGATACATCTTGCTGGACGTTAAGACAAAACCAAAGATGCCACATTCCTCCATCTTTAACAAATGAAATGCCATGGAAACAACATGATACACAGAGGAGGTGTGGAACAAAACATGGAGAAAACACATGGTCAACATTGACACGATGGTCATTAAGGGAATTTCAGCCTAAGCCAGTCAAAAGTGGGCAGTTCCCGGCCGACATGTCTGGTTTATTTTTTAAATAGAGTTCATAGCACTGAGGTGCACAATAAGAAAAAAAGGCTGACAACCGCCCTGAGAGGTTCAGGCAAGCTGGAAAGCAGAGATGTCAAAGACTAATTGAAGCAAACAAACACAAACAGGGAACGTGGGCGTTGATCTGGGAACTGTGTCCAGATTGAAAACCACTGTGGTTGCAGTAATAACAGGTTGCTGTTTGGCATGCTGTAGCAGTGGTTGAGTCAGGGGCTGGGTGCTAGGAAGTTGGGTTGGGAAGTCCCTTCTTTGATTCCTGGTAGACATTCACCTTTCTTGACTCTGTCAGCCACCTACTTTTTCCATCTTTGAACAATGACAGAGAAAACACCAAGATTTACGTCTCAGCGCAATGGGATATTGTAACGGGCCAGACAAAACTGATGATTATTTTTGAATTTACAGTGTCCTAATGAAAATCTTTATCAAATGTTTTTGTTTATTAAAATCCCTAAAATGTATATGTGATTCCACTTAAAAATATATTTTCAATTTTAATTCAGAATTGGTTTTCTTTTTAAATAAAGTTCCACAAACCTGTTTATCTACATGCCTTGTTCTTGGATAATTAAAATCCGATTGTTAAAGACTCTGTAAGTTGCTTTATTGATTATATGTGAAGTGCAAAGGAAGCTTCTAGGAATTAGTTACATTAGTGTTTACCCACTACACAAATATCCAACCTGCCTTTACATTTATTTATCTTTTTTTATATACATTTCCTCACTTGAGAAGCCATTTGCTGTTATAAGTATCACATTAAGCTGAGGAAAGATCACCTTTTAAATGATGAATATTTTCGATAAATTATTTTGATTGGCTATGCATTTCTAAGAAAAATAAATTCCATTAAATTCAGTGTTTATTTGAATGCACGTCTTGCATTACAGCTGTTTTATTTGCAAATGACTGCAGTCTTTTTTTTCTCTTTTCATAACATGGAACCGGGGTCCCTTGTATGTAAGTGATTCTACATTTTTCAATGTGCCTTGTGTACAATTCACGAAATTGACTTACTTACTTACAAATAAGCATTTGAATGTTGTTATTTTATGAAGACTTTGCGGGTATTATTTTAAATATTCTATAGGGTTGTGACATGTTTAGCCACAAAATATGAGGCATAGTTCAGTTTGTCAATTAATGATTTCTGTTATCTTCATACACTTCATAAAATGAAATCCATCCACCATGTTGTACTCCATGTAAACAGTAGGGGGTCTTTTACGGAGCATGAACAGTCTTGAATATTTCATGTGATGCAGATTAGTTCCAAAATCATGATTGACACAGTGACAGACTGTAATCCATCACAGTGCATCAGGATAAATATGCATTTGTCTACGGAACAATGAACATGCACCATCTCTATTCTCAGTAATTGTGTGATAGCTGTTGCACAACAGAGCAGTACACATAGCTTTTGTTAATTCCCTGCTCACAATGCTTCACATCAGGGCAATGAGGGGATTTTTTTTGTGAGGGATTTTAATGGTCACTTTCTATGTAAGACACGCTCCCCTCTATTCTCCCCCTGATCCTCTCTCTCCCTCGGCGGTTGCTCTGCCAGATAGAGGAACAATGTAGTCTTTCTTACCTGTTGGAGGGTGTACATTCCATCCCTGCTAAACTAAGTCCCAATCATGCCTCCAACCCACCCCTGCTTCAACAAGGCCCTCAATGCAATGTAATGACTCCAGGTGCTCCACATCACACTCCTCGTAGCTTTCGTTTGGGAGTATTTTAAAAGGACACAGTTCTTGTAGGTTTCAGACAGGACAGAGGCACCCATCTGACTAGTTTTCAAACGCTTTCAATTGTTCTTATTTGGATGGTTTTATGTGTTGTGTCATTGCATAGTGAGAATCAAAATTGTTTTCAGGTTTGTTTTCTCCAATTTGTAAACATCTACCTAATTCAGCGTGGACTGACAGAATGATGGCCAGACTGTTGGTTTGTGGTTTGCTTTGTGGGCAAAAGGGAAATTCAGGGGTTGGGGTGCAAGTGTGCTATTAAGAATACAATAGTGTAAAAAAAAGTGGTGTGGGTGCTTTACAGGAAGATTACGTTTGTCTGCACAGAGCCATCCCATTTATGCCGGTGGCTGTGTGTGCAGCTGAGCAGAGAGAGACAGACAGTTGAATAAGCGATAGGGGCAAGTGGCCTCGTGTGTTTTGCTTTTTTTGAGATCTGTTAGTAAGTGACAATTGTGGAAGGGAACAGAAAAACTTTTTTCAAATTTTTTCTTAACACCAGGACTGAAGGCTTTCTTTTCCCTTTTTTTCTTTTTTTACTCATCACCTGTTGAAGAGGCAGGGAATGTTGTTCAGGTATGTTCATTCAAATCTGCCTCCTACTAATTTGTCAGATCTTTCCTTTTTATATTGCAATGAAGTTTGTATCGCAGATTGTATTTAAGTAGATGTAAAAGTAAACTAGGAAATTAGGACATAGGACATTGCTAAAACTTCCAGCTTCATTCAAGTTATAAAGAATACAGTATAAACAATATTATAGATTTCCTTTGTACGTTAACAAGTAGAGTCTCACAAATGAGATTTCATTAGAACATCATGCCAACTTTATTTATTTGACTTACAGTTTTGTCATCTTTGGTTTACTGACTGAACCAGTGAATAAAGTTGAGTGTCGACAGTGAATTATGTTTCTTTACGGTTAAGGAAACAGCCCTAACACAACAGCGGTTATGGAAGGATATAATAGTGTTAACCCCATTTGAGAAACCTTAATCATCCCAACATAATTCACGTATGGCGGGCAATAGCATATAGCCTCACACAGACAAATGGAATTATAAGACACTATTACAAATGTAATACACACAGTTCATTTTGAAAGTCAATGTGAAGATATTAGACGTAATAAAAATCTTAAAATGAAAAAGAGGAAACACAATTGATAACAACAGACATAAAATATGTTTCATATTGAATTATGTAACATTTTGCAAACACCTCAGGGTGACACAGAAAGCCTTATTTTTAGATGTATTTAATTCTACTTTAAAATGTTTAAATAATTAAGATAACTTTACTTTATCCACCTACTATAGGTCATATCACAACAAGAAAGCAGTTTTATGCGTTATAGTGAAGAAGTTTCAGGCTGCCACTTGACATACATTTTTTGCATTTATTGTTGATGGACTCCAGCTTGTTCAAAAAAAATTTATTAAATCAACACAGGCTTATGAATGACATATTCTTTGAAGGGACTGTTCCACGTAGAGGGTAAGAATGTGTGCAAATGTGCAGTATATTGCCGAACACGTATGTAGAAACATATTTGTTGTTGTATGAGCCATTGTTTCATTTGTGTATTGAAAACTTTTACAGAGCCTTTTAATGAAAAAAGTTCCAGATGTAAAGCTAAAAAAATAATGCTTACAGTCACAGCTTAGCCAAAAGAGTTATTAAGATTTCTGCTGTCATAGCCTTGCACCAAATTTTCCATTACAGACATCAGGCCTCAGTCTGTCTTGTAGAGCATGCTGTTTTCCCGCAGATTGTCTTATCAGGGGTCGGCATAGCTGCACCCCGTGGCAGCTGATGGGAGGAGTCAACTCAACTGAACCTTTGTTTGTTCCAAAAGAGCATACATAGCACCCAGATAGTTATTTAGCACTGACAGGTCCACAGCTAATGTACCATATGTATAAGCAATATTAAAGGCCTGGTATGACTTGACGGTTCACAGATACTTAGGCTGAGTAAAAGTGTTGTCTCTATTTCATCTTAATGGTGTATCAAAGTTTAAAAGGTGAGGCAGGTGCTAACTTGCAGCTCTGTATCCCCATCAGGTTGAAGACTCTGTCCTGAATGTGTTCAACGGCCAATTATGTTCTCCCACTGAGGAGGACCAGTGAGGTAGGTAGCCTATATCTAAGAACTTGAAAAACAGGCACAACAATACATTACCAACCCTAAAACGCACTTTTAAATGAGTTGTTTTAGTTAATTCATTAACGACTTTTTTAATTTTCTATTACAAGCTATTAACCAATCCCGGAAGGCTGTGTAGGGGATTGTCCATGTCAACTAATTTCCCTGGAGCCAGGTCTCATGGAGCTCCTCAGGACACCGAGATGGATGTGGCTTGGCAGGAGCTGATGGCCATCACAGAGCTGCAGGTAACTACTATAACACTGACACACAGAGAGCACTGTAAAAAAAACAATTTGTATTGCAAAGTGGTATATTATGATTTGCCTTCTCCCAGATATGCTCCTTTCTTTAACACATGCATGCTGACGCTCCCTAAACTGTTCAAACTAACCAAGACCTCTAGCAACCTCAGCGGATATGAATAGGCAATTTTATCCATGGTTTTTAAGATGTCAAAATGGTCCAGTCTGCCTTCCCTTTAACCAATAGTCCCTTGCAATCAATGCTTCTCCCTTTATAGTCTTATTTCTGTGCATTTTGATTAGTCTTAGTTTGATTATTTTTCTTTTACTGTTGCTCTTTTGTTTTGGAAGCACCTTGAGATTTCGTTGTATTTTAAATTAGGCTATATAAATTACATTGATATTATTAGTAGTATGAATCAACAGGTAATCTGTGGTTGGTAAATTAAATATTTATTTGGAATTGCTCAATATTTTTTGTATCATTCAAGTGGAATATATACATATTTTTTTTTATACATTTACATCTGATGCTAACTGTTAAATAGCACAGTCAGCTGAGGAAGGCAACAATGGCACATTTGAGTAATGGCAGGATGAAGAGATTGTGAGGGGGCAAGTGCTGTATGTTGCTAGCGGCCCCCCTGCACCGCACAATAGCCATCTGTTTCCAGGTGAAACCCGATCACATCTGAGACCCCTTCATAGGCTATGGGTGGCATGCTGAAGTGGGGGAAAACTGTCCTGTAGGGAGCCAGTTGAATTGTGAAAATACACTTTTCCGGTAATTAAGTCAGTCTTGTAATTAAGTTTAGTAAATATAGTCATTGCCTCCATCACTATATTACTGTTGATGTGACATGAATATGTCATAACTGGGCAAACTGTTTTTTTGTAACCACAGTTTGAAGACCCCGGCGAAGGCTCCTATGAAACAACACAGTACCAAAGCATGGAGCCCATGGTCCCCATGGGAGGGTACGGGATGGCTCAGTCCCATTCGGAGCCACCCCCTGCTGCTTGTGAACTTAGCACTGTTGACACTTATGGTGGATGTTACTCTGACGAGGTGCCCGTCTGTCGACTAGGTGGCAACGCAGAGGCAATGTACGGCCACCCTGGATCTCAGCACAATCAGAGGGTGCTCCCTGTCTCTTCTCACACACAACCCACACTCATGGTTCCAAGGGAACCGGCGATGAACATGTCAGGACCCAGTCAAGGGCACAGGAGGGCCAACGCCTGTCTCTCTCATGGTCAGCACATGCTGTGGACTGCTCAGGGAGACATTTCACACGCTCGCTCAGGTGATGATCTGGAGTCGGATTCAGGTCTGTCTCTTGGTTCTAGTCCACCTTTGGCATCCCCAGATAATCCAGTCGGTGGTGCACCTGGTTACCAGAGTGCAGATGTATGCATGGCATACAGTGATGGTGAACCAGACAGCATGAGTGAGCACGCCAGCGGAGCACACATCAATTACTCAAACTACCACAATCAAGCACGCTCATATTTACACTCAGGTGCAAATCAATCTTATTTTTCAACCCAGCCCATTTTATCTCATGCACAGCACAATGCTCTGACTCCCTGGTCAGTAAAACAGCAAGGTCAGACCAATGCCCTGAGCAACATGTACAATACCTCTGGAGTGTCCAGCAGAGGGAGCTCACAGCATAACACATATACCAAACCACAAGGAAGTGTCTCCACTGCTGCTTCTTTGAGCAGAGATGAGAGGCGGGCCATGGCTTTGAAGATCCCCTTCCCCATGGATAAGATCATCAATCTGCCCGTGGATGACTTCAATGAGCTCCTGACACAGTATACTCTGACCGATACTCAACTAGCACTGGTCAGGGACATAAGACGGCGGGGGAAGAACAAGGTGGCAGCTCAGAACTGCAGGAAAAGGAAGCTTGATGGCATAGTTCACCTTGACAGAGAACTGAACCAACTACAGGCCCAAAGAGAGCACCTGTCACAGGAAAGGCTTGAGTTTAAGCGCAATTTGGCTTTTATCAAATGTCGCCTGGCAGAACTCTACTCAGAAGTATTTTCTCACTTAAGAGATGAAGATGGACATCCATACTCAATAGACGAATATTCCCTACAACAGACACCTGATGGTAAAACCTATTTGGTACCTCACACAACTATGCACGATAGAGAGCAAAGCTAAAGCACCACGGATATTCTCATGTCACACAAGGTTTACTTTCTTAACTGAATACATTAAGTGCAAGTTTAACATTTAATGTGGCTATGACTTAACCCTCATGTGAAACTCGCTGATCATGTACACTCTTAATTCCATTTGAATAGAATGAATCCAAACCAATTGTTTTATTAAAAAAATACTTTATTTAAAAAAAAAGTAAGAAACTGCCCAGCAGTCTTGGGTATAAAAGGTAAAGTCTTCAAAAGCAGCATGACTGTTCACCAAACCTGTGAAAACAGAATCAAGTTAATAAACACAACTTGGGTAAATGATGTGCAAGGATTCTGATGATTTTTTATTTTATTTACCCGATTTAGCCATTGTCACTGAAATGATGTCAGGTTTTTGGAGTTCATGTTCGGTGTTTCCTAGAAAGCAGAAAAGCCAAATAAGTAAAATGCAACCAGAAAAAACACTGTTATTCACTGCATGCAATGTTAAGGACCTTATGCACATTTACGAGGGTTTACCAGTCAGAATTGGTGAAAGTCATAAGACTTGTTTGCACTATTTGTTACATCATTACTGGGCTTCAAAACTCACTCTACCAGCTACATGACAAAATCAAGACATACTATCAGTAGTTGAGAAGTCTGGTCTTACCTACAGACAGCATATAAGCCTTTTCGTAGCTGCTGCCTGCTAGCCTCAGGCTTCTGTTCTCACTCTCCCCTGCTTCAATGATCCTGGCGATGGCTTTGCTACTTCTCTCCCTCAGCTGGCTTCCATGGCTAGCCTCAAAGACTTTGCATGTAAGCTAGCATCCTCCAGATGATCTTTGCAGAACTCAGGGTAGAGTCTGTCCCAAGTGATGGGGCTCTTTATGTTGAATGTATTTGTACACCACTTCTCATTCCTCCAGCAGTACCATAAATGCATACATATGTAGCATGTTGTGACTAGTACAGGGCCTTCCTTGCATCTCAGGGGAACGGGCCTTTTCAGACTCCTCACATGTTGCAAAATGTGTCCCTCACCCCCACTTGTGCAGTATCCCTTTCACAAACCACTGAAGAAGCTACCACGACTTTTTAAAAAAAACTGAATGATGTTTTATTTCAGCTTGATTGGGTGCAGATACAAATAAAAACCAGACTTAAAAGAAAAATCTACATAAAACCTCATTGGAATGCTTGCTTCCCAGAAACACATGAAAAAAAATCAAAACAAAAAAGCACAAGACGTTTAAATGAAGACCCTCCATGATTTATCTAATGTACATCTCTTCTTGCAGCAGCTGTAACCTGCCACAACTGTTTGGCTGAGCAGATTTAGGAGGTACACCTGCAGCTGCCCTGTCACTTCGCTTGCTCTCCTCTCCTTGCTCTCCTCTCCTAAGTACTCAGTCCTGTTGAACAATATGGAACAACATTGTTAACTGTGCACTGACTTTGTATGACCTGAGATCGAGTGAATTTTTTTAATTTACTGAATTAGTCATCTACACTTAACGAGTCCCTGCATCTACAAACTGGTTTTATGGTACAAAAACATAGTTCGGCCATGCATTCAATTCCTCACCACTTTAAAATCGTCCTGGACGGCCATATCCACCGCCGGTGTTTGATCCACCTCCATAACCGCCACCTGAAGACAAAACAAGGTTGGTTTATAGAAGCCATGAGCCATAGATGGACAGTAAACTTCCTTGTATCTGATGTCTCCCGTCTTACCAAAGCTACGGCCGCCACCACTTCCACCACCACCGCTGCTGCTGCTGCTACTGCCAAAGTTGTTCTTCATGGGCCCAAAGTTAGAAGCCTGGGGGTCGTAGTGGCCCATGTTGTTGTAGTTATTTCCGCCGCCACCACCACCACCACCCCCACAATTACCTGCGATAAAATAATAACATCATAACAACTTAAAACCACATCTCGAGCACAGAATGGTACGGTTGGGTAGGAAAGGGCTAAAGACACTTACCATAGCCATTGCTGTCATAACCATTTCCTCCATAGCCACCGCCACCTGCTCCTCCTCCTCCTCCGCCCTGGTTGTAACCTCCTTGGTTATAGCCCCGGTTGCCACCATTATTATATCCACCAGGCCCACTGCCATAGCCTACAAAACACATTATATTTTGAGTACACTGTCGAATAATAAAAAATAAAAATTGAGCCGCAAAAATTTCATTCTTACCGCCGCCACCACCACCACCGCCGTCACCTCCATTGTAATTGTACGGGCCATCTCCATAACGACCGCCTCCCCTTCCGCCGCCGCCACCACCACCTCCTGAGAAAAAAATAAAATAAAAAAAAAAAAAACATGAAAAGGTCAGCTAAAACATTTGATTGAGAAATAAAAACACTCCAATATATTTAATGAGATTCCTTACCCTGATTGAAGCCTCTGTCGTACTCGTAGGGCCTACCACCACCGCCGCTGCTGCTGCGACCTAATGCAAAACAACCATTAGCCAAGTGGATTGATTGGTCCAATATGAAACGGTCGTTTCATATTAGTTTTTTAGCATAAGTTAAGTGTACCTCCTCTCATACCCATTCCTTCAGTCTGCATTTCCTGTCTGGTGAGGGCCTTCCTCACCTCACAGTTGTGAGAGTTGATTGTGTGGTATTTCTGGACTGTGGGATAGAAAATATTTTAAGCAGCCAGTCAAGACAATTAGTTCTATATTGAAACAACAAACTGAAACAGACTACATTCGTACTCACTGACAATCCTGTCAACGGAATCATGGTCATCAAAGGTCACAAAGGCAAAGCCCCTTTTCTTTCCAGTATTGCGATCCGTCATGATGTCAATGACCTCGATTTTGCCAAACTGTTCAAAGTAATCTCGCAGATGTGACTCCTCTGTATCTTCCTTAATGCCTCCAACAAATATCTTCTTCACTGTAACGTGTGCCCCTGGTCTGTTTGAGTCCTGTGAGCACATAAGTTTGATTTCTTTAGCCACACTTGTCACAAATTCTCACACACACACACGGCAGGTTGTCAAATATTTATAAAAATAAATAATTCATCATACCTCTCTAGAGACGGCTCGTTTGGGTTCAACAACTCTTCCATCAACCTTGTGGGGGCGGGCAGTCATGGCAGCATCAACTTCATCAACTGATGAGTATGTAACAAAACCAAAACCCCTGGATCTTTTGGTGTTGGGATCCCTCATGACCTAAAAGTGGAGGAATCAATAATCGCAAATGTAAACCACAAGTCAAACTTTCAATTGTTACAATGTAACAAAAGGTTACAATGCCAGCCAAGTGAATGCGTTTTTCCAAAGAACTTACCACACAATCTGTAAGGCTCCCCCATTGCTCAAAATGAGCCCGCAAGCTTTCGTCTGTGGTCTCGAAGCTCAACCCTCCAATGAACAGCTTTCGAAGCTGCTCCGGCTCACGTGGGACCTGCACAATGGATCAAGAAAGACACTTGCAAAAAAGATCCAAAACACAGTATTTAAAATCAGTACTTGCTGTAATTTCGGTAATATTGTTGGCAATAAACCACTCGCAGCAACAGCTTGCAAATAAATGATTAACAAATCCTGCGTCACATATCAAACATCGGGACAGGGTGGATGAGGGAGACACAGCCGCCATTAACGTTAGCATACTATGTTGAATTTGTTTAGCCTTAGGAGTATGCATCCTTGACGCGTTTGTGCCAACGCATGTTTTTTTCGTTTTGGCATCTACTATACAACAACATCACATCACAGAATTAGAATTAGAAGTCGTGAATTTCGAACATAGCGGTCGGCTGGAACAAAAGGCCATGCGGCCCAGCTGCTATAAAATGGCGGCTTTACAATCCTTGATAGCTGCTGCTGCTATGGTGAACACGCTGCGCCGCTGATCTTTGCTAATTCAGTACGGCTTCGGGACAATATAATTTCTAAAACGCCAAATGTATACGGAAAACGACTGAAAAGCTTTCATTCGATTGTAATACTCACGTCTTTGGACATGTTGATGCCAAATGCTCGGTTACTCCTTGTAAACTGACCGGAGGAAGGGGATCTGCGTCAGACAACTCCAGCACTATACTCTACTGTAGAATAAATAGCAAAGGATCCGCCTATTCCTCGCAGCCATTGGGCAGTTGTTCCCGCTGCAGTCTGTCGTCAGCATCCCGTGCAAATTGATTGGGCCAAATTAGATCAGTCACCATTAACAGCCAATAACAATTCAATAGGTGTGTGTCACTATCACAAACAACTGTCTTTGGATATTAAATGGGAGGCGATGTTTATTTCTAAAATATAGCCTTTTTTGTGCGTGTAACCCTATATGTCCATACTGTTCCATCGGATCTGTATATTTACATTTACCACATGATTAGTACCATTAATACAATGACAGAAGGCTCGAAAAATAGGATATTACGGCGATACATCGCCATTTCCATAAGATTATGATTTTTGACTGTGAAACGAGAATATACCATTCACCGGCACATACGATTATATGTAATATGTGTATTCAATTGAGACAAACAATTCAGATGTAATGCAATACATAAGAATGAAATGTATGTTGTCATCATAGTAGGAGCATTCGTTGGGCAAATGGCAAATATAGGTCATCAGCTGACCAACGGGGCGGGTGCATTTATTGTGCACCTTTAGCGCGCGCTTTTTACGCACAAGCTTTTATGTGATCCAGGCTAGAAGCTAAAGTAGCAACTGGGTTGGCCTCACTTACACACATCAATCTAAGAAAGACACGCGCTATCGCACAGGGTAACTGGTCTAAATCGGCGGTCCACAAGTCCAAAGGGTAAGGATTATTAAACGTATTGAAGTGATGCTACCAAGTGTCGCTCGACATTTGCGTTCTTATGTGTGTCAAAGACAGCTAGTGTTAGCTTGTTGAAGCGTTAGCTTGCAAGCTACTTGTTTGCCTTTCATGGCCATTGCTTAGCAATTAGCATAAGCTAGCAAACACAGCATTTATTTCTGACTCGACGTCATTGTAAAAGAGGGTCACCCCTCAATTGGTCTTTCGAGGATAAATAAAGGAAAATGAATTTCGTTGCTATGTGTACATATTCCGTTTTCTGGTAAAATTATCAAACCTTTTAAAGTATGTAGGTTAATGGACGTTTACTGTCTGTTTTTTAGCCTGCCACTTAGCTATGCTTTTTTCTTTTTGTTGTGCCTGTTGCGAATTAGAGAAACCAGAATGAAATTGTGTTTTCGTTGATGATAGTAATTCTTCAGCGTTAACGTTTAGTTTATAACTGCATGCGTTGTGCTTAACAGTATTTAGACGACAAAATCGGCAACAGCTTTGGTAGTTTTCCATATTTTCTTTTTAACGTTAGCTTCTCTGTCGTTTTCTTGCACAGGTAAGGGCCATTGACCTGCGACAGAGTAGTATACAGCAACAAACTCGGCTATGGGCAAAAAGTCTCGCGATGATGACTCTTCATCCTCTGAGGAGGAAGAATATGTTGTGGAGAAGGTGCTGGACAGGAGGGTGGTGAAAGGCAGAGTTGAGTTCTTCCTGAAGTGGAAAGGATACTCAGAGTAAGTTGTAATCTTGCCATCAAGCTACTGCAAGTCCTTGCACCTACTGCAGACTTAAAACAACATTGGGCTACAGTTGATATTGCACTCACCGGCCACTTTATTAGGTACACCTGTTCAATTGCTTATAAAAACAAAAAGCTAATCTTCCAATCACATGGCCCCAACTCAATGTATTTATTCATGTAGACGTGGTCAAGACAACATGCTGAAGTCAAACCGAGCATCAGAATGGTGAAGAAAGGGGATTTAAGTGACTTTTAACGTGGCATGGTTGATGGTGCACGGCAGGATGGATCCATACTCTCATGTTGTTTACGCCAAATTCTGACCCTACCATCTGACTTTCACAATTGAAATCGAGACTCATCAGACCAGGCAATACTTTTCCAATATGTTATTGTCCAATTTTGGTGAGCCTGTGTAAATTGTAGCCTCAGTTTCCTGTTCTTAGCTGACAGGAGTGGTACCCGGTGGGGTCTTCTGTTGCTGTAGCCCATCTGCTTCAAGGTTGGTCGTGTTTTGCGTTCAGAGATGGTATTCTACATACCCTGGTTGTAACCAGTGGTTATCAGAGTTACTGTTGCCTTTCTATCACTTTGAACCAGTATGCCCATCCTCCACTGACCTCTGACTTCAACAAGGCATTTTAGTCCACCCAAATGCCGCTCACTGGATACTTTTTATTTTTTGGGCCATTCTCTGTAAACCCTAGAGATGGTTTGAAGTGAAAATCCCAGTAGATCAGCAGTTTCTGAAATACTCAGACCAGCCCTTCTGGCACCATCAACATGGTCATGTTCAAAGTCACTCAAACCCCCTTTCTTCCTTATTCTGTTGCTCGGTTTTAACTTCAATAAGTTGTCCCGTCCAGGTCTACATGCCTAAATGCATTGAGTTGCTGCCATGTGATAAGGGCTGATAAGTTATATGTGCTAACAAGAAAATGAACCGCTGTACCTAATAAAGTGGCCAGTGAGTGTATATAGTATTATTATACACATATGATTATAGTTTTGGGTGTATTTTATGAAGTTTCCACAAAGCAACAACCTGGGACACTGCTCATTAACTATAATGTGGATATGTATTTGGCAAGCGGGCATTCATTGCCCTTTTGATTCAGATACAACATTCAGAAACAGTAATGTTGCTTTAAAGACCCAAAAAACAACACATAAGAACATAACGTTTTGAACATCACAAATTATATAAAGTTTGAACTGATGACATTGATTTCAATATATTGATGCTGGTGGTACTGAGACACAGCACTGTGATCTTCCTCAGAAAGCACAACACATGGGAACCAGAGAAGAATCTGGACTGCCCTGAGCTTATTTCAGCGTTCATGAAGACCTACAAGAAAAGCAGCAGTAGCAGCACCAGTGGTGGGAGCTCCACACCTAGCGGCGGGGCCAGCAAAACAAGCGCAGGTCCTTTGGGGCGCACCAAAGACTCCAGTACCTCCAAGAAGAGAAGCTCGGATGATGATGATGATGATGAGGAAGGTGGAAGCAAGACAAAAAAAAAAAAGGAGGTGCGTAATATATTGGTGCTGTATTTTTGTGTTCAATTTATTTATATGCAGTACTTGAGTGCTTGTTAGTTAATGTTCATCATACATAATGAAATACATAGGATACATTTGAAATAAAACGGCATTCAAAGCTTGCAGTGTATGTGGTCTAATTTAAAGATAAAAAGCATTTGAGAGGTTAACACCTTTTTCCAGCTTTGTGCCGCAATCATTTTCCATATACTTAATTGATTTTAGTATAGGGAAGTTATAATTATTTTATTTTTCATGTTAATATGATTGCAAACAGCAGACACATTGTGGGCCATGCATTTATTTGCTTATTTATATAAACAATTGGTCTAGTCTTGCAGTTGGTGGTACATTATTTTTAAATTATAAATATATTTAGAAAACCAATTTTTCCATCCGTCTTTCAGGACGACATTCTAGTTGCACGTGGCTTTGAGAGAGGACTTGAGCCAGAGAAGATCATTGGAGCAACTGACTCTTGTGGAGACTTAATGTTTCTAATGAAATGGTAGGATTTTTTTTATTGTTTATTTTGAACTTAATCTTTAAATAATAGTGTCATTAGAAATTGTCTTCTTTCATGCACAGGTTCCTAAGGTGACCATTGACTTTTGTCATGTGTTTGCCGTTTGTTGATTCATGGTTTTCGTCATATATATTTTTTTGGTTTAAAATTGTTACTGATGTCTTTCCTGAATACAGTTTACCTACAATTATGAGAAATATATTCATCCCCTTGCTTTGTGTCTGCTCGTCGCACCCCCTCAAACACACACTAAACTCCTATATCAACCTACATTAGTAAGGCTGTGAATCTTTTGGAATCGCATGATTCCATTCCGATTCTCGGGGTCACGATTCCCCATTCAAAATCAGATTTAGTTTGAAAGGGTATTTCAGGATATACTCCAGTCCACTCTGTGCTAAGAAGCGTTGTGGCAAATCATGGCATGAAATAAAATGAAGTCCATGTCTTATTGTTAATTTAAGTGTATTTTAATGTTAAGCTTGTAATGCATGTCATTTTAAGGCAAGTCAACATTATTGGCAGCAGCAAGATACATATTTTAAATCTATTTTGGCAAATTGTGATTTGATGTAAAATGGGAATTGCGATTTTTACATGAATTCGATTTTTTTTCACCACCCCTATACATTAACATTAGTCTCCTGTTTTACCTGTAAGACCCTCACTTTAATGATTTGTGTTCATTATCTGAAAACATAACGTACAAACAGGCAGCGAAAGTAAAACTGTGTGTACTGGTCATAATTAGTTATATCATCCTACTGCTCTACTGAATGTCTCTGGAGTGGCTGCTAAAAGTGCTATTACAAGTGCAACTTGTAATGGCATGATTCTTTCAAACGGCTCTCAAAATGCCAGATTGCTAGTGACGAATTAACCATTAGCAGCACTAATAGCCTAGCTGTCCATTCATATACAAACAGTAAACCACACCATAAAAGTTTATGTCATTACACATTAGCTGGATTGATATGCGCAGTACCTCGTCACTCATGTATGGTCAAGTTCCATTTTAGGGTGTTTGCTGGCTCAAAATGGGGCAACAGCTTCTTTATTTAACAGGGGGAAAATCTATTGGCATATAAAAAGGTGCCCTGGCCAGACCATAAGCAGATGCACAAGCTCCTTATCGTTTTATTTATTTAAATGGAGCAACTGTATAATTTAGAAATAATTGACTGTGATTTGGTGTTTAAATATCTTACTTTTTTTATTAAAAAAACAAAATGTCAAATTATTAAAAAAACTCATTTCGAAACCACCTCTCCTGCTTAAGAAATGGCTCCCAAAGCAGAGCTTTATCATTTTCAGTTTGGGGATTTAAATGTAGACTGAAACAATTATTTTTGTTTGAATCAAGGTTTAAAGATACTGACTTGTTAAACACAATTCCATTTCAGTCTTATATTGTAAAAAATAAAAAGCCTGGCTGTGTTTTTAAAACAATGGCGATTGAGCATATGACCCACTAATGAAAGCGGCTCTATCTGCTGCTATGCCCAGTAATACTATCAGTGTCTGTGCTGACTCTCCCGCTCTGCAGCGGTGCATTCCCTTATACTCAGGACATGGGAGCTCCAGACTTAGTAGTACGGAGTTCTGACCTCTTTGCCTTCTTATACATCTGTTTTGTATACATACAAAATAAGTAGAAAGTATATGGTTTCTATAAGACATGGACCAAGATCCCACATTTTCAAAATTGATGAAAGTTAATTTTGCACACTGTGGTGCCGTGTCTGAAGTGTCTGATTTTTCCGTGTACAATTTGAATGCAGCAGGCATGCCTGGGCAGACGACTGCTGTAACATTAGACTCTTTTTATACTCATAACATCTGTGTCACAATGGCGGATCACAACACAAAGAGAAAGCGTTGCACGGGTAAGAACTGCCTACCGACCTTTATACAGTCAATACGTCCGAGTCAAAGTGCAAGTGTGCAGTTATCGGAGGTTGCAAGTACAACAGATGACCTCCAGATAGATCAAACGTTTTTGCTTGTGTTGCAGTTCTGAACTCGTATTAAAGGCAAACTTCGGTCTTTATTTCATACAGGAAAGACTCCGAAGAGGCAGATCTCGTGCTTGCCAAGGAGGCTAATCATAAGTGCCCGCAGATTGTCATAGCCTTCTATGAGGAACGTCTTACCTGGCATGAAGACAGTGACAAGAAAGAGAAGGAGGCTGTTACTGCATGAGTGCTTCACCTCGGGAGGAAACGGAACCCTCCTCCACTGCAGGGACAACCTTAAGTCAGACATTTTTCACACCCAAACTCCCATCTTTACCATCTCACATACAACAATGACACATAAACAAGCGGATACTGTCTTGTTATCGCCATCCACGCACCATCGGAGCACAAAGGCCCAGACTGCTGAGAAGCATCCATCAGACTGAAAGAGAAGCTGTAGTGGACATCGGTGATATGCTACTGGGGAGGGTTTCTGCTGTTCTGTCTTTGTATTCTTTACCTTCTTTTTATATGTCTTAACGCATTATGTTTGATTCAGTTGTCAGTCAGGTATTTTGCATCGATGGCCGACGATTAGATATCAGAAAGCTGTCTTGAGACCCAGAGAAGTCTCAAATTTATCATGTTTGTCTCCTTATTTCCCAGTTTTAACGTGAAGCTTGTGGTGTTTTTATGAATTTCTTTACTCTATCACCAGTACTTTAAAGGACAAAAGAATACATTTTTTAATTTTTTAACTGCAGTGTTATCTTTGGACCAGTTATGTTAACAGGACAATCTTAACTGTATCCACAGGAAATGATACCAGCATTCATAAACAGTCATTGGGGTGTGCCACCTTGTGGCTAAAAGATTAAACATCTTTTGGGCTGCGTTAACAATCTCTGTGATGATGACCCTGCAGTTAATGGTGTTATTGATCTTGTTAGTGATACTTTTATAGATTTTTCTTTAAACACAGCGTAAGGTGGTAAAAGTCCCATTGTGATGAATAATTTGATTGTTCTTGGATATAAGTATTACATTTTTTTTCTGGCAATCTGAGGTCAATTCCTTTACACAAGAAGGATACCAGTTTTGTAGATTGCTGTACTCCAACATGGACTCTTAGGACCAAATGTGTAGTGTATACAGACTGAGTTCCTCTGTCTGTTTATTCTTAATTTTACAACTATAATTGGCATTCTTTTTAACTTTCTCCCCTTTCATACAATCAGGACATTAATCATGTACCATAATATCAGTTAGATTATTATTTCGATTGTAATTCTCTTTCATTAAAATATTTCTTTCCTTTCAGATTTATGAGTTTTGTCCCCAGTTTTTGCCGATGCAGAATTTTTTTTAAACTAGACTATTTCTTGTGTCGACTAAATGTTACAAATATGTGTACAGTGGCACCCTTTATTAAACATTTTCAATGTTAAAACTGCTGTCAGTTGGATTTTGTTGTAGCGATGTGAATGGAATTGATGATGAAAAAATAAATTACTTTAATTTAGATTAATGCCCAAGGATTAATTTAAGTTAAAAATTTCAATGACTCAATAATTGTATTGGATGAAATGAGAAATTATACAACAGTAAATTATATCAAAGCATAACATCAGCACCTTTCCTGATATCAGGGTGGAAAAATAACTACATTCTTAGGGAATAATTAAAAACAAAGGGGGTGCCCTTAGCTCAGTTGGTAGGGCGTCCCCCCCATAGGCCTCGGCCAGCAGCGGACCCGGGTTCGATTCCAGCCCATGGTCGTTCTCTGCATGTCACTCACCTCTCTGCCCCATTTCAACTCTGTCTCTACACTATCAATAAAGCATAAAGATGCCAAAAAATATATATTTAAGAATAATTAAAAACAAAAGTCACAATTGTGTCACTGTAGCTTTTTAATAATGAGACTTTTTTTTTTATCTGTGTTCTTTGTTGCAGAAAATGTTTCAGTTGCATTGTCTGCTTTTACCCAGCAGGTGGTGCTGTTAAACAACAAAGATGAACAAACCATAACTCCCATTTTTACTCTCATTCACAGTACAAACTCTTGGAAGTTGCTCACCAGTGCCACTGCAAGTTTTTCTCAAGATGTGCGGAACCCCCCTGTAGTTCCACAAACTCATGTTGTGCAGTGAAGCATGCAGTGTTTCAACTAAGTTTATTTTGATTCTGTTGTTTCATTTCAAGGTAGACCAGACACAGCATATGTCAAGCTGAAATGTGTCTAATGAAATATGCTTCCCTTTTTATGTCCGGCATTTTTTATTCTTTGATCAGATAGAGGTAATTATCCAAAGAAATTAGGAGATGGTGAAAAAAAAAAGACTTCAGGAATGACATGCACCAAAGGTCACATTTTGTTCATACATGATTGTAGCCTTAAAGCCTCAGGCCACCCCATTTACAGTTGACATAATGATGCAGTCATAACAGAAATCAATCTGTGTAAGCACATCAAGCTTAAATGACGAACCAATTACTCACAACAATATGTTTGAGGAAACCATTTTTTTCTCAATGTGAGAGTAACACAAGGAATATGACTGGGAGGGAACAAGTACACCAACCCATTTCCTCTATAGATTTATGTAAATGTAGGATCAGCCCCCATTTTATAAAGATTCCAGAAAACTGTTTATTATAAAAGGATTAGTTAGTCATTAAGAATAGTGTCTCTGCTATGGGGAATTGCTTCAAAATCCAAAATAAACTGCAGTGGAGGTTGAGTCTAATCCTTGTTCTTCTCTCATCACCCTCTTTTTCTTGTTGCCTTCTATAGTGATTCGTGACATGCTCACACACACACACACACACACACACACACACACACACAAAGTGCTGCTCAGCTACTTCTAAAGTGATGGAATTTTCCTAGCAAAAAGGCTTTTACACTCCAAATGGAATGCAATGGTCACTAGTAAATTTCCAGCCCATGGGACCATTAAGCTGGGCAAAGGGAGCGCGCAGCAGGCTGTTTTATGGAGCCTGGAGCTGTCTGCTGACAAACCCAGGCCAGTAGGTTTGGTTGGGAAATCCACAGTAGCACTCATGGGCGCTGTGCTTGTGATGTGTGTGGCAAATACAGATGTAGACGCAGTTCTATGGTCAACGGGCATGTAGAGTGAAGTGTCATCCAAGCTAAAAATCTTAACGAGGAAAATCGGATTTGAGCCCTGTGCTTGAAAGGAGTGTATACTGTATGTGTGGCAGAATCACTAAGGAACTGTCTGTGCCCTGCGTAGCTTAGAAATGTTGACTTTTCAGGATTCACTCATGTGATGTTGGACATGGCATTGAATAAATATTTGATAGTTTAAACTCATACCAAATTAATAATTTAATACAATTTCTATGTAACTTGTATTTTCTTTATTTGAAACTATAATGCTATTTTTTTTGTCACAAAGTATGTTCCTCGTCTCATCTGGGATCATGTTTTAAAATATAGATATTGTTTTCCTGTACATTTATTTATTTATTTATTTATTTATTTATTTATTTATTTATTTATTTATTTATTTATTTATTTATTTATTTATTTATTTATTTATTTATTTATTTATTTATTTGCAGCAGCAGCCTGCCTGCCTGCACTTCAAACATAGTCCCTACTGTACCAGTAACTTCTAGTGCAAATGAGATCCACAGGGTGCTGCCCATAGCAAAGGTGGGTCGTCTTGCAGCACATTACACCCAATGAGTGTCTGGGGAGCTGTGGCGAGGGAAGGCACTGCTGCAGTGGGCCTCATCAGTGTTACCCAGCCTGTTCAAGGATACCACTAAAAAAAAAAAAAAAAAAAAAGGCACTCACACAGACAGCACAAACTCATGCCACAATGCATGATTATCCTGTATATGGAGGAAAAGCAGATTTGTTATTTTCGGTTGGTGTCTCAGATAATGTTAAACATTTCTCTAAGTGTTGTGAGTCATGAGTATAACAAAGGCCAATGTAATTTGATGTGGCCTTTTCTCACCTGCGGTGGTGTCATGTAGGCACAGCTGCCCAACAGCTGTGTCTCCATTTCCTTTTTGCAGGCAAAGGGCTACGGTGATGACTGGCGCATCATCCATTCGCACAGTGCACTGATCTGTGTGAAGCTGATTGCGATGTGATGCTCTAATTTGGGTGGATATCGCACTTAATGTGCAGTAAAGCACCATAGACATAGCTTCTTGGTTCTAAATACCCACTCGGATGTGCAACGACGCTCACCACCAACCCTCTGTTGGCTGAGTCTCCCCTTCATCCCCCTTCTCCTCCCTTCATCTCCTCTTCCCACCAGGAGAAAGAGTTATAGCTGCCATAAAAGGCAGGTAATGCATTGTTAACTAATTCTGTCTGCTCAGAGCTGATATATCCTCTTCTCTAAATCTCTGTGCTTCCAATAAAATGCAAATGCTAATGCTTGCCCTCCATGAGCTGATATCATTTTTAACAGGCCAGAGGTAAATGCTAGAGACGGGTGGGGTGGGCCAGAGTGTAGTCTGTGCCATGGTGTGGCTCTGAGCTTCCATGCTTCCTTTGGTTGAAAGAGGAGATGTGAAGACCTGATCCAGACATCACTGGCCAACAGTATGCAAGTGTGTACATGTGGATACGGGTATGTTCATGAGACTGCCACAGTACTTTTGTTAATCATCTAGGGGTGTACGGGATAATTCAAAGCTAGGATGGTATCTTTGTGTTGTAGAGACCAGAACAAGAGGCATTCTAGACAGTACTCATTCACCATCAAAAAGCACAGCAGAAGCCAATTTGCCTGTGGATGTAATGCATCATATTTCCATGTTAATAGTATTGTCATACTTTGTGTAACCTTGGGCTTCTAAATATTGATCCATTTCTAGATTTCCAATTATCCTGTGCCGTTTTTCTGCCATCTGGTAAGGACTAGTGATTTGTGTTCCTTCATATCTGGAGGCCTGTCCTGTAATTACACCATAAATTAATTTGCAGAGAGGAGAGGGAGCAGAAAGGATTGAAGGCATTAAGTAAGTCCTCGCTCGTTGGAGACAGAAAATCACAGGAAACCAATGCGCAGTGTTTTATTCACTAGAGTAAAATAACTAGATTACAATTTCCAACACCATAACTTTCCTGTTCCTGCATGTGTCACTTGTTTCTCTGTCAAGTATTTAAAACCATGCTGCTGCTAATGACTGCTTGTAAGTCAGTTCTTCAATAGTTGGCTAGAAATCATCCACTGACATAATTATACCTAATTACTTGCAGTGCAGCAGCAAAATGATAAAGAAATATGGGGTGTATTAGTGTCAAAATGTGTGGGAAACGTTGCAGTGAAATGTGCTGTGAATCCATCAGCAGATAGAAAATGACCCCCCACGCAGGCAGACAACAACTGTGCACTTCCAACCTGGCTCTTATTTACAGCAAGCCGTACGCATCATGATTGATTTTAAATTGGGGCTATATGCTCGCCTGTGAGATTAGCTCATTGTCCCCTGCTGCTAAATTACACACAGTGATTGGGGCCGTCGCTGCACTGTGCCTGAGCACTACAACTGTAGCTCTCTTTGCCATGTGGAAATTCACATTAGACAAGCCTAAGTTACTCTCTGAATTAAGAGAAAAATTATGTAGCAGAATGGGCCGCTCTTGCGGTGGGAAATGCAAAATCAGCAGGGTCTGAGTTTAAAACACTGTAAACAGACTGTGAAAAGCTCTAAAGAGAGTGAGGGTGAGGTGACAGTAAGACTAGCACAGATCTCAGTAGGTGCAAAACTGCATTGGTGTACCTGCTGTACATGAGACCTTAGGGGTTATTTAGGCAAGGCCACAGCTGCCAGCATATTCTGATCATATCTTGTGGGGCTTGAGAGGCAAGGTCAGCCAACGCAGGGCCCACCTGCTCCCCCATTCTCCATCACACAGTCCCTCAGCCCTGGCCTCGCGGAGGAAACACGCCTGACTGCTACACAGCTACAGACAGCATGTGTCCCTGAATTTATGATGCCGACTTATTGGTAGCCTTTCACGTTAAAAGTCATCTCCAGTTTCCCAACCTGGCTGTATGTGTGGCGAGCGTTAATCCACTAACATTCAGAGCAGACACGTACAGAGGCTGGCTTTCTGCCCTGACAGTCTATGACCCGACGCTGAACACAACATTCCCCTGCCTCTGCTCCCAGCCAGAGCCCGCCATCGCCTTAATACAGCGCCATACACTTTCTAATGTTACACTGTACATGTATGTGAGGAATTATACGCTTGAGGTCCAATATACAAGGATTATAAGCCATCGAGAAGAGTCCAGCTGTAACAGCTTCTTTCCTAAAGGGGGAGGGGTGTCACATCTGTCTGCAGAACTCAGCACATCTTATATTTTAATCATAGGAAGTCAAATGAACATAAGGTTTCAGACCTTCCTATTTCCATTGAGTATTAGAGTTCAGAGAGGCCATGGAATCCCTGGGATTTTCTGTGGTGGTATTTATTTCAACAGGAGTCCATATTAACTGATCCACAAGGAATCAGTTCTGGCGGAACGTAGAACACTGCCAGGCCTCAGACTATGGAGCTTTCAACAACGTGGGCTGGCCTACTGCTGGAGGTGGCTCCTGGAATGACTATCATTTTAGTGGCTTATAAAACGCTGATAAATACTTTATAAAGCCTAGTTGCATAACAAATCTAACACATAAAAGAAGGCATAGATGTTACTCCAGCAGAATAAAGGGGCTCTTGACAGGTTTCTTCAATAGGTTTTATAATTCAATATTACAACCGCCATCCTTGTAAGAACCCCGTCATCTCTCGAAGCCCACAGGATATATATATATAATATATATATATACATTAAACACATTCAAGTGCTCACAGTCTAGTCCATTACACTAATAAGCAGTAAACACATTTGTAATAAAACTTAGTGGAATAGAGGAAGATGGTCTTTGTGCTGATCTATAGGGTTGAATCTTTGTGAAATATAACGTGCCTTAGGTGTCATACTTCTGAGGGCCCGGGAGTGATACAGGGCTTTACTTAAGGATCTGTGACACATACGAGCCAATTCATCCAAACAGCTCATGTCTAAACATCGAGTAGCCTACTTCATCTCAACTGCTGGACAGAAATAAACCTAGGAAGGGCAATGTGGCAGGGGTCCAGCAAACGTGAGAGAATCTGGGAAGCAGAGCAGACCAAACAGATGTCTTTTTCACAACATGTACGCCTCCTACTTCCACCCGCCCTGCACTCTGTTGTCTGTCCTCCACTTTACCTGACTTGTTTAATTCCCCCTCTCTTTTAACCCCCTTCTAACTGTTGCTGCCTGGTTAGGATCTGTTCATCTTGACCCAAAATACACATTACATGAGCATTTTTAGAGGCTCTAATAGTCTATTTTATATACTTATTTTTTATTTTTTTTATCAGGCAGCAATTATAAGAGTAAAAGTAAGACTGAGAAGAAAGAGTGGATCATGTGTTTCCACTTTTGACCTCTCCTCTTTGGCATGTACACACCTGGTTCAGCTTAGAAGGCTGTTTCTGTGGAATAGCTCACGGCACACCGGCTGGTGGTTTCATCTGGGGAGAGGAGGTCTAAATGTTTACACCACAGAATCTCTTTAAAAAGTTTATCCTGTGTGTGTGTTCTGAAATGTGTTGTCATGGCAGTGGTGAAGTGCACTGAGAGGCAGGCGCAAAATCAAAGACACGTTGTCAGTGGTAAGCCAGGCACCCGGTGCTTGAGGATCCAAGGTTTAACCTGAGGAGAACTGGGTAAACTGAGTTACATCATAGGCAACAAAAACTGTTTTGTTTTAAAAAATAAAGCTTGGTGTAGCGGTTCGATCATAGGCCAAGAAAAAATAACCCTTGATCATTACTTCAAAATTACATCTCAAAAAGGCACATTTTAGCCCCAACTATGTGAAAATGTATGTCAGATGTGGTGCCTTGATGATGGGAAGGGCAGAGGGCGGCCACCTCAGACTCGGAGCAACTCATCTGTTTCCTATTGGAGGAAGTGATTCTGGCAGGAAGTTGGGAGCAGTAGATGAAGGCAGGCTGGGATAAAGAACGGTAAAATGAGAGTAAAAGGCTAGAGAAACAGGAAATGACAGTGTGACCCACTGGGTCCACTTACTACCTTGCCAGAACCCCCTGGCCACAGCCAACACACTGGGCCAGCAGTTTCCATCACCTGCTGCTTCTGGTTTCCCTACATAAATCCACATGCTCCTGAATAAAGCACTCTTTCACCAGGAGCCACGGGGAGCCGGAGGGGAGGCTGCATACACGCTGGAGGGGTTGTACCAATGCAGCAGTTGAGCTTTGGATCCCTTTGAGAACATTTCATGGAAAACACGGCTCAAAATAAGGCTTCGTTACAAGAGGCAGATAGCTGGGGATTTCCACCAACCACTGCCAGTTCAAAGCTCCACTCCTTAATTTTTATTAATTCTGCCTCCTAATTAAAAGAAGCTGGACTATTCAATATGAAATTGCTGCATCTTTTTATTAGTTTCTTACCTGCCTGATATTAATATGGCTCTAGTCGACGGGGAATGGAAGGGGAGAGGAGGGGCCCCTCCCCAGCTCCTTACTGCCCCCTGGCATGCTGAATGGGCGCTGCAGCAGCTGAGCTGATAAACCCTAGAAATCATTCCAGACTCCAGCCGGAGCTCTTTACAGTACCTTCAGCGCTCCCTGGTGATGGATTAATGCACTGTTGTTGTCATTTTATTGCCATTTTATTGCACTGGTGCAATTTACCAAGCTTTATGTGCCTCCGCCGTGCGGCGGAGCAACGCGCAAGCGCACGAAGCCAGGATTCCTAGACAAAGGCCGACGCTCTTGCGATCACCGCGCATGCGCAGCAAACCACAACTCAGCAAGACACACACGCACCCAAACCTAAATCAAAAACACGATTCATTCAAGCACGAATAGGGTACTATAGAGGCGAGCAGATGAAAGAATCAGTAGTGAATCTTTCAGCCGGCTGATGGACTTCACAGTCACCACTGCTGTTTCCTACTCTCACCACCTGAGGGCAACATCACTCAGGGAGCCTCCAGCAGCAGGCCTGAAGATACAACCCCGGCTCCTCAATTCATTGTGTGTATTATAACATTAAGAGTAAGTCTTTTTTTGAAATTTTAAATAGACTATGCAATGATGATTAAAGCAAATTAATCTGTTTAATAACCTTCATTGTGAAACTCACACAAATATAGCCGAACACATTTGGCGTGTCACTGGTGCACTGTTGATGTAACACACACACACACACACACACACACACACACACACACACACACACACACACACACACACACACACACACACACACACACACACACACACACACACACACACACACACACACACACACACACACACTAACCCACACGCCCACACCCAAACACACTTCACAGCTGCTGATCTGAGACCGTTGTTGGAACATGTGAAGAAGTTTTGTAACATCTCTTGCCAAACTACTATCTCTGGCATGCGGTGGGGAAAACAACCTTATACTTACAGCCAAGTTGTCTGCTGTAATTTTTTTTTTTAAACTTAAAAAAAAATCTATTGGTTTGTATCGTCTTTTTATGGTGGTATAATGCATGTGCATGACATTTTAATTTAAAAAAGGTTAATTACAATGAACACAAAGTATTACCTTCTTTAGTTTTTTTAATCGTTAATGCAATAAATGTGTTATTTAGGCCATAATTTAACACCGAAATGTATCGCAGTAAACTCACAATTATTTTGGATTAAGACGAGTGAACACAGTATTTTTTGTTGTAACTTGGTAAACATAGCAAGTGAATATGACAGGGAGCGGCCACCAGAGGGAGCAAAGATGCTGTTAAGTCAAAGGGAAGTACCTGACAATTGTAAACCATAGGCTGCAACTAACACGATTAAAAAGAAACACACACTGTTCTCACCCATTCTAGAAAGAATGACTATTACATTGGAGAAGCATATCAGTTGCTTTGGATTTATTTTACCTTCAAACAACTCAATTTATTTTTCTTCTACTCTACGTGAGATGTATTTCATGCCTCACGATGCATATTTTATGTAGGGGCGTGTGTGGATGTATGCCTTTGTGTAGATTTCTCTCACATTTGCAGGATAAAGTACACATTTTTTTTGCAAGGACCTGTAACCTCAGAGTCTCTTATGCCCTGAGAGGTGCTGATCTATCACTCTTAATGGAAGAGGATAAGTTTCAGCCAGTGAAAGAGAGAACAGACAAAGGCAGGGCGATTTATGGCAGATGCAGAAGTGGAACTCCTGACTGTGGCCCTTGATCTGAGCTGGGCTGTGGCTAGGCTAGACTAGGCTACGCCCCAAGCCAGGGTCATTCACATCACATGCATGCTCACACACACACACACACACACACACACACACACACACACACACACACACACACACACACACACACACACACACACACACACACACACACACACACACACACACACACACACACACACACACGCACACACACACTCCAGGCCCAGAAAGCTTCCATCCCCACACAACATCCCCAAAATCCAGAATGTTCCCTAACGCTTTTGAAGTTCCCCCGCCCCCTTCTTCTGGACTTACTTTTGTGCGTGTATCCTTTCCAGTGAGTGGTGAGCTCAGGGTGGTGAAATATATAGTGCAAACCTGTTACATGTTAGCTTTGGAGATAGCCAAGGTGTAAATTATGTGGGAGTCTCTGGCCAGCCTTATTTATGAGAAATCCTGTCAGGTGTTTAGGTGTTGGAGTGAGATGCAGCTTAAACCGTTTACTTTGCTGTAAATCAGGTTATACAGGCCATGTCTGTTTGGACAGTGTGTGTTTACGCGTGTGTGCCTGTGTTTGAGGCCCTGTGTTGTTGTTTTTTGCAGGGAGAAGTCCGGCTGTGATAATTTTAGGTATAGGTGTTGCTTTGTCTTTGTTGTGAACGTGGGGGAGTGTGTATTTGATCGTAGTTCTGTTTTGTCCGAAGGCCATCTTGGCTTCTACAGATGGGTTGAAACATTAGCTATAGTTACAGTCTGACTAACAAAGAGGCTTTTTATAGATCCCTTCAATACCCACACCTTCCGTCACAATTTTACATGACGGGCAAACATGAAACATACCCAAGACATGTCCTGTTACCTTTGTGACGTCCCTGTCCGTCTCTATCCCAGACCTATCATGTAGATGTGGATAGGTGTGAATGTAGCCCATCAGAGGACATCAGGTATCGCTCAGCAGGTAGTTAGACCTGTCACTGGATGATGTATAATGGCTCTCAGACATATGAACAGCACCAAACAGGTTGCATAGACCCTGTATTTGTTACCATTATCCCCTTGCATCCATATCTGCCCTTCTGTTCGTCTATTGTCCATTCCTCCAGCTCGGCCTTGGCTAGCAGCGTTTTGTCCCTCCCCCCACCCCCAAAGTGGGAGAGTATAAGTCCTTAAAGTGTGACCAAAGGAAAAAAGGGAGTGGAGAGTGGAGGAGAGATGAGCCGAGTTAAGGTTGAAAGGGGTTAAGAACATGAGACAGAAAGCTCTGGAGAGAGATGGAGAGGATAGAATGAAAGGGTGGAGAGGAGGAGAAGGAGGGATAAGAAAAGGGACAGAGGATGATGTGCTGGAGGCAGGTACATCTGCATTCTCTCCAAACACAGCATAGGCTTGTCTTGGGTGTCTATCCCAGCAGCACTCACTAGCAGATTTATGTCCTTCTCTCATTGTACGTGTGTGTGTGTGTGTGTGTGTGTGTGTGTGCGTGTGCCTGACTGTGTGCATGCGTGTGTGTGTGCGCGCGTTTGTGTAGTAGCAGTAGGGATAAATTGAGAGCCAGTGACACAAAGTATAAAAGAGAGATTGTATGTGAGTCGAGGCAAAGGGCGGCAAGCAAATAGCCGCCATATTGCATTCCATTGATATCACAGTTTTCCCCCCGAATCCCAATCTCTGCCATATTTCATCCTTGCTCTCTCCCTTTATCCTTCCCTTCTTTCCTCTCCTCTCCGCCTCTGCCTCATAACCCTGCTCTTCACTTGGCGCTCATGGCCCCTCCATTGGTCTGCTGGGTCCCAGGCTGTAAAGCCCTCTCAGGGGGAAGGGTGTAAATCTGTCTTCCCGTCTCGGGAGATTTCCTGCAGCTCAGCAGACTCAACAAAGCCTAGCCGGTGTGGAGTACCAAATGCTACACGCGCTATGCACATGCACACACACACAGAAAGAAAATGTATATACCAAAAAAAAAAAAAAGCTCTATGCATATTATGTAAATACAGAAAAAGGTAGCATATGTGATTAAATATACAAAGACAGGCTTGGCCTTGTGAAAACAAGTATGCCTCTCCCCTGTCTAGCCGAGTGCCTGGGATACCTGTGTGTGTGTGTGTGTGTGTTTGTGTGTGTGTTTGTGTGTGTGTGTGTGTGTGTGTGTGTGTGTGTGTTTGTGTGTGTGTTTGTCCACAGGAGACCCTACCCCCAAACCTTTTGTCCAAAAGGGTCTGTCCAGACGAGCTTGTTGTCTCTCTTTATTTTCTCTCTTCCCCCCTTCCCTCTCCCGCTTTATTGCACTTGATTCTAAGCGCGTCCATTCCTGAGATGGCTCAGATAGCAGCTGAAGCTAAATTGCCCGTCATAAAGCATCTGCAATAGCAATGGGGCTCTCAGGGTGGGAATGCTGCAAGGGGGTACAAGGCGGTTAAGGCTCACTATGAAAATACAAGGTCCCCTTTTTAATCTTTAAATGTGGAATATGAACTCTGTTTCAACATCCACAAATCATAAAGCCCTTCCTTAAACATTAAACGATTCAGTTGCATGATCGATTTCCTGAGTGCCTCCTAAATCAGTTATACGCATATTATTTTCAGGAACATTTGGCTATTTGAGTGTGTGGGTTTTGGAGAAAAGTGACTGAAAATCAAAAGTAAAAGGATCTAATGGTATTTTGGGATGGATAAATGCTTCTGCTAGATACTACTAATTACTCACGCCAGACAGGCTAGTTAGAGTGAGATGCTGTGATTTATGGGGGGGTCATATATTTGGCTTTGCTATGTTCCTGTCAAATGGTTGACAGATAGATGACTGCTGGGCTGTAATTGGCCTTCCTGTTTGTATCTTTTCTCATGTAACAACAGAGACACTTCTCAACCTTGACAGTAGAGGGTGCACATGTAAAAATGCCGCTTGTGTCAGTATGACAACAACAGATTCTACACAGGAAGAAGAAACAAAGGAGAAAGGAAGGGTGGGGAAGTATGGTTTGGTGAGAAAGACCAAAGCAAGGTTATGCAGTGCACTCAGGACAAACATGTGGGGAGAGAAAGAGAAAGCAGGTCGGAATAGTTATGTTCCTGCATGGGCTCTGTATTGACTCCTCACTGAAACAGAGCATCTGTGCGTGACATTTGTAGCAAGAAATGTCCCATCATCCAGCCAAATGAGCCTCCCGGCAGCCAAATTAATCTCAACAAAGATCCAGCGCAGTCAACACAACACAGTGGCCAAAAGAAAGTGATAAGGACACAGAGCTGTGTAGTGTATTCAAGTTGGAAAATCCCTCTCTGATTTGATGAAGCTGTAATAGTATTGCCCTGGAACTGACTGTGAAGGAGAAGAATTCCAAAGGACCACAGGAGCAAGACAGGGCCAGCAGCCTGCTTGGCAGGAGCCCCGGTGTGATCATCATCTATGGGAGGAGTGACGCCCCTTCCTCCTGCCTCCTCCTGCCTCCCAGCTAGCCTTGCCCTGTGACAGATGAGCCCAATGACAGCAGGACGCAACAACCTGCAATTGAACATTCCCCCGTCATCTGTCAATGTCCGTGGTGGCGTTTTGCTGTCAGGAAAACACACAGGGACACACGTACCGTCACACACGCCCTCACATTAAGTCATTCTCCAAGTATTGGAAGAATCATGGCCCGAAACACCTTCTCATACTTGCAAAATACCTCAGATACCTGTTGCAGGTGTCCTTTGAGGTTTCCAGGGTGGTGTGCGTGCCTTGCTCTTGTTCTGCATTGGGTTCATTCTTTCCATTCAAAATTGCTGATAATTGCAGGCTAGTCATCTAATGGGAACAAGTTGTATTTTACAGTCATCTAGTCCTCCATGTGTGTAGTAGATTTCAGCTGGAGCTGTGGTGCTCTACATTGACCACAAGGTGTCACATTGCCCACAAAGAGCACATGGCTTCAAGCCTGATGGGGACTTTATTTTCCGCTTTGGTGGCTGTGCTGTGGTGTATCACGGCAAAATGAAATAGGAAAAATAAAAATAGGATATAAATGTGTTTGCCGCATACAGGGCTAAATGAAGTCTGCCTTGCCAGTACATTAGGAACAAAGGCAGCATAGAGAAAGGCATTGAAGGACAGCTCACAAACAGTTCCAAAATAAAAAGGGAGATAAAGTATGAATGGTGATCCTCCTCAATAAAAAGCAGTTCACCATTGTCAAAGTGTGGAGATTTATTTTCCAAGGAACTAGCTTTTTATGGTCAAGCTCCATCCACACTGGCGAACAGCAGTGCGTTGTAATATGGCATGAAAAGAATGAGATTTAATACAGTAGAAGCGGTGCTCCATTTGTCATATTTAAGGGGATACAATAATGACCATTGGCTGCCTCGTTCTTGAATCTATTTTTGTGTGCAAAATGGAGGATAAAGATGAATGGACTTCATACATGACTTTGCACAGCCCAAGCTATCATATCATGTCATATCACTTAAACCAATAACTGTTAGCTTATCATTATCCAAAGCCTGAAGTAGCAGCAGCTAGTCCTTTGCTATGTTTCAGTGGAAATTATAAAACAATCCAGCTGTCTTCCCTTGGTTGTTGCAAACTAATGATCGCTTGGCTTCTCAGCCATAAAGGCACGGCACAAAATTAATTGTTTCAATCAATCAATTGGTCAATTTCATAGCCATCAAGCTTTGCCCAAGATCATGTGCATTCTCTACCCTTCTCCTTCAGGATGGGCCTGGAGAATGCCAGATGATTTATGGCCTCTGTGTGTGCTGCATACATATACAAATACTAAACACACATGCTGACAAGTATACACACCGAAGAGGCAAACACCTACACACAACACATATGCACATGCACGTTAGCACATATACACATTCCAAGTGGATGACACACAGCAGGGGGCGGATCACGTGAGGAAGCAGGACGAGCACAGAGGGAACTCTTTAATGTATGCTAAGCATGCCGGTGACACATGCAGCTAAACATAGCACATGATACACAGCCAGCAGTAATAGACTCAGTGCGCTCCCGATAACTTATGTATTGTGCATGGCTCACATGTGTGAATTAACATACTAACAAACATACTAACACAAGACCATCTCCCGCCCCATGTTGGACAATCCTGCATGTCATCTGCATGCATTAGGTGTGCAAATGTATGTACACTTTTGCATGTATTGCCCACAAACAAGTGCTCAAGCACACACACATGAATACTTGTGCATATGTGCACATATCTACATACAGTAAGAGCCAAGTGCAGAGGCTTGTTGTTAGCGTGTTGTTCCTGTGCTGTGGCTTGTGGGCCTGTCTGCAGGGCTGATCGATGATCTTTTACTGCTTCCCCAGGATTATCGGTCGAGTTCACCGGGAGGGGAAGGTAATTCATCAGAGCACAGTGGAGAGAGGGAGAGAGGAGAGGAGAGGGGACAGAGAGAAAGGGAGAAAGGGATGGAGGGAGAGAGGCGTGGGGGGAGTCAGTGTGAAAATGGAAGGAAAGATAGGAGAGGGCAGGTGGGAGGAAAAACAGAGGGAGAGGGAAGGAGATTGAATGAATAAGGAGAGCAAGATGGAGACGAGGGAGAAGGAGGAGGTGTACAGATGTGCTGGTGATACCGCATCACCTGGAAATGTATGGAAAAGATAGAGGTGCGGACATAGATGAATATCACAAGATAAAATGATGGAGTGTTAGATTGAACCCTCCTTATACTATACATTCAACATCGAACAAATAGATGACAGTATGCTGTCTGTAGCTATTAGAACCAATAGCACAAGTAGAAATGGCAGGAGTAGTACTCTGTTTTTATTGTCAGTCAGATGTTTATTTGACAGGTGAAGAAAAGAATGGCAACCATTTGAAACCTTACTCTTAAAGATGACACTGTAGCATCTCCAAAATGATTGTTCTGGTGATTGTTGGTATCAACTGTGTAAACCCTGTAGTCTATAATCACATAACACTATAAAACATTGTAATAAATCATCAACTTAAAAATAAAATATGTCAGACATCAACTCATTCTGCGCAGATTCAGACCGTGCTTGATTAACATGGTCTGCAACAGAAAATAATCTTGCCAGACTGGAACACCTGCAGATGAAAATGCCCGGAGGCCAAGTGTTAGCACAGCTCCTAGACGTTCCCACTATGTGTGCCCACATTGTAACACATTTTACAGGGGCCATAACACACGTGTTCCAGCTCATTCAGTTCACAGAATGGAAGACGAAGGTGGGGGTTGGGGTGGGGTGGGGTTGGGTTGGAGAGGTGATTCAGCATCACCAGCTAAACCTACAGCGCGAGACGGATGATGAGGGACACACAGATGAAGTCTGAAAGTGTCTTTCACTTTTAAGGGAGGAGTGTGCACAACATTTGGGGGTAACAGATCTGCCAACCGGTCCACTTTGCCACAGAAGTACATTGTCACTTATCATGTTATTGATCATAACAGCAATGAGAAACATGAATCCACTGATCACTAACACTGTGTAGTGAGGGAGGTATATTCCCATATAAACCTTCTAATAAGCTTGTAAAACTTACAGGAGCATGTGCACGTGTTGTGTTAGAATACAATTTTCTATATGTTTCCGAATATGCCTGTTCTTCCCTTTTTTTGTTTATGCTTGCAAATGACAACCCCACCCCAATTCATTTCCTTCTCCTTGCATCTCTATCTCACTCTTCACAGATAGACAACCATTTCTTTATTTTTTTATTTTTTTCTCTCTCCCTCTCCCTCTCTCCATTGATGGATGGACAGATCAAGTATATCCAATCTAGCAGTGCTCCTGATGCGGTTAGGGGCTGTGACAAGTCTCCGGGCGGGGGAACCGAGCGGAGCGGAGGAACGGGGTGACGAAGAGGACACGACATCTGGAGAGCATGCAGAAAAAACTAGATAAAGAATGCAGCAGAAAGAGGAACTGCGTGATGTGTCTGCATAGCGCCCTGATAGTGTGTGTGTGTGTGTGTGTGTGTGTGTGTGTGTGTGTGTGTGTGTGTGTATATGTGTGTGTGTGTGTGTCTGTCAGTCTGTCTGTCTGTCTGTCTGTACGTCTGTTCGTCAGTCCGTCTGTGTGCGTGTCTATGGAAAGCAAACATGCTCCCTTTGCCCTCTCAGCTACTGTGCGGGTCTATGGTTAACAGTCCTAACTGTATGGCTCATGAACTCTTCACCAGCCAATAATAATGAAAAAGACGGACAAAAATGACATAGTTACGTCTGATAGCACTGACATATTGCTTGTATCAGATGGAAAAGGCTGAGTGTTCTAGTCCCTCTTCCACAGCTACTGTATGGACCACAGAGTGTTACGGATGGAGATTGATTGTATGGCTGGCTGTTGACATTCACTCATACCCAGGAGTTACAGGGTGCAGTTGGAAACATTATCCACTAGGGGGTACTGTTATCCTCACAGTATTCAAAGGAGCCACTGTGCTCTCCAGTGAAACCCAGTAGTGGGTGAGTTCCAGGTTCATACCGGCAGCAGAGTTAATGATATTATATTATCACAGCTTGTTACATTGCATGTGTCGATGGCTTGTGTCTACAGGGGGGAGGGGGGGGGGGGGGTCATCTCCTCTACCTCTTCTTCCTGGCTGCACACTACCTTTCTTGATCAGTCTGTTAAATACTTTTAACCCGTTGTGAAACATTTCACATTTCATCTTTAAGCAAAAATGTTTAGTAAGATGTCAAACCTCTGCTTTGGCAAATTGTCCCTCTCAAATGCTAATGAACAACTGCATACGTTTAAAGGCCCCTAGGTATGCAAGCACAAAAGTCTTCAAGGTGAGGAAGTTGTGTTCTGAGCTAGCCTCAGACCGTCTAACCTGTGAGAGGCAGAGAGGTCAAGGGTCAACTCACTGGACCACCCCCCCCCCCTCGACCATATCAACCCCCTTGACTACATACTAAACACACAGATAGCTTCTTTCACACATACCTTTACTCTCCCTAGACGGGTCTTGTACATAGCCAGGAAGCTAGACACGTTCTCCTGTGGCCCCAACACAGAATCAATCAACAAAAAGTGTAAGTGAGTGAGAATCCCCCTTCCCCCCACTCCAAACTGCTCCCCTTCCCTTGTCAGCACATACCCTTACGCACAAATAGCAAAAACACCCAATAACAGATATACCATTACCGAACAAAAAAAGGCAACACAATCAGCGTTCCACCTCCATTTTAAGGACCCCGTGCAAAACAGCAGCCATTTTCTAAAAAGGCCGAATGGCCACCCGCACCCCCCACCCCCACCTCTTGATCGTAATCAAATTTGGTCTCATCTTTTCATTTTCTCATCTCTCCTCCCCATCTGTGTGGTGTAACTCCTCTCTTTCTCATTCTCTCCCTCATCATCCCTCACTGTCACTCGGCAGCTCTGAGCCATTGACCTCCGACCCCCAGGCAGGTTCACCAGCGGGTCAGGAGCCTGGCGGAGGGAGACGGGGAGAGAGGAGGGGTGGAAGGTCTGTTATTGGGGGATGCCAGCTTCCTCCTTTGGCCATGGATACAGCCTTCACTGCTGCTGCCATAGCAACTGGACGAGACGGCAGAGAGAGCAGACTGCAGAGAGCTGCCGGGATGGAGCTCTCGCTTCTGTGATCTCGCTGCAACCTCGCACATGTTCACACACACAGTCACACTCACATGCACACATAATGACAAACTGGCACACACACACACACACACACACACACACACACACACACACACACACACACACACACACACACACACACACGCACAGTCCCATACGTGCTCGCAAAATCTAATCAAATTTCTTATTTGGACTGCCAGGCTGTGCTGTAAAATACTTTTTCAAGTTGCAAGATTGATGGGCATACCATGTTGGCTGCAATTAATTGCTGCATAATTAGACTTACAAGTTATTTATTGAAGCAATTTGGAGAATACAAGAGCCTGGGGATATATAAAAACCATTTGATCACGAGCCGCATAAACTTTAAAGATGGCCTCTTACAAGCATTATTTGGACAGAAATTAGCGATACTATCTCCCCCCAAAATGTTTCCCATGTTAATAAAATGATAAATGATAATAAATCCGGACTAAAGTGAGTGATGTACTAGATGTCTCAAGAGGTCAAACAAAGGTGAGAGTGAGCGATGCAGGTAATAAAAATAATACTAAGGATGGGGGTGGGTGGGGTTAGTGTTTGGTGCACATTTTTGGTGCATGCAGGTGTGTGAAGCTCTGAACCAGCATGCTAAAGCCTTAGGGGTTAGGGCTCAGTCCAGGTGGCGTACCACTACAAACAGAAGCAATAAGAAACTCAGTTGCTGCTTGTTATTAATTATCTCTCATATTTCTCACTACTACTACTTTTTAAACCTCAACTCTTCTATACAACTCTTTTTATCCACAGTTGCTTTTAACGTGTTTTCTGTTCATCTTTCTATAACTTTGTGTATTCAACTGTATTCAATTTTCGTTCCTTTACACATTCACTTCCTTTTCTTTTTCTGACTTTTACTCTCAGTGAGTCTCTCTTCCTCTCTCTTTCTAGTATTGCCCCACTCTATCTCTCATTGCTCAAACAAATATGATAAATGAGGCTATTGGTGTCTCAAGAATGAGCTGTGATCAGAGAGGCCTTTGATGTTTGACAGCTTTAAGGACGTATCTTGATGAATCGATGTACAGTAATTTTCACTTCTTGTGACACACTGTTTTGCCATTGAGCACATTCCATTTTGGTTGCTGTGAATGGTATTGCTTTTTAAACGTGTGTGTGTGTGTTCATTCCTACGCTTTACATGTTTGGCGACAATGTCAGTGCACTCGAGGCAAAAAGCTTATCTCAAGTGTTTCAAGAGGCTCTTATCAGTTCTCTTTGTAATAACGAGATGAACTGCTTTTAGTGGCACTCACACACTCGCTCACACACAGGCTGGCCAGGAACACACACGTGTGCTCAACCGCACACCCAAATCTTCATGCAAATCATTGGTGTTCTTACTCACACAAACATACATGCATACACACAAACAAAAATCTACATGGACTGGAGAAGCGTGATAAATAGGAAATATAGAACATATTTTGAAATAATTATATTTAATGTTTGATAATGAAGCGTTTTCACACGCTTCATTTTTCAAACATTTAATATAATTAAAAAATACATTAAATATTTTTTAAAAGGATTTTGTACTGTATTGCTCCTGCAGAGATGATTTTGTATCATTAATTGGTTTAGGTGTGTGGAATGGCAGTGGCCTGGCTTGTTAAGTATTCTTGGATTTGGCCCAGTGGCTTAAATCCAAACCCAATGTGAGTCACAGCAACCCAGCCTGATTCAGCTCTGGTTGCTGTTCCATCTTTTCACCAATAGGTGGAGCTATGTACATGAAACAGACTAGGATGTTGCTCTGGTCAAATGCCCTCAAGCAGCAGGAAGAGCTAATCAAATTGCCAGTGTGTCTGTGTCAATTACAGGGGGTCAACTTCATAAGAGGAATAGGCCCAAATCATATTTGCACCTGTATTCTCCCAGCAGTTCCTGAAGCAGAAGCAGAGTAAATACAGAGAGGCCAGTGGAGCCTTTTAGTATGGCAGTCAGATATCCAGACTGATAATGATATGGAAATTATGGTTTTCATAAGCACACATCCTTATGAGATATTAGCCCATCTTTAAATTCTATAGATAAAGTCTCAGTGCGGCCGCCTTGAGGGATGAGCTTTGCTATTTGTAGATCTTGGTGAGATTAATAGCGGAGGGAGGCTGATACTCTTACAGTGCAGAGTCACTATCTTATCACTTCCTTTTATCAGACTGATAAAGTAAATGACTTTGCTATAGGTGTGCAACTCTTCAAATTCATTATGAGTCTGCTCAGCCCAGCGACTATCGACATGGCTGGGAGTATGTAATGAATGTCTGCCGAAATGTGTGTGTTAGTCCATGATCGTGATACACTCCAAAGGGAGACTGATAGGAGATAAGGATGTTTTGGAGGTGTGAGTTGGAAATAGAGACTGGTGGCTGGAGATTCTTTGAGCATCTCCTCAAATTAAATTGAAAATGCAAATTTCAAAGCCTTTTTTAGGTTAATGCAATGCTGAAGGAAGATGGTATCTTATAGACCAGTCATTTACATGTTTTTAATCAAGGAGCTCCGAGCAAAATGTGCATAAATGAGCAACAGGACTTATTTGCGTTACCTCTCATGAGGGAGAGCATCACTTGAATTTTAAAGTTAGAGGAAGTAAGGATTGGTTGTGGGCTTTCTAATTCTGTGCAGACTTTTAGTAGTCACCACAAGGGTGTTTTACCAATGACATGGGAGTGGGAACGGTTGTCACTGTTTGGCACAAAAATAATGCACACAGAAAAGCACCCCCCCCCCCCCCCACACACACACACACACACACACACACCTCAGCATTGTGGTCAAAGGTAGTTAGATCAGCAAAACAAATGAGTCAATGGAGGAGGTTAGGAATCGTCCCAGGAGGTGCATCCATCTTCGTGGTGAGTGGCAGCTCTGTCAATGAGCGCCAGGACAGTAATGCACTGGTATTTGGAGGGCAAGCTGTGATTTTGTGTGTGTGTGTGTGTGTGTGTGTGTGTGTGTGTGTGTGTGTGTGTGTGTGTGTGGGCGGGCATCATCCAGCAAGCTAGGGATGTTGTTATGGAGGATGCTGTTAAGTGTAGCTAAATGGGAACGTCTTACACCCTAAGCATATAGCTCTATGGAGCCCGGTCATATTCCTCTTTCCTGCCCCTCCACTTTGCCCTGTATCTGGGGTAGAAGGTATATCTGTCTCTGTCTCTGTCTCCACTTTGCTTGTAATGGTCCATAATCCCTACCGAGCCGACCTGACGGTATTGCGGGATTTACAGTCATAATGAGGACTAATAGAGGTAATATCCATCTATTTGACCACTAAATCAGAAATGTTGCGGAAGTAGGTGATGAATGAAGTGCCCCCCCACCCCGACAATTTTTTGAATCATAAAAGATGGTTTAAGTCTCTTATATCCAGATAAAGCTTCACTGTGAGATCAACATTCACGTGGAATCCCTTTTGAACTACAGTTTTGAGTCAATCACTTTGCTTCATAGTCCGGGATGTCCTGAATCCTACCATCACTGAGTGTAGCTCTGGAATAATGACAATACAAATGTGATACTTTAAAAGTCATCCCAGAAAATGTGTTTAGTTTAGATGGCAGTCAGCGCAGTCATTATAAGGAGTTTGGGGGATACTTCGCTGTAGCAGAATCCAGCCTTGTATTGTTGCAAAAGTGGCCAGAAGAAAATAGTTTTTTCTCCACATACAGTATATAAATGCTAACCTAAATCCTAAATATCCGTTCAATTTTAGTTAAACTGAGTTTTTCCACAGCTTAAGTTTGCCTCCAGACAGCCCTTTATTTTTCTCGATTCCATTCTCGACTCAGAGCTACTGCAGATTATTGAAGAGACACAAGAAAACAAAAAAATAAAGCTGTCTGGCGGCAAACTAAATCTGTGAAAAAAATCTCAGTTTAGCGTCCAATTGAACATATGGGGGACAGTGGGGTGAGTTTTGCCAGCGGGGAAGTAGTGCCACCCCTTGTTTTTAGAAAACCATAGAAGAAATTAGAAATGTGACCACATATTTTTGAGGAGCCATCCATTTGTCTCATCCTGTGAAGAAGGGAGACACATGGAATAAGATATAAGCACATTTAAGTTACTTTGCCTTTCAAAGTAAAATTTTTACTATCAAGGTTTTTTAATTATTGTGTCTGAACAATTATAGACACGTTTGAAAACATTTGACACATTTTAGTGCTTTAGTATGCTACACTTTGAGTCTATACAGTTGCACGATGTACGCCATAAACTGCTGCATCATGCTAATTATCCAAAATGCTGGGGTTGGGGTGATTTGTGCCAAAGGGCCTGGGTGAGTTGTAGGTAAGTAAGTAAGTTAGTAAAATGTATTTATAAAAGCACATTTATAACAGTTTGCACTGTCCATAGTCCTGCACATAGTGCATTCAGTAGGTAAAAAATGAAGGTAAAATAACAATAACAAAATTAAAATAAGACATAAAACGAAGACATCCACAAAGATAGTAGTGCAGAGGTAAGATAGTTAATGGGGAGGAAAAGCCAGGGTGTACAGATGGGTTTTGAACCTTGATTTAAAGGCGGAAATGGAGGGGGAATCACCTATGTCAGGTGGCAGTTTGTTCCACAAGCACGGAGCAGCCTACTGCGAAATTTCTGAGAGTTGTGCCAGTGGCATGGCTGTATACGCTGGTCACCAAAAAGAAAGTGATTGTCTACAGTAGCTCAGAAGAGACTGACATCTCCATTACACTCAATGACACCACTGATGAGAGAGGGCCAGAAAGATGATGGTGGTGACTTTGTCATTTTGAGCTTTGTAGGTAAAACCACCTAGATCTGCTAGGCCTTGTTTAAGGCACAACTTACCCCACACCCCGCAAGTTGTGCCACAAGACACCTTTTTTTCTGAAAGATATATTTCTTAAACAGTTTATTTCAGATCCAAAGTTATTGTTGCCAGGGATGCACCCCATCCTGAAATATATGTACATATTTTAGTTGGGGACATTACTGTCAAGGCCTCACTTTAAAGTCACTTTGAGTAAAAAGTGGCACAACTCACCGCACTCTCCCCTATTTAGGTTTTAGGTTAGCATTTATATATGTATAGAAAAACCTTTTTTCTTCTGGCCCCCTCAGCAACAATACAAGGCTGCCTTCCGCGACAGTGACGCCTCCCTCAAACTCCATAAAATGACTGTGATGACTCCTATCTCCATAAGGTAACACACTAACTATGCCTAAGTAACCCATACAACCCCACTTAAAAAATACTGGACTATCCCTTTAAGGACAATACTTTTTACTCGAGGATTTTGAATGCAGGAAATTAACTTGTAATAGAGCATTTATTTTATTGACCATTGATTGTATTAGCTCTTGTTCAAAGTTTATGGATTGAATACTTCTACTACTAGTATGTACTCTCTTGAAATTTTGACATCCTATTGCCCAAGACAGGCGCCAACAAGTCCTGATTCATATGAAACCTGCACTTGGGAAAACCACCCCATGAAGGATGTATAGGAGACTTTTTGTAAAACTCTGCAGGAAAAGTCTCTCTGGCTGATTATTGTCTTGGCCGGCACTCAGACAGCAGGAGCAGCAGAATGTGCCTGCTGCAGAGTGGAAGTCCCGGCCTGCCTCCTGCATTAGTGATGCCCCTCTGCCCTGCACCTCCACTCAGGGAGAGGCAAGAGACAAACATGGCCACGGCTGTCTGCAGGCGGCAGCCACATGGTCGCACTGTAGACGCCGACGCTTCCCAATGAGTGAGTGAGTAGGAGACATTAGTGTACAGGCAGACACATAAATGGCACCAAGATGAGATCAATTAGACTGAGAGGGAGGCCACTGTATGGCCAGTGGTCAAAGTGCCATGCCTGTTATGCGTGTCAGCTGTCAGTATTAGAGCCTGTGTGTTTGTGTTTGAGTCTTGTTGTCCACATGTTGGAATTAATGTGACTGTGAATGTTTCAACACCACTGACGTACAGTAAAGCAGCAATTCCATAGGTGAGTGTCAGCCGGGCAGGGTCAAACCTGCTACAATACGTTGTAGTCCCCCGGGGCTGTGGCGTAGGGTGGTGAGTGATCGCGCTATGTCTGTGCATGCGTTGTCATTGATTTTGCCTCGGCTCCTAGCTCCCCCAATTACCTCCTACTCCAGGCTGCCAGTCCCTTCGCTGTCAGGAGGGAGGCTGGAGACTGGGGCCTCAGCGAGCTGTTTGTTTACACTGCTAATTGCTCCTGTTGTTTCCTTTCATTAGCCCAGGCTGAGCTATTGGGCTGCCTCACACAACTAAGTGCTCTTAGCCTTCTGGTCCCCTAGCCTACAGTAAATATTGGCGATGTAAACAGCGCCTCCTAACATATGGCTGCAGACTGGAAATGATAGGCTCCGATGGTGCAGTAGAGTTTTATACAGAGCCCCATGGAGCACTGTGCTGTTGCGTCTGTGTCTGAGTTGCAGTGTGGTCTAACTGGAGTAACACACCGAGTTGACATCATTGATACAGAGGGGATAGGGAACTCCTGCACAGCTGCACTCTGGCTGACCCTTACCCAAATTCAACAGAGTCTATTTCAAGTTTCACTACAGTTAATGATAATATGTATCGTGTGTGTGTGTTGGGTACATGCATTTATACCCATGCCGTCAGTGTGTTTTCATTTGTGCATGTGTGTCTGGCTGCATAATGGTGTGCTTTCATGTTTGCTTGGCCTCCGTGAATGATGAATCAATGGGTTGCATGCCGGAGTGAGCCTGTGTCTGCAGTGCCCCCTCCCTACAACCTCCCGCCCTTCCACACACACACACACACACACACACACACACACACACACACACACACACACACACACACACACACACACACACACACACACACACACACACACACACACACACACACACACACACACACACACACACACATGCAAACTCCCATGCAGAAGCCTACAGCATCTCAACACACACACATCCACGGCTCCTTAATGACTGCCATCCCTCTCTGTGCCACGTTATTAATTAGGTCAATGATCCTTGCCGATGGGACCTGCACCGCGGATTAGAGCCCTCAGCACCCACACCCTTGGCTGCTGCTGCTGCTTGGCCGGCATAGGTGAGGCTGGGCTGTGGCAGGGGTTAGGAAGTGTGTGTGTGTGTGTGTGTGTGTGTGTGTGTGTGTGTGTGTGTGTGTGTGTGTGTGTGTGTGTGTGTGTGTGTGTGTGTGTGTGTGTGTGTGTACACATGTGCGAATTTGAAGGTACAAATTGTATACGGTGAATACAAAAATGCCATTTGTTGCTTATTCTTTTATATATTTGTTGTCCCTCTGTATTGTTTGCGTGTCTGCATGTTGGAGCAGAGGGGTCAGGAAAGGGACTGTGGATTGTGCAAAAGCCCGCGGAATGTGACCATTGAGGGGTGGGTGCCACCTGGCCCAGAGCAGAGCAGTGTGCGGCATGTTCAGCTCCCCAGTGCAATACAACTCCCAGCACCACCACACTCAGCAGCATCACAAGATTCATGGACTGTTGCAGGTTCCCAGTGCCACCGATCCTGGCTATGTTCTGAGTTACCACGCACGGTGTAATCTATCTTAAAACAGTAGACTCCATCCCACTCCTCAGTCTTCTTGCCATGTATAATTGCTGAGGTGTTTTTCCTCTGTGTTCCCAAAAATCCAACTGTTCATCAAGGGCTTAGTCACTGTGGCATGCAAATCTGCATTAATATTTTTGTCAGGAGAGAAAAAATGGAAGAGGTGAGGGAGGAGGGAGGGAGAAAAAGGGAAACAGCCTCTCCAGATGCCTCGCAATTGCACAGAGCAAATGAACATAAATGTCACTGTCAAGCTGAAATGAAGAAAAAATGTGTCACGGCAGCAAACTGTGCTGGAGTTGGAGGACAGCAGGACATGTTTTGCATATGAAGAGGTGAATGCCCAAGGAGAGGGAGGCAATAGGCTACACCTGTAACAAATGACTGTAGCCCCCTCCCCTCCCAAAGCATTCCCCTTGATAGCAAAAGTGGGAGAGCAAAGTGTAAATACGTTGTTGTGTGTGGCAGACATACTCTTAAAGTGAGGAAACTGTACACACTTAAATGCAGAACGTCTTTTTGACATTGTAGGAGAGTTTCAGTTTAATGGACCAGAGTCCATGTTCAGATATTTGGATCACCAGTGGAGCAACATCAACACTTCCTCTGCTCTGCATGTCTCCTGTGGTGATGCTCTAACTCTGCCCATGGCTCTTTAGACCGGAACAAATGTGCACGATGCTGGGTACTAAGCAGCAAAGTCAACCTGGAGCTTGGGTCGTCCGTGAGGATAGATATGCAGGGCATGCAGTCGCTCCAAGGTGACAGTGAGGTGTGTTGTGATTATTGACTGTGTGACCTCGCGCTGACCCCGGCTGTGAGCGAGTAAAGGGCAGGGAGTTAGTGTGTGCCGCACCGCCTGTCATGCCCGTCAATACCCTGATGAATGGAGCTGGCGGTTATTAAAGCAGAATTAGAGCGGGGAGGGGGGAGCGGGATAAATGATGGCGCAAATGGTTGTGCAGTGGAGACTGTGGAGCCGGATGGCACAGCATCACAGTCATCAGTCTTTATTACCCTCCAGGGAACAGAGGGGGAGAGACAGAGAGCGGTCAGCGCCACGCACCCCTCCACCCAACCAGCCTCCACCAACACCTAGGTTGCACCTCTTCATCGCCCCTGCTGGCCAGACATCTAACTCATCCTTACACATTATAACTGCACACATACCTGCATGTTGACTCAGGCCTGCACAGACTGTATTTTTTGTCTTATCAAACACATTTTACATGAGCATTCTCTATACCAAATGATGGAGTCGGACACATCTGCAGACAGGTCCATACGCATTGTACCCATCACAGGCTCTCTAACTCTCTCTCTCTCCAGGCGTCTCTGCTTTGCCCATTCCCCTCTCTCCTGTTTTCCCTCCTCCATTTTCTCTCTCACCGAGGGATTGGAGGACCCCCACCACAATCAATCATGGTGAAGTCACAGAGCACAGCGGCACACTCAGGGCACTGTGCAGATAAGCTGGTTAGAGAAGGAGAGGTGGAGAAACTGCACTCGGATGGAGGTTTGGACAGAGGGGGAGGGTGCGCTGGGTTCACTGCACAGTCAAAGAGTGGGCACGCACTCCGCCAGGGCGGGTCGGGAATGGATGGGTGAGCCAATAACCATCGGTGAAGCCCCCGTGAGGGCCGGCCCCTCACCAGAGAGCTGTGCCTGCATACAGATGTGAGAGTGCCATTGATATTCTCCCCCTGTCCTGCTGCTCCTGCTCCACTCTGCTTTTTTTTCCTAATTAGAGGTTTATTTATTGATACCCCAGTTAATGTCTCTTCTAATTTTGCAATAGTTCGGTCTCCATTACCCTGTAGATTCATTTGTCAGAGCATTTGGAGCAGGGCCTCCACTAGTTCGTGGGCACTTTCCAGCTCACCTTCCTACATAACCTGGCCCCTGCCCAACCTCACCCTTTCAGTCCTCCTCCTCCTATGGTAGTTCAGCAATTAGCTACTGCCAGAGATAAAATCAGTGATTTGGCAGGGTTTTGTTTAACCAAACTTCTTCTTTGCCTTCAAGCACATGGAATGTTTCTGTAGTTTTAGTCAGAGTGTGCATGTCCTTGGGGAGCTAAAAATCAAGCACAACAATGTTTGATAAACCCAAAAGCCTTTTAAGTTTCTTAAAAAGGTAAACAATATTGAGTGTTTACGTGTTGCAGATTCAGTGATTTAAAAATAGCTCTTTTTTCAAGATTTTCAAATGCTATTCACTGGGGCAAATACTGATAAATGAGGTCCACGGTAGAATGCATTTACAGAAGCGCTGGGTATAATCGATTAAGTACACCCAACATTTTATTGTATTAATTACCCACAGTCTGGAAAACAAATCTGTTATAATCCCATCTCTTTGCATTCTGTTGAAAAAAGCTGTTGTACCGATGCTAACTCTCTAGCATATTAAGAGGTGGGCTATACGCTAAGAGCAACAAGCTTCTCAGTAGTGAGGAAATAGTCCTTCCAGCTACTTCAAGGTTGGGTGGTCAGTCATTAATTTCTATTACATGGCGTTACATGTGATGCATTATTATGAATTATAGAGTCATTCCTAGAGGCTTTGTTGTGCATTTAGTTAGAGAGAGATTTTTCATTTGCCATAAAGATATATTCTGTTAGATAGCACAAGATCCCAGCATACATATATTAATAAATATGATAAACTAAGATAAAACTTTTCAGCCTATTCACCTGTAGAGTTCTCACATCTGTTGTGGATTTGGTGAGTCACTTTACACACTTTTATGGTCCTTTAAACTCTCAATGAAAGTTGAAACTGTATATTGGCCTGCTTCATCTGCCAAATCCTCGGTACAAAATGATAGTCTCACTATTTGACTCCTCTTTGTTGCGCTTTGGATTTATGCCACAAATGCCTTGCTTTGAGGTTAAACTTCTCACTAATAATCGCTTGCCAATGTTGTTCTTTGTGAATACTATTATCATTGTTATCTTAAAATATGTTACATGATCAAACATCAGAACATTATTAAAGCATAATAATAAGAGTGACAGTAAAATGTCCCAGGAATTTTTTCCATTTTAATTTATCAAGCTTTATTTTATTCTAGACTTCTTTGCAAATTACATACGCCTTGCATGATATATTGGAATTTAGCTGGAAGTGATCTGTGAGGGTTCTTCAGCCAACGTGATTTTGGCAAGCTTAGCCATAATGTAGTGACACAAAGGTCTCCTTTAATAGATCCATTATGTTTATTTGGCAATAATGAAAGCTCCTGTCAAAGAGAAAACAAATCTCACGACATGATTTCAGAACACGATTTGAAAGACAGCGGTAAATTAGCAGCATTGGCATTTCTGCCCTATTTTAGCCTGGAAATCCAGACCTCCTGCTGGCAAATATATTTTGCTGCGCCTGTTGATCTGGACACTCTCCATTGAAGCTCATTAAATATGTCAAGAAATCCTAAACTACCAATCAAATCATTCTTTCTGATATGGGCACTCTGGGGCGGACGTAACCGGATGACGACCGTGCTGTGCATGCGCCGCCGAAGCCGTGATAGTAAACAACAGAGATGACTGTGGATATGTTGTTTGAGGTCCAGACGGATTTGGCCTTGACCCTTTACGAGTCGGAAAACTGCACTCAAATCTTTCATTAGCGAGTAAGAGGAATGTTCTGTTTTGCCGACCGACTACACCAAAAGTGTAATTTAACAGTTAATCCCGTGGCCAGACAATCTATCGTTCAAGATATTGGTCTGGATTTCCTGGCTTGCCCTATTTGTTAAATCACCAGAACCTGGCCTAAAAAAAATGTGTGGGCCTAAGTAAGCCTTCTTGGTAACACTTTACAATAAGGGTACATTAATTAATGGTTAGTTAATGCTTAATAAGGTTTAACTAAACATTAGTTAACTGTTAACTAATGTGTCTAGTAAGCATTTACTAATGGTATTCATGTTAACTAAGGTATTAATTACTACATTATGTAATGTTTATAAATATCCTATATTAACCTTAGTTAACCCATTAATTAAGCATGAACCAACAGTTGATTAATATAATAATAAGCATTAATTAACTGTTAACAAATGTCATTTTTGTAACATTACTTAAGCATAATTAACCATTTATTAATGCTCTTTGTGACCCTTATTGTAAAAGTGGGAACCATTTATCCATTAAGTAACACTTAATAAATGCACACCAGTGCTGAATAGGCATTACTGAAGCATAATTAACCATAATAGGCATTACTTAAGTGTAATTAAACATTTACTAATGGACTTTGTGTGACCCTTATTGTAAAGTGAGAACCATTTCTCATGAATTAACACCTAATAAAGGCATACTAGTGCTGATTAAGCATCACTTAAGCATAATTAACCATTTCTTAATGTTATTTGTGACCCTTATTGTAAAGTGGGAACCATTTATCACTTGTTACACTTAATAAATGCAAAATAGTGCTGAATAAGGATTACCTAAATACAATCCATCAATCAACAATGCTCTTTGTGACCCGTGTACATTCTCTATAATAACAATATTAAACATACTAAAATATTTCCAACTGGAAATCAATTCATGACAACAATCTGTTATCAACACAATTCAGTCACAATTTAAAAAAGAAAGAAAATTTTATTTTATTTAGAATATTTAGTTTTATTTGGAAACACGGCTCTCACATTTGACATGAATACTGTCAAAGAACTCCAAAATAGTTTCTTCAACAAATTATATCCAGTTTAATGATTTTCTCTGAAAGTAACAAACAGGAGGAAATGGATCACTAACAGCGATGGTGAAACACACTGACTCAACAGTTTGGTTTAACAGGTAAATATGTATTTTCTACTCTCTCTTCCTTGAAGTGTATATCATTGTTGCAACATAAACAAAAATAAAATACACAAAGAACATAACAGTTCCATTTTTAATCATGGACTGAAGATAAAACAAAATAATGATCATTCTCTTGTGACTAAACACTAGTTTAACCTGGCCCTATCACTGTTATTTGAATGAGCACATATGTATTTCATTTAACCTTTATTTACACTCGAAAGATCAGTTGAAGGGTGACCCTCATTTATAATCTCTCGCTCTCTTTAGATCCAGTTCTTGGGTTTGCTGGCCACTCCAGGCCTGGGTGCTCCTCTCCAAATGAAGCAGTTGGGCTGGAATCCAAGAATCTTGTCTAATCACCAAGTTGATGTACATGGAAAAAATGAAAATAATCAGTTAACAGTTCAGATGCATTTTTGTTTCCTTTATCTAAATCATTATAGCATAGCATTACGGTTCCACATTATGTATTATTATTATAACATAATGCATTGCATTGCTTAACTGAAATATCTTTGGTACCTTAATCAAATAAAATTCTCACTGAACCTTTAACAAGTTGACACTATTTTTTCATTCAAAAAACATGTAATCTCTATGACCATTCTACACAACACATGCTCAGTTTAAGCCCATTTTAGCCAAAAATGCTTACATGTGTTCACATATGGTTTGGTGTCTATAAACACACACTTTATTTAGCCACCGCTACAATTACTGCTAAAAGTTACCTGTGAAGCTAGACAGCACAAGCCTCATGCTAACTGTGCTATGCTAGCGGGAGGCTGCATCACTAATATATTTCACATTATTAATTTCTTACATACACACACACAACTATATCATCTCACGAATACCTTAGTTAACTCACCAATAATTTTGTTGGGCTAATGGCAGCATACTGTAATTGTAACCACCACGGGTCTCTTTTGTGAGAATAAAGCACATAGCTGCTGGCCTGCTGCTTCACTGTCCAGACACACATCCGTCTTTCTTGCTGGCTGATCGCTGGGCGAGTTCAAGTGCTTGAAAAACGTGGGTAATCCTAATGTCAATAAGGTTTGTAAAGAAATATTTTTCTTAAGTAAAGTCTCCAAACATATTTTCATCTTCCCAAAGTTGAAAATACAATGGATACACACATGCATTCCCTTTACAGCCATTGTTGATTATCAATAGCCTACTATTGATCATATAAATCACCTATAGATCTCGTTTTTTACTGGATCCTGGCCACTGGGAGGATAGAAAGACGGATGTGTGCCTGGACAGTAAAAGCAGCAGCTGAGCTACGTGCTTAAAGCCAGCTTGACCTGACCGACCAATTATTCTCACACAAAAGACCTGTGGTGGTTACAGTTATGCTGCCATTAGCCAAATGAAATTATTGGTGAGTTAATTAAGGTGTTAGTGAGATGATATAGTTGTGTGTATGTAAGAATACTTTGAAATATATTAGCGACACAGCGTCCCGCTAGCATAGCAATGTTAGCATTAGCGCGCTGCTATATGAGGAGCGTTAGCATGAGGCTTGTGCTGGCTAGCTTCACAGGTAACTTTTAGCAGTAATTGTAGTGGTGGCTAAATAAAGTGTGTGTTCATGGACACCAAACCGTATGTGAATAAATTCTTTGACGGTATTCATGTCAAATGTGAGAGCCGTGTTTCCAAATAAAACTAAATATTCTAAAAAAAATAACATTTTCTTTCTTTTTTAAATTGTGACTGAATTGTCTTGATAACAGATTGTTGTCATGAATTGATTTCCAGTTGGAAATATTTTAGTATGTTTAATATTGTTATTATAGAGAATGTACATGGGTCACAAAGAGCTTTGTTGATTGATGGATTGTACTTAGGTAATCCTTATTCAGCACTATTTTGCATTTATTAAGTGTAACAAGTGATAAATGGTTTCCACTTTACAATAAGGGTCACAAATAACATTAAGAAATGGTTAATTATGCTTAAGTGATGCTTAATCAGCACTAGTATGCCTTTATTAGGTGTTAATTCATGAGAAATGGTTCTCACTTTACAATAAGGGTAACAAAGTCCATTAATAAATGTTTAATTACACTTAAGTAATGCCTATTATGGTTAATTATGCTTCAGTAATGCCTATTCAGCACTGGTGTGCATTTATTAAGTGTTACTTAATGGATAAATGGTTCCCACTTTTACAATAAGGGTCACAAAGAGCATTAATAAATGGTTAATTATGCTTAAGTAATGTTACAAAAATGACATTTGTTAACAGTTAATTAATGCTTATTATTATATTAATCAACTGTTGTTTCATGCTTAATTAATGGGTTAACTAAGGTTAATATAGGATATTTATAAACATTACATAATGTAGTAATTAATACCTTAGTTAACATGAATACCATTAGTAAATGCTTACTAGACACATTAGTTAACAGTTAACTAATGGTTAGTTAAACCTTATTAAGCATTAACTAACCATTAATTAATGTACCCTTATTGTAAAGTGTTACCGAATTCTTATACCAACAAACACCAGCAAGTGCATTCCACCAAGTACGGGAGAGTGGCCTAAGTTGTGCCACTTTTTACTCAAGGTGATTCTAAAGTGAGGCCTTGACAGTTATGTCTCCAACTCAAATATGTACATATATTTCAGGATGTTGTGCATCCCTGGCAATAAAAACTTTGGATCTGGAATAAACTGTTTAAGAAATATAGCTTTCGGAAAAAAAGTTGTCTTGTGGCACAACTTGCCCCCGGTGTGGTGTAAGTTGTGCCACAAGAGAGAATACCATGGGGTAAATTGTGCCATTGATATATATCTCATAAACTGTAATGCAAGACTAATCCATAAGACAATTACTTATTTAAGGTTTATTTAAAGTAAATAAAGTAATTATTTTACAAAGATTGAAGGTCAATTTTCTTAAACAAGGCCTGGCAGATCTAGGTGGTTTTGCCCGCAAAGCTCACAATGACAAAGTCACCATCATCATCTTTCTGGCCATCTGAACTCTTGTCAGTGGTGTCGTTAAGTGGAATGGAGATGTCAGTCTCTTCTGAGCTACTGTAGACAATCACTTTCTTTTTGGTGACCAGCATATACAGCCATGCACTGGCACAACTCTCAGAAACGTACTTTGCACTAGTTGCTCCGTGCTTGTGGAACCAACTGTCACCTGACAAATGTGATTCCCCCTCCATTTCCACCTTTAAATCAAGGCTCAAAACCCATATGTACACCCTGACTTTTCCTCCCATTAACTATCTTACCTCTGCACTATCTTTGTTTATATGTGGATGTATGGGTTTATGTCTTTTATTTTTGTTATTGTTATTTTACCTTCATTGTTCACCTACTGAATGCACTATGTACAGCACTTTGGATAGTGCAAACTGACATAAATGTGCTTTTATACATACATTTTACTTATAACTCACCTAGGCCCTTTGGCACAAATCACCCCAACCCCAGAATTTTGGATAATAAGCATGATGCAGCAGTTTAGGGCTGACATCGGGCTAACTGTATAGACTCAAAGTGTAGCATACTAAAGCACTAAAACATGTGTCAAATGTTTTCAAACTTGTCTATAATTGTTCAGACACAATAAACAAAAAACCTTGATCATGAAAATTTTACTTTGAAAGGCAAAACAATTTGCTTATATCTTATTCCTTGTGTCTCCCTTCTTTACAGGATGAGTTAAATGGATGGCTCTTCTTAAATATGTGGTAAAATTTCCAATTTCTTCCTCGGTTTTCTAGAAACAAGGGGTGGCACAACTTCCCCACTGGCACAATTTAGGCCACTCTCCCCTATGACAATATAAGCTGATTGGATCATCCCTCTCATTTTTATCCCAGTCTGTTCACCCTACCCATCTCTCCCAGCTGCTGCTCCAAGCCCAGGTGCTGCGGCACTGACTAACTCATGGATCACAATCAGCCCCCTCGTTCAACCCAGCAACATCCCTGTCAGTCTCTTCTGTCTCCCCAGGGCTCAGTCTGATCCCATTCCAGCCATTGCACTGACTACAGCTGCCCCTGGCGCCGCACTGGAATTGGATGGTCTAATGACTGGTGCAAATGGTCGATAACTGTCCCTGCACTCTGCACAAGACAATGAAACGTATACATTGCTGGATATAATTCTGTGGAAGCATGTGGTTGGTTTTCTAAACGTGTCAATACATTAAGAAAAAGTTGTTAACAAGATGCAAAGCAATTCATTTGGGAGTCTCTTTATCATAATGCTCTAATGCCCTTCAAATAGGGAGGATGAGCTTCTTGTGCACCAGGCATCGACACCAATGGGTTAACTAATGATGGCATTAGTGTGTGTGTGGGTGTGGGAATGAGTGTGACTGCGTGTGCCTGCGCCTTTGTGCATCTGCGTGCCATCATTTGTGAGTGTATGTGCCTTTCACAGGTGATCAGTCAAGGCTATCCATTCAGCCCTTCTTTTGCAGCCCCCTCATTACAGCCCACTATCTCCTCTAAACACCTGCAGCCCCACAGCCCACCTTCAGCTTCCAGGCCCACACGCTGCCTCTTTTTGTCCCAGTGTAAAAGGAGCCTGCCCATCACATCAATCTACTGCACTGTTTATATTTATGTACAGGAGAGAGGCTAAAAAAGGCCCCTCTAACTGTGGGCTTTATTGACTAAGCATTAAGCGGACATTATCAGGCGATAGCCTAGTTATTTATGAGGCGGTGATAAAGGCTGCAGGTCTGAGTTATGTGAGAACCAAGAGCAGGATGAAAGCTGCTCATATAGCAGCACTGATACCCGACACTTGCCTCTCTCTGTCTGGTATAGAGAGCCACGGTAAACGCGCCAAACGGAGCTGAAACGCTCAAGGATTTATGGACGGTAAATTTATGCTCTCCATAGGTCAAACGAGGGGCTGTTTATCTGGGTTTCATTGTCACTGTCCTCGTGGCATGCGCCGCAGGTACTGAAATTTTCATATTTGCCTTTGGCATGTAGCCAAAGAAGGAGGGGTGGGACCGTGGGGGATCTCTAGGTGAGGTATTTCCATTGACCTTCTGAACTTAAGTTTTGAATTTTCAGAGCAACACAGTGCACATGCTTTTGAGATGTTGACATAAATTATGCATGACATAACACACCCCTTCTTAACGGTGCACGTTGTTGAATGCTAGTGTATTCCAGTGGGATACAGTAACCTTGCACAAGAGGTCTGTGGCTGGCTTTGACCTGAAGAGTGAGGGTAGCATGTCTCATCTTTTCCTGACATTTTGTTTTAGGACATGGATTTTTAGTACAGAGCCTGAAGCACATTTTCTGTCACTTGTATCACCCCCTATATGCGCACACAGCTGAGGCACACATCACGCTTGTGTATCTTACATGGATATCAGACACAAACTGCCACCCAAATTTTGAACAAACATACATCCTCACCTCTGTATACAGTACACAGCACCATCTTACCCAGCCAAAGCCTTCTTTTTCCTCAATAAACCAGGTCAACAAACAAAAAGCAATTATGTTGGGCAGCTGCCGCCTGGGAGTGGGTAATTACAGTGCGGTGTGGACAGCTTCATTCTAAACAGGTACTAAAAGCATCATTAATCATCCTCCCTCTGACGCCTCGCCTTGGTCATGTGACATGCTGCTGATGAGTTTGGGAGGGGGACCCGCCTTAGGGAGGAAGGAGCAAGACCTGATTGGCTCCTTCCAGAAGTCCTTTTAGAGGTCAGCCAGTCAGCAGAGATGACCTGCCAATGACCTTGTATCACTTGACCCCTGAGGGCCCAAGGGTCACTCTCTCATATCAGTTGGAGAGCAGGCAGCGGAGAAAAGACGGATGACAAGGAGAGAGCGAAGAAGAGGAGAGGAATGGCACACAGAAGGGTTTGTTGTGCAGGCAAACACTGGGAGGGGTAAAGATGAAAAATAATACAGTAGGCGTGAGGCTTGATTGAGCACCTGGTCTTCCTCTTTTGCATAAAATGGCTGATGGAAAAAAACGTGTTTTTATAGCAGCAAGGCCAGTGCTGATGGCCGCTTCAGCCCCCCCCCCTCCTCCTCCTGCTTTTCGACTCTCACACTCCTCCTTTCCCTCTCTCCCTTTCTCCCCATCCATTGTCGAGCTGTCGAGGTTGATTACATCATATTTTACATCATCTGAATTTAATATGTAAGGAGCAGAAACATCTGTATGTTTTTTATTTTTTATTTAATGCCGATTGGTCATTAGTTTAAACAACAAAATGCAGCAAGAGATTGAAATATGTGAACACAGCCGTCCAATACAATTTAATAATTCACATTCATACTGGATTGTTTGCCTGTGGCACCTTTGCACACACTGTGTTTTTTGGGCTGTGAAGCCGACACGAGAATCAATCCTTCCCCTTCATGAAATACAGCCAAGATGGCGCCTGACAGAGACTTGATTGAGAAAAGTTCATGAACTGCTCCCTCACTGAGCACAGACTGACACGGATGGCTGATTGACAGATTAAACACAAAGAGACATCTGAAAGACAGAGCGCCAGTGTCCTGAAACTGGTACCCATCCCCTTCTCCTCTGCCTCCCCCCTCCACCTCACCCCTGCAGCCCCACCCCTTCAACCCGGCTCCCCTTCTCCTCTCTCTCTCCATATGTCTATGAATCTGTCACTATGGCAACCTCACCCCAGGGGCAGAGAAGGAGGGGGTTGCTTTAGTTCAGACAAATAAGCATTGCAGGGCTTATTTATGGTGGTTTGTTTAGGGATTATAATACAATGATTAGAGGTCAAAATATGTGTTCTTACCCATGTTTTGACATGAAAGTGTGTGTGTGTGTGTGTGTGTGTGTGTGTGTGTGTGTGTGTGTGTGTGTGTGTGTGTGTGTGTGTGTGTGTGTGTGTGTGTGTGTGTTTGAGCCTGTTTGTACGACCATGTTCACTTTCTTGCATGAGCTGCACTCACTGTAAAGAAATTTGAAGGAAAAAATTGTGAAAAACATGTTTTTATTGAAGACTTTCCATATTTTACACTCACATTTCATAGGATCACAAAAAATAAATCACAAACATTTGGTCAGGCAGATGAGGATATTTTTAGTGATTAAAAAAATATGCTTTTGCAATTTTCCCCAGAACACAAACTGAAGAGAGCGCACCCAGCATGCCACCACAGGACCAGTGCCATTAAATCACTGGATTATATCAATGGCATCATTAGCATAGCTGGTCCTAGGTTATAGCTCAGTCTCAGATGCAGTATCAGCAAACTCTGTAAAGGCTCATTCCCTTGTTTTCCCCCCTCACTTTATGCTTGTCTGCAACTTTTGAAAGGGCAAATCCTAACTAGTGAGTAGACAGAGCTACGTGGGAGAGGTCAGAGAGACTCCACACAATCAGATATGTAGCAGGGCCACCTTGGCTGCCTTTACTGATGCTGCATGATGCCATGGGGAGATACTGTATGTGCTGTACATGACACTGTCCAGCACTGCTCCCACACACTGCACCAGATGTCTCTGGAAACAGGGAATATTCCTATGCACTCGCAACCTTGACACAGTTTCACCTCTGCATGCACCCCATCTCACCCCCCCCCCAACCCTCATGATACCTTACATTGACTCAAAGCCCCCCCTCCCTTTCAAGAGCAGATTTCCCTTTGCAGCTAGAAGTGCTGAGTGCTGCTGTTTGCTTTGTACACAGAAATTCGCTGAGGCTGTAAGCTGTCCCCAAACATCTGCTCCCCGGAGTGGAGCAGGAGAGGAGAGGCAAGGACTGGATTGGTGCGCATGTTGCTCGGTGGAGCTCTGTCAGAATGTGTTATGTATGGATTTCGTATGCGTGTGAGTGTATGCGCGTGCCAGTGGACAATTATTCAAATAGGTGCTTTGTATCTCTTTGAGCGCATTATTAGTAGCACCTAGGAAACAAAACACATATTTGTGTAATTGAACACAGGGCATCCAAATATGTATAGGCACACACACAAAAAAAACAGGTGCACTTCATTTCAACTTTCTTGATGTACAAATTGTTTGGTAGTCAAATGTGTGAATGGCCCTGATCAAAAAGACTAATAGTGCGTGAAAGTCTTTGCAAATAAAGAAAAACAGTAAAATCAGACGAGCAGAAAAGGTGCAGGGGAGGAAAACATTCAAATGATCTGCAATTACATCAACAACTGAGATATCTATTAGTGCTTCACATAGAGTTAGAAAGAGCTTAACTTGATCAATTAATTTCATTCCCCTGAGCACCGGTGGGGATATAACATGCATATTATGCATTAAGTTAATTTTAGGTCAACTTATCATTAATTACAATGAGCTCAGAGGGAACACACTTATATGTGTTCATTTAAAAAAATCCCAATGTATTATATTCTATAAGCCGCATATGTTCTCTCATTGCTCATGCCACACAGCACTCCTCAGGAGAACTGCAACATATGCCCACATCAGCTTATTTACAGAACAAAAAGAATGTCTATTGCCTCATTCATTGTGAACTAATACATGACTGGTTCCTGTTGAATATCTCAGTTGAAAGTTTTTTATTAAAAAATTTAGCAGGTTACAAATAATGTTTGAGCCATAGTACCTTATTATAAATATATTTTTTATTTTTTTAAATTAATGACTTAAATAAAGAAGATTTTAGTATGAATTACATTATGAGAAAGTATTGCTGTAAAGGAAAGGGGAGAAGAAAAATAAAGGTGAAGAAAACTTGGTCTATGTCACGACTGTTGCGACCTGTGGCAGCAATACATTTTGAGCTTGAGTTATTTTGCTTCTATTTCCCTTCCATTGCCCGTGTGTTCACTTGTGTATAAGCACAACACAGCTGTCAGTCTCGTGAACCGACCGTACATCTTGAGGAAGGAATTACAGAAGAGCACAAATTCATCAGAGCAGAGTCACACTCAAATGCTTTCAAAACTAAATGTCAGGTCTGAACAAACAATGCGGTTTGCCTTTCATCAATTGAGAGGCAAATGCTGAAGCTGCCACGGGATGAAATTAAAGTGATAGTTCACCCAAAATAAATCAGCTCTCCTTTTCACCTTCACCTCATCCCTATGATTCACATCAAGTTTTTTTCCTTTCTCATATTTTCTCCTGCTACTATTTCAAATAGTTGTGCATTTCAAAGTGAATCTATCACGCAGAAGAAACTGTGGTGAAGTTTGGGGAAAAAATAAAAACAAAGGTCTGAGTGTACACCTGCTGGAAGCCTCCACTGCGCTCATGAAAAACCTGTAACACATTTGCACAAGATTATAAAAGAGTTTCTAATAAGGTCAACACTTCTCAGGAGGAACACTAGACATGTGAGACCCTTTTTACAGGCCCCTTTTTTCGAATGCTTCATCATGACATTGTTTCATCGTCATTGTCCTCATCCCCATAACCTTCAAAATGTGCCCTCATTTGCATTAAAAAGGACATACATTGGAAGGTTTTGTTAAACATTCCACTTTGCACTATTTTGTTTAGAGAGAGCCGGCCCTTAATGGTGTGTACTTTGTTTAAATGCAAATTGAAAATATATTGGGCTTAACACATTTTTTTGTCCATGGCTCGCACGTAAAACTATTTGTATCAATTACAATTAAAACTTTTAAATGTTTGTAGTGTCACTAGCTCCTCTGCAGACCTTTAAGATGAACTTGAATCCCCTCCTGGCTTTGAGATGAACGTCATAAAAGATATTGTTTGGAGGGGACTAATGTCTAAATTCTTTTAAAATTATTCAACCAGATAGGCATGAAATATTCAAGCATCGGGAAAGCTGTAATGAATAGTTGTTCTAAATTGTGTTTATGCTGCCCCTGACATGGAATCATATTAAGTGTTAAGTATGCTACAGTAACTTTAATTTTTCAACTTTACTATTAAAAATAGGTCTGTAGTTTATATTCAAAAACCTATTGGATGAAAAGACTCCTCCATCCAGTTTATAAAGTGAGCCAGGAGCATATTTTTTGGCTTATTAAAATAAGAGATAGAGCAAAAATTAGGTTACCTCTAGGTGTAAGGAGGGGGAAATGCATAATGTGGCCTGGTACGGAATTATAATATGAACAATTATCATATGGCCTGCTCGCAGCTCTATTCAGCTTGATGAAATATTATTGTGTGTGGACGTAGAGAACCACCACCAGAACAAAAGCTTTCGGAGTTGTGAGAGAGGGGAGAAAAAGAGTAAACGAAAGAACGAAAGAGAAAAAGCTCAGACTTTGAGGTCACCAAAATGAATGGTGCATCTTTGTATCTGTGAGCCGCTGACCGGGTCATCGTTGTCCCGAGGCAAGACAAAGGTCAAGAGGTGAGGGGTGAACTCTGGTGTAACTGCATACATTAGCGTGGCCTTGCAGCCTCCGTGTCCACTCCTGCCCCTGCCTAATTGCTATATTACTAGCAGTGTGTTATGTTTTATTTACACAAGGACACCTGTTAATAAAAGTTTAGGGTGGACCGGATTAAATCATTATGAGTCTAGCTTTGTATTTCTAATCGACAACAACCGGCTGCTTCAATTCCTTTGTTGTCATTAATATCCGTTTTGGATCTAGTAGGCTAACCAGCGATGCAAACACCGCTAATTTAAAGCTAAATGTAAAAAAAAAAAATCCCCTACGATTAATGCGTCTGATGGCTCATATCCTGATATTAGAACAGACATTAACATGACAAAAACGCCCAGCAATACCGGAAACATAACAGTGTTTAAGGAGCGAGTTTACAATCATTTACTTTATATGAGATGAGATGGGGATCTGAAAGGAATATTTAGCAGCTAGAAGTGCCTTGGCCACGCATTTTTATTGGATGATGTGCAAAACAGCACAGACAGCGTTTTATTGTCTGCTCTCCAGCATGAGTTTTCGAGCTAAATTATTATTTTCTAATGCATGTATATTGAGTAATAAAAGACACAAGAACTCCCGATCGTGATGTTTCTACGTCCCATTAACATGCAGTTAGAGATGCATGCAAATGCTCCCAGAGTTGTGCCTCTAATAGGATGGATCACAACAGATCAATACTCTCAATGCGAGCATTCAATAAATCAATGTGCCAATTATGGAATTTGATCTATCCGTAGACGATGGAGAACGAAAACCTTAAAACCAGCAACATAATGCAACGTAAAACCGTATTGATGCTCTGCTAAATTAGCCTAATAAATATCTGCTAACGCGTAGGTTAATGCTGAAGATTGTCCATTGTCTGCAGTAGGTGCATCTGTTATTAATTTATTTTGTTTCTTTAATGTGGAAGGTCAGAATCAAACAGAGAGAAAAAAAGATCCATAATGGTGGAATTTATTAATAAAATATGCAGTGTGATTTTGTAAGATAATTATTAAAACTGAATAAAAATGCATACTTTCCTTCTTTGTCAAAATCTTTTTTTTTAATGTAGAACTTCAATAAATTAATAAATAATAAATAGAAAATAAATACTCTGTGTTGTTTTGAACAAAAACACGTGTCCTGCAGAGTAGCAAAATATAAGCAAGTAGCCTAAGCAATTTCCTGAACAAATCGTACAAATTAAATAAACAAATAGTCAGCCACAGTTTCTATGGCCAATTAATATAATTTTGTTTTGTCGTTTACATTGTGCAGATAGGAGCGCGATGGAATGATGACTTGAATTTTAATATTCAAATCAGCGCGCCGGTCTGAAGCCGGGGAGGATGACAAATTGTTTTGAGCCGTTCTTGCATGAAGAAACTTGCCATTGCGCTTCTTGCGATAAGCATCCATCGTGGTAAGCAAATAAAGGTGAAGCCTGAGTGAAACCGATGCAAACAGGAATCAAAACCTCTGCAGTCGGCCCGGGTAGCCTAATGCATTGGGCTATGCAGCTCCTGAATGCGGCTCAGGAGTTCAGGTGTTTGGGCGAGCACCGTGCAGGAGAAGAGGGGCAAGTGTCCAAAGTGTCAGTGTGTGAGTGCGGTGCCGCGAGCCCCGGGTAGGAGAGCAGCCCGTCTCTCCGTAATTTCTTCTGCTTCATGCGTCTGTTCTGAAACCAAACTTTCACCTGCGTCTCGCTGAGCTGCAGGGCGCCGGCGACCTCCACCCGCCTGGCCCGCGTCAGGTACTTGTTGAAGTGAAACTCCTTCTCCAGCTCGGTCAGCTGCTTGGTGCTGAAGCTGGTCCTCGGGGCCCCGCTCACCGTGGCGTGGCCATCCGGGCAGATGCTGCTGCTTCCAGCGAGGCCCGAGCCAACAATACTGAACCCACAGGTCATGTGCATCCTGGCTGGGGACAGAGGACATTAGAACAGTCGTCAGCAAGATCAATGAGGTAACCCACAAAAGAAGCACAAAACCCCTCTCAATAAAAACATCCACGACCATTTACATGAAATAAAAATTACTCAAGAGGTGAAAAAGGAAAAATATATCTTAGATAATAAACTTTGGCCAATATAATTTATAGCTAAAACTTTTGAATAAAACTTCAGGAATTAAAAAAATAAGAAAATACTAGATCTATCAGATATAATGTGTGTGATAACATGGAATACACAATTACAGGTTTGTTTCATACGTTGAATACGTGTTTCATAGGGGTTAAACAAATATTAAATTATTGAAAACAACTATAAACTGATTAGAAGGAATTGGCCCAGAGCCACTTATTTGATTGAAAGCCTTCACCTGGGAGCCATCTTTCTGTCGGTATATCAGATAGACCTATCTATTTCACTAAAGTATCAACTTTAGCCGTAGTTTATATATTAATATACATTGCAACATGTTTGGAGGCTGCAAAACAGCTGGATGGAGAAGAGTGTTATATTAAAATAGAAACACCTGTACCGTAATGTAATCACATGCATCAACATTACAAACTACGGCTCGGACAACGAAAAGAGCTTTGAATTGACACCTCTGACTGTGAACTATTTTCAAAGTGCCACATCGATATTGTAAAGATGGTGAGTTTGAAGCTTATCCTTGACAAGTTCACTGAATAGTGAAACAAAGGGTTCCGCTGCATATTGCAGATATGAAGAAAAGTAGTCAGAGAAATGTTTGACGATTTAAAACAACTTGCCAGTGTTTACAGTCCATTAACTGCATTCATCAGAATCATTAATAATTTGCCTGTAGGCCTTGCTGTGTCAATGACAGTTTAAGTTTACAAATCCCTCCAAACACTGCATTAATGACAAATGCCCCACTTTTTTCCCCTCTGAGGTTTCTGGGTCACACATTAAAGTATCATCTGTGCTGCTTATGTGCAATGAATGACAGGAACTGCAGCTATATCTTGATTTTTCACCGCTGACATTGTGGGCAAGTTGTCAGTGGGTCTTCGCCTCTGAGAAAACGTGCTGCTACTCCATAATGGAATCAGTGGGCCCAGGTGTAGTGTGATCTCTCCAACCACAATTCACAGGGAGGAAGGTTAACAGGCCTCTTTACCACTTGGGAAAGCATAGCAGACAGAAAGGTCAGTTATAGGATAAATGTTGAGTCTATGTTTTACGAAAATGAATGTCAAGGTAGGCCAGCATGAGAATTACTGGACTGAATATGAAGAGCCAATATAGGGGCAACCGTGCGTAATTATCAAGTTCAGCTTTTTCGAGAGTGCAAATGGCATGCACATTCTGATGAATGGCTGCAATGATAATAGAATTGATGCCAGCCAGAAGGCATGAAAGAATCAAACTAAATATTTGAGGAATGACTTGCACGCTTAAAAATAGCCAGCCAGCAAAGGGAGTGGAAGGGCCTCCCAAGCCAAGGAGAGGAGGGGAAGAAGAAAAGGGATAGATCGATACACATTGCCTCAGTCATCTGGGCATCCAGCCCACAGTAATTCAGGTGCTGTCAAAGAATAATTGAAGAATGACGCACTGGGAGTATATACACTGAGCCAGGAGATCAGGTTACTGCAGGTCTGTGGAGGCCTTCCAAACATGGAGGAACACGCAGGACTTTCTTTTGTGCCAAAACCAATACAACGTCCAGAGGAAAGCATACTCTCACTAATGGCTCTTTTACAAGTTACACAGTAGCACTAATGAGTTACTCCTACAGATGATCCCCTTCAGAGGGATACAGAAAGGGGTTACAAAGATACTGCGAGGAGAAGCCTGTGTGTGGGTGTGAGCAAATTACTTTCTCAAGTGCACAGATGAGTTGCTAATGTTACTGTAATGTATTTTATGAATAAAATGACTACTAGACTAGTCAAAGGTGCTTTTGTCACATTTTACCTTCCTCACAGCGGCATAGTCAGAGAAATGTTTACCCAATAATATTAGTTCCGAAGTGGGTAAACAAAAGTTTCAAGAAGTAGTTGTGTGTTTGTTGCCCCTACAACTTTGCTATATTTATGGCAAATTAAACATGTCTGTGTCACCCTTTGCTTCTCTTACAGCAGAATAATTTGGAGGAAAAAAAATCGTTATCAAGGTGTGTGAATGCACATTTATAACCATGTATCTGAATTTAGATTTGTTTGTATGTGTGTGTGTGTGTGCCATGCTGCATCAGATCACACGGAGCAGTTTTGTGTTGGTTGCTCAGGCCTTTCACTACAAACAGTCTGTGCTAATGACTGGACTGGACCACCACTGTTGTGGTGGTCCAGTCTGAAACCCTACCCAAGGACAGTGGTCAGTCACTCAACTGTCATTATTGATCAAAGGAAGGATCTATATAAGATACTATAAATCACATAGAATTGAGGATTGATAGGCATTTTTCACATTAGCAGGCTGTCTGTACATTTAAAAAAAAACCTGGGTATGTATTCTTCTGTGGGCTCTCTGCCCAGAGCTCATCAGTCAGGGAAATGATGATCTGTGACAGCAATTATGTTAAAAAGGTGGACACATGTAAAGGTGCTGCAAACTGAAATCAATACACAAGGGGCTTTCATTACAAACAGACAACTAATCAATACTCAGGGTGCACTCCAGCTCACAAGAGTAAGTTTTACTCAACTTCCTGTAGCCTAATTCTTGGCAGGCGGTGGGCTGTTGCATTATTCAAATGCTACTGGTTAGTAAGGGCAAGGGTAAATAATTGATCCTTTTCCGGGTTTGAATATAGGCTACACTGTGGCTAAGCAGGCCCCTTACTGTACTTCCTCCTCCTTGTGTGTACAGTCTAAATCCTGTTTGTAACAGTAGGTGGAGCAAAACAGACTTTTAACATTAACATGTAACGTTAAGGAAATACAATCCGTGTCCTCATGTGCATATTCAAATGTGGCGTCGAAACATAAAACAGCTAGAACTGCCTTTCAAAACGTTTCGATCTGCTCTAAAAAGTGGGGATGTTATTATTATTATTTGTATTAAACTTCGATTTGTTGGTGACAAAGAAAATGGTGACGTGCGAAACAAGTCAGCTATTTATTTGTTTATTTTTAGCTTAAAGAGAAAACTTCGACCAAACTTTTCAGAACCATAAATGGGACGCAGTTTAAAAAAAATAGATATTTATTTAATATGCTACTGAATAAATGTTGGGTTACATGGTTGCCGCTATTAGGCTATAGGCCTATCCCTCCTCTCGTGCTCTCGTCTCCCCTTGACAAAAAAACTTACCCGCCCGGTGCTGACTCCTCTTCACTCTCATCCACTCAAAAGTTTGACTGTTTACATCCATATCAGCTGCGTCGCAGTCCAAGCTGGTTGAGTTCCCCACGGCAAAGCGGATTTCTGGGCCGATCGGAGAGATATTTTGAATTCGCTCGGCTAGTGACCCAAAACCGTATTGTGGCGTTCCGTTGTTGCTTGACACGCAGTATCCGCGTCCTGGAGAGCCCTGCCCCCTGCACCGCCAGGGGACACGGGACGAGTGGGGGCAGGCCGGTGCCGAGAAGTCCTCGAGAGACTCACACGGCGGAGGAGGGGGAGGAGGGCTGTCCAAAGAGGTGCACGGAGTCAAACTGTTGTGGAGAGTTAAGTACCGGGGACTGTTAAATCCCGGGGCAACTTCCAGCCCCAGTCCCCCCTGCTCGCCACGACTGCAGAGTTCAGGATGCGTCCTCCCATCCAGGTCCAGGTTTATGACCTCTTTTGCTCGGCAGCAGCCCGTGAACAGAGGGCTACTCTCCCCTTCGGCCGTTAACTCTTGATAGGAAGTCATTATCACCTCTCCCCCTGCATAATCATTGGACGGGGTCTCACTTCACGCCCGGCCTCTCTTGCATCCCGTAACGCATGGTCAGGCGGCTGGACGGCCGTAGGGACATTTCTCAGAGGAGAAAACAGCGGTCTCTGATTGATGGAGATGACGTGGCCCCCCTGGTCTCAGCCAATGGCCGGACATCTCTGTCATCACAGAGGACAGCACTGATTAAGCCAGCGAGCAAGTTGAGAAACTCACTCCAGGTCAACATTTGAATGACGTCACTAAAGAGTGGCACCGCGCAGGCCATAGCAAACACTGCCTCAAACATCCCTAAAAACAGCGAGGAAGTTTGTCACCTCCCGACACTGAGGGCCTTCATGGGCCTCTCACCTATGCAGAAAGGTAGGCTACGCCATGAAGTCAGACACGTTTGTAAGGCTATTTTTAGAGAGTTCTTAAGATAAATATGTTTTGGGTCAAATCATCCTATTTTGATTATTTTTCACCACAATAATGACAACTCATTTTCCCCCAAAGCTACATTTGCATAATATAGACCCACATTGATGCAGCTAATGGATTATGTAAATGTCTGAGGGCTTCTTGAAAACCGAGGCCCTCTTTAGCAAAGGGCTTAGGTCATGTGAAAGGCACACTTAATGGGTTCAGAGGTCGTGACAGCTGGCATTTAGAAGTTCAGTTGCAGCAGATTTGTAATTAGCCTGAACAAATACAAAAATGGCTCCGAGCAGAGATCAAAACGGTGGAACTGACAGAGAGAACATGTTCAACTCAGGTTAAATCAGTTCCCTGGCTGGATTAGCTGGTCCCCCCACAACAAAATGGAGGGTATTTGTTTCAAGCTTTATAAAGAAAAGAAAAGAAGAAAAAACTCTTCTTTTCAATAGATATGTGTATTTACTGGGGAATGAGTCACCGTGTGAATATTTTCAAGCATGTGTAACAGTGACATCTTAAGTCCAGTGACAAAAACCAACAAAAGCCAAACTACATGCACCGATGAGTACATACAATGCAAGTCCAGGACTGTTAGGTTTACATAGCCCAAAGAAAAACTTAAACAGAACAGCTGGCCTGTGTTATGGTGCAACAGTATACAAAAACTCAGCCAGCTGCCCATATTTTCACCTCCAGTATACATAAGTAAAAATGTCAAGTACACAAGCTTTTTTTCTCTCTCTCTCTCTCTCTCTCTCTCTCTCTCTCTCTCTCTCTCTCTCTCTCTGGCTTCTAGAGTTTGGTGACCTATTTTAAAATACACATCGCTTGCATTCATTTTAATAAGGGGAATTAATAGAGTTAGTAATTCAATTCTGAGGTGCCAATGTCAGCGACAAATCTTAATATTTAAACTCCATGCCCAGGGATAGTTTGGATCAGGGCCGGCGGTAGCCAGGGGCCAGGGTGGGCCGTGCCCCCTCAAATGTGGGCTGTGCCCACCCAATCAAGGTGGAAGTCCAGACCCACTATCGGACGGACCTGTTCATTCGCTATCCAAGAAAATGTCAAATAAAATTCAGACAATTAATACTACCATGAATTGCTTCTAGGGTTGCAAAATTCCGGGAATTTTCAAAGTTGGAAACTTTCCATGGGAATTAACGGGAATTTATGGGAATTAACGGGAATTTTGGGAATTAACGGGAATAAACGGGAATTTACTAAATTTAAAGCAACCCAAATGCACTAAATTCTCCTAACTATGTTATTTCAGTCCAGGCAAATGTTCTAGACTGTAAAAAGCAGTTTTTTCAACTAAGTTTTAATATATTTATGAACATTTAATTTAAAATCAGATTTTTTTTTAAAGTTTATTGAGATACCGAACTTGATATCATAAATTGATTTTTACTAGACCAGGTTTACAGAGGCTTAAGCTTTGATTTTAAATATAGTTGGGGACAATATATTTTAGCATAATCTTGACTAAAACAACCAGATTTTATGCAAGTACACTTGGCAAATTGCACATAGCACACATCCTACTGCAGGGGTACTGAGGCCACGTCCCCTACATGCTCTGTGCATTCCTCCATCACATGGTGGGGGGGCATTTGACTTTATTTATTGAATGGGGTCAGACATATGAGTAATAATTTACTCAACATTCATCTTTTTGTTGTTCAGTGAAATTATTCATTGTTCATAAAATAATCAAAACTTGATAAAGTTCTTCTTACAAATAAATCTGTTCAAATGTAATGTTTTTTGATTGTATTATTTTGCATAGATGTCTGCCTATGACCAAACATAGTGTTAAAAAGTTTAGATTTATGGTTGGTTATGAAAAAAAAATCATTTAAATTACCGCCATTTTGTTAATTCCTATAATATCCAATTTTGAATATTCCCAAAATTCCCGAGCGAAAGTTCCCGTGGAAAGTTTCTGGAAACTTTCCGGTAATTTACCGGAAACTTTCCACCCCTTTGCAACCCTAATTGCTTCTAATTGTATTATTGGGTGGGCAGGACAGCCTGCCTCCAAGTTACCCACCCGCTTATAGTGGTCACTGGTCAGCAGAGCCGGCCCGAGGCATAAGTGAAATGAGCGGTTGCTTAGGGTCCCGACTGCCAGGGGGGGCCCCCCAATTTTATTTTAATTTTTTCAGTTTGTGTGTTTGATATCAACATCATATTATGTAAATGTAAATTATCATACAATAAAAGGAATACAATGTTTTGGTGGATAGTTAATAGCTTAATAATTGAATCAGTTCACCTGGCAGGTAATCCGAGGTTAACTGATCATGCACAGTGTGTATTGAGATTATTTAAAAATATTTGAAAATGGGGCTGCCCTCAGTTGCAAATGCACTGTGTATAGTCTATAGCCTATTTCAGCCTCGTCTGTGGAAAAAAAGATAACTGGACAACAGAGTTCTTCTGCTTCGTTCCTCTCACTGCATTTAAATGAATTCATTATATTACAGAAAAATATGTCCCGTAAAAGAAAAAGAGCACCAAGCCCACCCCAGAGGACCCTGCATAATATTTTATTTCAAATGTATATTTCTATGGAAAATCCATGTGTCTTTCTTCAATAGCTTCTAATTCATCCGACCCAGTGTCACACAAAATTCCTCAGATTTAGCCTCTTAATTTTCCTCTCAAAGTGCACCAGATTCATGCATTTCACTTTAAAAAGGTAAAAAAAAATCTCTCGGGGGGGGGGGGGGGGGCATACCCCCTCGGCTGGCTACTATTTTCACCCATCTGGACATCGGAGGCAATAGTGGAAGTGTGTGGAAAGTGTATAGTATATAGTTCTGGACTACCACCATCCAGGTTGCCCAGTCCCAAAGCTTTCTCTTCAATCAGCTCAGGCTGCCTACAGTTATTATTGCGATAAAAAAAGATACATTATGTTTTATATAATGTATATTATATGTTATTCATAAACATTTGGGAAAAAATTCATGCAAGAATCAAATCTTCCACACAGCAACACTCAAAGTTTATTTGCATATTGTGTTCTACACAATTCACAGTAAATGTGCTCTGCGCACGCTCGCATCTTCGGCCTCTCTGCCCAGTGTGCCCACCTAAAATTTCTACAGGCCCACCCTAATCTAACTGTCTAGAACCGGGCCTGGTTTGGATTCAAATCTATAGATTAAGGATGGAACCATATATACATCCATGAAATCCCACAAGAAACATGAAACTTTAATAATTATCTTTTGTTTTATTTTTAAATTTGAGCTTCAGTCATGTGTCACATGGCTTAGTTGCTGTGCAAACTATCAGTGCAGACATGCATGATGTTGAAATTAAATTACCATGTTTAATTATTTTGAAGACTTATTTAATTTGCCTGTCACTGTTTGTTCAGTCAATGGAAAAAAACAAATAATGATTAACACATTAAATACGTGGATTGAAAGTCATGACATGCAGGCCATTGGTATTATTGCATTATAATTTTTATTATCAGGTTATTGATGTTTGAGTGTCAGAGAGCTGCACAAATCTAGCAGACGTAAAATGAGATCAGATTTAAACTATCTGTTACTGTTTTTATCCTTTTATTTGAACAACAATCCCTATGCCTTTTCAGTCTGCAGTAATTACAAAATAATTCAGCGTAATGAACAACTTTAAACTGCATTCCTACAACACAGAAATATGGGCCCAGCTGTGGGAGTTAATGGGATTCTACAGGCAGCGATGTGCTGAATGACTGAGTGCAATATATCCCTTCTCTCCATGCATTTGCAGGGTGCACTGATCCATCTTCATGTCAGCTCGGAGGTTACTCAGGGTTCACGCGCTAGCTTGTTTCTCTCCTCCACACTCAATAAATAAATCTCTGCAGCTTTCTGTTTACCGCCTGAATATAAATTTGTTTGCAGTCGATCGAAGACCTGTGCGGAGGTATTAGAAATTGTATTTCTGTAATGGCTTTCAGCAGAGGGAGGGGGAGAGGGGTTGCAGGGAGGGGAAAGAGGAAGAGAAGGAAGAAGAAGAAAAAGAAAAGAAAAAACAGGTGCGCGCAATCTCTGCTCTCCTGCATGCAAATTATTGTTTTTTTTTTTTTTAAATGCAGCAGCCCTCGGACATATTCAAATTATTTTCTAAAACCAAGTAACCGTTTTTTTATCTTGTAGGACAAGAACAGCAATTCAGTGGTTGTACCTCAAAGTGCCATATGCTTGATTAGCATATTTAAAGTGTTGTTCCACATCAACCACCCAGCATCTTTATGCAACAGAAGTTATATTATCACATAAAACCTAAGAAAAAAGAAAAATACAACTGATGTTTAGCTGAGGCTCCCTCCTCTGGACAGCTTGTATCCCCTAAACCACAAATTCCGCATGAGATGGCTGAAGAAATGGATTTATACAAATCTCTGAATATGATTCCCCTCAAACCAAAGACATTCCCTTCAAACTTAAGAGCCCAGTGCAGGCATTTTAGCATCAGGATCACTATTGTCCCTATTGTTTTGACTAGAGGTGAGGCAAACATGGCAGCACTTGGGTGGCTGTGTCAGGAGGCAGGACGTGGGAGAAGATATTGACTGATGCTAATTTGTTTTTCCTCCATGCTCTGATGTGTGTCAATAGGCCCTAGGATCAGCGCAGTCTGTGCTCGGATTACCTCTGCGGTTTCGAATTGAACCCTCATCCTGTCGCTGCTGACACCATGCTACGGCCGCTGCTGACATCGGACCGTTGTCTAGCCCCTACAACACTGTCAGGCTTCATTATGTGTCAGCTCTTGACCCTCACAAGACTGAGAATTACCCAACGCTGACAGACGACTGTCACCACCAGCCAGAGAGGTCACTGCCGTTAATGGAGTTCCAGCAGGGGCAAGATGACAGCCGTCTATGCCATGTTTATGGAGCTCAGGCTCATCAATGTGGCATCGTGATAGAGCTGTGACGTGTTGCAGAAGGACAAAGAGAGAAGCAAAGCAGTGAAAAGGAGAGCAAGGGGGTCAGGGCACAGACTGAGGCACAAGCAGACACAGATATTCGAGTCTGGCAAATTGACCGGTTGAAGGATGGCTATCTATGTGATTGATAGAGCATGTCTAGGATTTTCAAATATTGACATTTTTGAAAAATAGTGATGTCAGAACTTAGGTTTAGCTTAGTGTGTATACCCAGCCCACACACAATCCAGGGAATTGAACATTTTGGAAACAAAAACAAAAACAAATCATCCATCCACTTACTGTGTGAAATGCTAATAATTGTCCTTGCTTTGTTGTTGAATGGCCGCTGTTGAAATGGCCAGGGACACTGCAAATAACCGCATTCTGCACAGGCTCAACAGTGTGACAATGAAGCAATACATTGCTAATACCGGGACTTTTCAACAATAGCCTGTAGTATGTGCTGCAGCGCTTCACAGCTCCAGCGAGCCAAGAGGCTTCGAGTCGGCAGAATCCCAAGCATCATGACAACACGCCATCAGTCATGCTCCCCCCAAGCTGCTGTGCACACTTGTGTGTTTCCGGAGTTCTTACTGTGGGAAATGAGCAGGGTTAAACATGAAACAGGAGGAAATGTTCATCATTGCAGCACACTGTAATATTCTCCTCCATACTGCATTGTTTTCGCTGCAGGGAAAGGGAGGAATGGTTTTAATTTTTTTCTTTTGCTTTAACATCCCCTGCTTGCTCACAATGCAGATCAGTTGTCTACTGTGCATGCTAATCATGGTTAATAGCAAAATGCTGATAGGAAAATGACACTGTATTAATAAAGCACTAATCATCTGTTGAGGTTCTGGGAGGATTTTTCCTGCAGACATAAAAAGAAAATTGTCAAACTTGTATGGGTTTGAAAGTTAAACACTTAATAAAAAAAGGTTTGGGATATTTACAATATCAAAAGTATTAGTTTATTGTCTTTTATTTCTATTCGGTAGCTTAAGGTTGTGAAAATCATCTTATTTCACAGTGTCTGTCTGTATCACATAATGTGTCAGGTGTAACCTACTCTTCATCAAAGCAATATGATCGTTACACTACACTGAGTAAAATATTCAAATCCAAGACACAACGAGAATTTTATGGCTACATATTTAATCAAATGGAAATATTCTGGATGTTTAGATGGCAACATTTTATACACATTTCCCCAAAATTCAGGGTGACATATTTAGCATCTTTGGAGCTCCAGTGGAATTTCAAATAGTGTTATCTGGTTGAGTCCAACCTTTGTCTGCACAGCTTGAGTTTGCAATGACTGGACCACTGTTGGTTATATTGTTGTAATATTGCTGTGTCAGAAACAATTTAGGTTCAACAAGGGATATACATGCAGTCAATAAAATGTAGACATCAATCTTTCAATGTTGTATCCCTGGTTTTTTGTTGCTTGATGTATACAAATTGCAATAACCAAGATAAGCTAAACAAAAAAAACCACCTCCATGTCTAGTTTTCTTTTTTGGATTTTGTTCTTTAATTTAAATTTTTAAAACCCACATGTGAAGGATTTGACGAAATATGGAAATTACTCTCACACACACACACACACACACACACACACACACACACACACACACACACACACACATGAACATTCTGAGGGATGCGTGTTTGTCAAAAAGCCAAATATAAGCCAATTTGACCTAAATGAGAGATTTATTTGGGATTTTGAAGGTGTAGTGCTGCAAAGTCTGTCAAAACCTATTTTGAGTCTGGTTTTGGAGATATGACGGGAACAACAACATAGACTGGATATTTGCAATATCCAAACATCAATATTCTGATATATTTCCCCAAGTACCCTCATGCTGCTGAAGTCATTGTCTTTATGTCCTCTTGTACTCTGTGAAATATTCCCACACAGCTCTCAGGAGAACAACCTAAAGGAAGTGTGCATTGATTACATTCTGTGTGATAAAGCCATTGGCTGTTAAATACTTCTTGAGTGATCGATAATGGTCAACATGTGACATTTAGCAGGGGAACTGTTGTGATTACAAGTTCATTCATTTAACCGTGGCTCTTCAGAGGGAAAAGGGAGCCCCAGTAAGTGTTTCTCTCATAGTGTGCACACACAGTGGTGCTCACCCCAGCTGAGACAGTTTCATCACCCAACTTACCTTTTTATTGTCACCGATCATCCTTAACTGGGAAGCATTTAAAATGTCATTGATCTTGATAACACCGTGCTGTAATATGACAGTAACAGTTGTATGAGATTCAGGAAGTCAAATTTCCAAGATTGATGAGTCGTAGCAGTTGAGTTATAATCCATCTACCTGAGTAATGCTCGGGCTCTGTTCCACACGAAGGAGCAGACAAATAAATAAAAGCCATAAAGGTGACACGGGAAAGTGATACTTAACAATCATCTTGAGCAACAAGCAGCAGGAGAGACTGGTGGGCAGCTATAACTACTGTGGAGGGAAAAGGCTGCGAAGGTTAACAGGTCATAAAGAGAACAAAAACCCTAAAGGCCTGGCATAAAAGTTCTGTGTTTTTGATCAATAATGGAGCATAGTATTGCACATACCAGTCACACTTTGCTATGGTTTTATTTCTATTACTTGTATCATTCAGTTCTCAAACATAATCATTTATAAGGAAAACATGAAATGTGTCCTTACTAGATCATAATCTTCTTTATCTTGTTCATCAAAGTTATATTGTAATAGTGTAATGCAATGGGGCCCATAAGGGCCAAAAATGAGAGAAAAACACTCAATACCAGAAATTCAAAAATCTAAAGAATTTATTCAGTTCATATCATATTCAAACTGTCTTGCAGGACATGAACTTATTTAGAATAATGTGGGGTTTTGTGTGTGTTTTAACCTTATATGTCACAATTCAGCATCTGCATCATACCTTCTAACTTCCAGATCTAAGTAATGCACAGACCAGTGTAAGTTTTAATATAAGTCTATTCAAAGTAAAACACATTGCCTCACTCTTGTCCGGTGCATTGTCCTTTATTCACCTTCGGGTTGGTGTCTCAGGTTGTCTTCTGGTTTTCCTCATATACAGTCATGTGACCTATACATTAACATAATATGTACACAAAAAGTAGTAATTATATTGCCCATAAATATAGGGGAGAACGGGGTAATCTGAGCCCCTTTTTACATTTGCTCCCCTCTAAGAGAGCTAAAATGATTTATCACTCAAATGTACACATTTCCCATTAATTCAGGATGTTTCCTAGAAATGGGCATTAGCAGCATTTTTTCAAGACAAAGGGCAGTGAAAATATGATTGTTTAAAAAAAGTTGTCATGTGGCTCACTTTACCCCAGCTGTGGGGTAAACTGAGACAGACCAGAAAAATCAAGGGGGTAAACTGATCCACTTACTTTTTCCACTCTGAAACTACCATAACAACACATATTGTAACAGTTAGAATCCTGAAAGCTAGCCACACATTCCAGAACTAATGTCGGACTAGTAAAAGAATGATGGGGTTTGGTCAATTAAGCAAAGCAAATTTTCGAAACACTTGAAAGTAACTCTGAACAAAATCAAATACAACATATTATAATTCAAAAGGTTTTAATAAGATTCAAATGAAAGATAGAACCAGTTAGATTAGAACACAGTCTGGGGGTCAGAACACAGGACCCTTAGAGCCAGCTTGTGTCTGGGGGTCAAAGCATAGGAAAATCAGAACCAGCGAGAACAGCCTGGGACTCAGAACACAGGAGAAGACCCAACTGGATTGTAACATCAGCCTGTCATACTCTACAACTAGGCCTACTCTACATTCCAGCCCTGAAGGTTACAGGGAAAGATGAGAAGGTGCTCTTTCCGTGTGGTTGCCCCAGGTCGTCTTCCTGGTGTATTTCCTTGGCATGATGGCTTTTCTACAATGTGTATGACATTAAAATAAAACACGTTATGTAATATTACATTAAAATATGTTTTAGACTAAACTTAACTTGTGCCCCACAGCATTTGGCTCACTTTCCCCCACCACCACAATTTGAGAAAAAACTACCTATCTTAGCATTTCAGGCAATCTTTAGCTAATATCATCACATGGTTTTTATATGTTGGTAGTTCATCAACACGTATGATAGAAGTTTTTCTACGTGAATACATTTGCTTTGGCACAACAGTTGATTAAGTTGACAGCAAGAAAATTTACTTTTACATGCAAAATACCTATTTTGGTGAAGAAAACATGCTTACCACAGCACCATGAGGTCCTCTCTTTCAGGGCCAAGGGGAAACGAGAGGGGCTTGAAAACATATATCTCACATGACCACAAATGTTTTCCGTTGCCTAGATACAGGGGGTGGCTCACATTATCGATGCCTCAGATTACCCCGTTCTCCCCTATATTTTTTTTTTTATTTTTTATTTTCTATACAAAATAAATAATAAATAAATATTATAATATTTCTACATCAAAGGTAATACCTTTAATGTAGAAATTAAATATGCCCAATACAATAGATGAAATCTTCAAAATATTTTTCTTATCAATCTACATCATAAGCAACAGTGTTCGTTGTTGTTGTATTGTTATTCTACATTCTATATCATTTTGCAAGTAACATCTATGTTGACAATATGACAATATAACCTCAAACGCAACCTCAACAATTATGTTTTGGTACCAACATGTTTAACAGATCAGCAAATGGATGCAAAGTTGGGTTTCCATTTGGTTTTGTCTTGTGATGGATCCTTCTGAATGTGTTGAAGTTCAGAATTGATTGAGTTTTGACACACATTTTTCCACAAGATGATGTTTTATGGTTAGAGGTTAGATTCTGTTGTATAGTACTTATTTGCAAGCTAGTACCTAACACGCTGTGAGGGTAATTCCTTAATCACTATGCAATGGAGGGGAGGATCTGTCTCTTCTTGTGCTCTGATGAAGGCTTGTCTGCCAAAGCATCCTATTGATAAATAAATAAATTGTATATAAATCGATGACTTAATAGGGCCACAGTATCGATAGATTGTTCAGGCTTTTAGAGTGTTTTAATCCAGGTTTATAAAATGTTTGTTGGTGTAAATAACTGCATGTATGGATTGTGGTGCAAGATGTTAAAAAGAAAAACAGACAATTAAGGTCAGGGCAAACAAACTATAGGTACTGTAGCATCAGTAAGAGAAAAGGATCCTAAATGGGGCTAAGAGGATTCGAGGGTTTAAGGGGACTTAGATTGGTTTAGGAGCCTCTGTTTCAGCTCAATAACCAATCAGAGAATAAACACAAACACAAGAGCACAGGCTGTCACTTAGACATGTATTATAATTATTATCACTTATTTCCTCTGATGGTGATCCCCATATAATGAATGGAATTACCAGATCATAACAGAAGATTCCAGCAGAGACCAGCAGCTTACTGTGATCGTAATATGACGAGCTGCAGGCTTTAGTTTAAGGCCCAATTGCTTTTTAAGACACTTAAAGCAGCCAGTCTCTGTTAAGGACTTGGCAGCCTTTTTTTCTTCATGGCAGCTTAAGATGAGTCTTGATGCATAGAGCATTTTTCAAGTCTCAACCCAAAATCAGTTTCACAACAGCTGCAAAGGAGACAGTGGTACATCAGTCACTGTAAAGGACATAACGCAAAAAAATGTAGAAATTAATGATGGACCGTAACCAAAGCTGGTTTCATGGCACCACGGCTGCTTTCATTTATCACTTCAAAGATCCACTTAATGCAACGCTCCAGTCTGATCAAAGCCTGGAATTAAAAAGAAAAACATGGAGGGATTTTGGTCCTTTTTAACAGATCCTCGCCCTGAAAACAGATGGCGAAATGGACGGAAGGGTCAAGAGAGTTTAAAAGGAAATAATGACTTCAGTCGCTAACTAGGAGTGATGCAGGGTGAGAACAACTGGCTAACTTAATGTTGTACTGTTTCCCCTTGCAGTGGGGCCCTTTGGGAGGGGGGCTTTCCTTGACCCCTTGGGGATCCCCCTTGACCCTATCAACAGAATTACTGCACTCCAGTGTGTGGATCCTCCTGGCTTTTAGTGTCTCAAAGGAGAATGTGGTGAGGAACCAGAGGTAAAGGTCCTATTGAGCCTCAGCACCATTAACGCCATAAATCACCCGACATGTGCAAGAATCTCAGGAATCCAACACTGTCTGCTCCTTCTTCTTCTTCTTTAACAACCCCCTCTATTTCTGTCCCTGTGTAAGCAAACTTATTTGAAGGGGAGAACTTTTTCTTGCTTTGTCTCTTTCTCTCTCTTGCCTTTATTACCTTTCTCTTAAATTACCCAGCTGTCACCACCTCTTTGATACAGATGTAGTGTAAAATCCTTATTCCGTTTTATTCAAAATTCCAAGAGAGTTATGGCTGCTATATAGTTCCCCTGATACCTAACGAGTCCTGCTCAAATGGTGTCAAATGTTTATCAAATCACATAGAATCCACAGACTGATTAGCTGATAAATGAGTAGTAGGAAATCATGCTATCCATGGACCACTAGGGGATCAGCTTCCTTGTTACCTCCGCCATTTCAAGGCTTTCAGTACCCATCTGTGACAGCTCATTTACAGTAAGGCCACTGATATAAAGCTGTCAGCGTGTCCGAGAAACTGATGCTTGCAGTTTCATTAGGAAAATTGATACTATACGGCTCACGCAAAAGTGTGAGAGGAGGTTCACTTATTCAACCTGAAAGTTGCTGTCTATCCTTGAAGACTAATCATGTCAGACCCAAGAGAACCTGTGACCCACTTCTGTCAAATGAGCCCAGAATTCCCTGTGAGCATAATTTAGCTTAGCACGTCAACATTTAGAGATCAGAAAAAAGTATAGGAAAATAACTTTTTTCCATGACATTGTGTACATGTGAGAATCCACATGTCATAATAGCAGTTGTTCCTGTTACAAAACCGCAATTACTCTCAGAATTGTTCTTTAAGATAACATGTTGTCATAAGTGATTGAACATCATTGGCTTGTTGCGGCCTATGGGCTGCTGGAAGGCTTCTAAGCTACACAAGTAACATGCCCCCTGAGAGGGAGGCCAGCCCCAACTTGCAGCATTACAATTTGGCTATTGAAAAGGCAAGGGTTGGGAAGGAGGAGGCAAGAGATCTTGTCAGGGTGCCCAGTGGGTTCGGAGCTTGTGCTGGAAACACTGCCTTGTCTCAGTGATTAATGGTGGGGAACTCGGAGGCAAGAGGGAGGGAGAGGCTTATGTGGCAAGATTGTGCAACTTGAATGCACAATACTATATTAGTTTTCGATGAATCTAAAGCATGCCTTATTGTGATTACAGAATATTTCTCATTTTTTTCCATTCCGGATCCGGTCCAGGAACCCTTAATCATGACATACCGCTGGAAAAAAATGGAATTCTAATCAGCCACAAATAGGGTAAACATTGCAAGAGCTACAGTTTTCCCAAATGCATTTATTACGCATGTACAGTATATGACATCTCAATTAATCAAGAAACAGTATCAAAGACTTGCCGTATTCTTTAATGGCTTTAACAAAAATATAACATCATTCAATATGAACATTATTCTGCCCATTTCACAGTTTAAACATTTTACACAAATGACCTGCTATTTGATGAACATAATGAAAAAGAGGCCTAATGTGACACACAGAAAATATGACAACGACCTAGCTATTATCTGACAACAGGGGGAAATAGAAAACTCACTCATAGTATGATTTCTATATGCATTAAACATGCAACAACAATACAAATGTAACAGCCGCAAAATTACAGTAAACGACATGTAATTATCCATTGCTCAAATGTCTTGTACATGCCGTGTTCTTACAATATTAGCAAGTTCGAAAGACACATGTAGTCTTCAGTAACCATGCCTTAGAAATTGAAAATGTAATCGCTGTAGCTCGCCTTTAATTAAGATATGTTCACATAGTTTAATTAAAATGTTTCATGACTCTGGAATGGGTATGTTAAGGGGATTTCAACACCCGTGGTTGCTAATCTGACATCCTCCTCCAGTCTTTCATGAGTGAGTCAAAGTGGATGTATCATTGAGATTTTGATGAGCACAGGAGGGACAGCCATTATGGGGCCCTAGGGCCAGTTTGAAATGCCAGCATGGTGATGACTATCTACACCCGTACAGGAGGGCGGTGGACCGTTTGCAACAGATGGCAGAAAGGAGCTGAGATGGGGCAGGTCTACAGGGTGAATACACTGACCACTGCTGGTTTCACCAGGACAGTTAAAGAGAGTGGGGGAAAAGGCGGCGTCATCCATGAAGGGCAGCTGATAGGAGGAAGAGGAGGAAGTTCTAAACACATGTGCACCAGTAAACTTCTTGAGGCCTGCAGCACATGAGCTCAGATTGGGGGAGATGTCGCAGGGAAAGCCCTGGGATGGACCTCCCACCTCGGCGTACTTGTGCTCCTTCTTGTGCCTCATCCTGCGGTTCTGAAACCAGATCTTGACCTGCCGATCGGTGAGCTGCAGCCCGGCGGCCATCTCCTGCCTCCGAGGTGGACACAGGTAAGGGCTGAAGTGGAACTCCTTCTCCAGCTCCAGCAGCTGGCTGTTGGTGAAAGCCGTTCTCTCCCTCCTGACACTGCCGCTGACTGATGCAAAAGGAAGCACATAAAGAAGAGAGAGGATGTTAAAAGTGAGTGCCAATTATGTGTCTGGAAATGCAATATAACCTCCGCAGAAGGATTTTCTTAAAGTGGAAGTGGAAGGGCCATGTTAATCCTCAGCCCATCAACCTGGGACACAGTAGGGCCCTCAGCTCTTCCCGCGTATTCACTCATGCCCGAGACACTGCACAAGACTGTCTACAGTGTCATGTGTTCGGGGAAAGTAACCTCCCTAAGAAACAGTCTGGGGGAAACATCTGACGCCACTACGGCTGTCTGACAGGCCACATTAATCACAGCTCCACACGGAAGCAGACCTGTCAAATCCCCATCTCAGTCACTTAAAAGGTACCTCGGGACCACCACTGAAAATAACCACCATTAAAGATTCCATTTGACATGTATATGAGCGATACCAGGGCCCTGTTGATAACAACATAACATGTAGGGGTTAATGGATACTTAATTAGGCCTGGAGTGACCTCAGGGAGAAAAGTGCTCTGCTTAACAACACAGGCAGACTGGGAGACTGTAGCCGCCTCATTATATGCTTTACCTGTTCCTAGTGTCAAGGGGATTTTTATCCATTTCTGTAGAAAATACCAATAAAAAATCAAACGTATATATTCAACACATTGTTATTATTGTATCCCTCTTCTTTATTTTTGATATGGAGAGATACATACTCAAAACTTTCATACCTACATATTAGGACAGATCTCACAATCCATTTGACTGACTGGACTTTGTTTATAAACTGAATGAATCTGGTTTTAAACTACCATAGTTTGCTTACAGGTACTGGAAGACTAGTGAGACCTGTGCTTTCTGAGTTTGTTCATGTGTTGTCAAGTCCTAAAAACTATAAAGGGATTAAAGTAAACAACCAATGCAAAAATTAGGGAAGAGCCCATTCAATTTGGATATATGGATTCACCCCATCAGAGCACTTAATGCAGATTGTCAACAACCGTGCACTCAGCTCTGACTTTAAAATCAAAAGTAAAGAGATAATAAAAAAAGAGTTACCAGATTGTTCAGAGTCAGTTGTGCGTGGATTCATCCAGGGGAAAATGACTCCTGAGCGGCAGATGGTGAGTAGACTGCAGCTCCTGCTCTTCATGTCCAGCTTGCCCTTGGCACGGCAGTGAAGCCGAGGCTCTGGTGGGCAGCGAAACGGGTCACCAGGGTTCAACCCAGAACTGAAACGAGCAGAGGAAGAGGTCATGTTTTTCTGATTAAGTTCGATTTCTCGGCCTCCTCCATCCCCACGTCCTCCTTCACTGTATCCCAGAATTGGCACTTGTCCAAAGCTCTGGGCTAAACTGTTGCCGTGCAGCTGCAGCGGGAGGTCAGACTGTTGGGGGTCCATGGAACCAGCTCATTAAACTGTCTCAAATCAAAGCAGGAAGCCCCTCAACAGTTATAAAAGACTACAACTTCTGTCTGTCTAATATAGGAATACAATTAACCTGATGTAAAGAATGCCGGGAAGAGCACTTGGAGTAACCATGTGGAGCATTTGAATAATATTTACCAGAAGGGTGCCGTAGTCACGTGTGGCCGTCCTCCAATGACAGAGCTCTGGAGTTGCAAAGTAATCCACTGGCAACTTGGGGCGCTCGAAGAAGCTCCTGCGATATTTCTTCAGACATTTCTAAGAGCGGCCAGCTTTTCTTTACCTAGGGATGATTAAAAACAAAAAATCACATAATGGAATATGAGTATAGACGCCATCAACTGTGTAATGGGTGTGAGCGAAAGAGGAAGGAGATGTGTTTACAGAGAGAGAGAGAGAAAATGGCAGAGAGAGGGAGAGATAATCAGACAGAAATACAATGGGTGGTGAGGAACTCTCGTTGAGAAACCGAGCGTTGATTTCTTGTAATATTGTAAATCTTTTTGCAGGATGCGTTTATTAGACGGGGCCGCCAGCTTGCAGCTGCACAACCTGAACTTTATATGGTAGGTTTTATTTTATTTTAAATCAGGTAACCTACAACACGAGGAGCTGGAATAGGCTAATATACAGGATATCAACAATGTATCGACCGCAACTCGTTAATTTTCTGGAGCTATTTTTTTTTAAAATACATGTCAAATGCAGAGGCTAATAATGAATTGTGTTCCGGGGTATTTTTCTCACATAAATGATAAAGTGTTTTATCCCGTATTTCTATAGCATTCTCTTTGACGTTCTGCATAAGGGTGCGTTTTGTCAAATAAATCAGTCCGAATATTTTGGATAGCCTAATTTTTCAACTAATTCAAGTCCCCATTAAATCGACGGGCTTATAGGCTATAGCAGCATGTGCTTCTAACTGTCGGAGTGCAAGTGTAGCTTTTGCTTAATGGGATTCACTGGGAGTGGTCAAACAAAGGCTTGACAGTCATTGCCACACAAAGACAAAGGAGGCAATCATTAGAGAATATTTTTCTATGGGACGATTCTTTGCACTTGCACTAATCAGGCATCACTGTACAGTATCAAGTGTCCCTGGCTCTGTGAGGCAACAGTCAAACGCTGCTGTGGACACGTTTGATGCAAACACCCCACGTTGCTGCGCGGCTGGATGGACAAAGAGTAAAAGGGAGAGATGTTCAGTATCCGATACAGCCCCAATGTGCGCCTGTTTGCTTTCACACTGGAGCTTTTAAGACACCGGGACGTAGCCTACAAATAAAGCTATGAAGGAGCGAAGCACTTAAATAAAATATGAATTTTACAACTTCATTTTAAAAAACCCATAATAAATATTTTAGGCGAAATTATTTGGGCTAAAAAGCTCAAGTGTGTGGCCTAACTGAGTTACACTTTGAAGAGCAAAAAAATCTCATAAAACACTGTATGTTAATTCAAACAAAGCACAAATATATGCAAAGTGAATAAATAACTAGAATAATTAAGCTTTCAGAAGACTTTAAATAGTGCACCCAAAAGCATCTCCCCCAACACGAGTGGCTTCTGCAGGCTATCATATTAGCATAGTCTGTGCCAGAATCAATCTTAGTTGAACCAGGCTTTAGATATAAGTTCCTTCTGCTGTTTCACTACAACAAAGCTGTCGAGAGAAACCCCTCTTTAGATGTCTCACAGCGGTGATGGATTATGCACTCAGGGTTGCATAGCTGGAAGAAGAGGAGCCTTCCCCCTTTTCCGTTTTACCCCTGCTGCCACCATCACTGAGGTTTCACCTGAACCTTCACAGTAGAGTCACGTCCTTGGATTTTCTTTTCTCCAAATAAAATAAATATTTTAGTTTTGAGTATCCCTTCAGTTCAGATCAAGGACGTACACATAGCCTGCTACAGGCGTATTGGTACAATTTGAAACTGTATAAAAACGGAAAATATTAAGCTTGAAGACCTTCTTTTAATTTTACTGTGGACACGGACAGGTTTAATCCGTTCACCCTATTATAGAGCTATATGTCTCTTCAGTTATTATAGGCACAGTATGAATGTAGACCAACACAACTAAGTAAATAGACATTAAATGGCATCTGCCTGAATCTAGTTTTAAACCAAAATTTACTAATTACGCATAATAGGCCAACTAATATAATAATGACAACCAACAACAACAACAACGATAATTATAATTATGCCCCTGTTTTTAATGACATTATTATTATTAAGCTATTATTATTGTTATTATTAAACAGGAGAATTAGGCAGCATAGCCTACATCAGCACTGACTGAAATGAGGTAAAGTAATTAAATTCGTTTTGTTTTCCTTGCCTCACACCCTTGAACACACTCTCTGAATTGGAGATAGAATCTATGATATACTAGCTCAGCTATACCATAATTTAGCTCCTCCGCGCCTCCACCACAATTCTCCGTGAACTCTGTTTGAACCGCCCCGGTGGCAATAAATCATTTTTCTCTCACACACAAAAGCGCGCCGGTCGCTCTGGGTGTCAACCCTTTTACAATTCCTCCTTACCTTCTGCGCTCTATCGCCTGCTGACACAAACAACCGAGGAAAATCGTCGATAAACTTTTATTTTTCATACCAATAACTTACAGAGAAAAAAGGGTAGCCTATACCGGGGAATATCTGCAACTGCACACACGCGAGAGGATCTGCAGAATGCAAAACGTTTCTTATATTTAGCCTAGATTTTCTTTTTTCTATAGATTATATAGGCTATTCCTTACATTAAAAAAACATAATTATTTTTTCAGAGCTCAACGAATGCACAGATCAGTTAATGTATTTCCAGGGGACAGAGCTGGGCAGATAAGACGAGAGAGAGAGAGAGAGAGAGAGAGAGAGAGAGAGAGAGAGAGAGAGAGAGAGAGAGAGAGAGAGAGAGAGAGAGAGAGAGAGAGAGAGAGAGAGAGAGAGAGAGAGAGAGAGAGAGAGAGAGACACGGGGAGAAGACGTTAATGGGCAGAGGGTGCTGTCGGTTAAAACGGTGCATACAAATGGCGCTGTCTTGGCAGAGCACGGAGAAGATTTATGGGCCCGGTGCCCTATATTGCTGTAAACAATGCAGAGTGAAATGAAAGGACTAGAGTTTGCAGACTGCACTTCATAAGTGAGGAAAAGACACACATTGTCAATTTCCCAAACAAGTCCTGACTTTTGCATAAGCATGTGCATTAACATAGATATTCATTTGGGCCTTGCTCGTGGCATTGCCCACTGTAAATCCTGGTCTGTCGGTGGAGAGTACAGACACATAAATCCTGCACTCCGAACCCATGAATACCAACTGAAAGTGTAAAATGTGGAAATAACTTATTTTCTTTTTCTTTTCTTTTTACTAATACCCAGGGGGCAAAGTGATTTTATGGACATGGAGCGTTGTAAAAGGTTGTTCACCAAAAATTACATCTAGGACCTTCCACGATCACAACCTGGGTCGACATAGCAAATCAGAACCACTGTTAAGTGAATGGGGGTGAATGGGGATGGGCTAATGGGGAATTTTTTGAACTTATAGATATCATTATGAAACTTTGCCAGTTGATTACTGACATTAAAACAACAACTTTTTGTATTACAGTATTTTCCAAAATGTTTAAATAAATATGAAAAATCATCAATATCTTACTAATGATGCGTAAATTTGCATATCTGCAAAGCCCCAAAATCTAGATGTTGGAAGAAAACAAAGTCAATTTGTTTTAAAATTTTGAAAACAAAACAAGTGTCCAACTGCCTGAAGCCTTTCCTAATCACAGTTCAAATTTGATCAATAACCAATAGAAAATAATTTTGCCATGGACCAAAAGTGTCCTTTTGGAGTCTCCAGCTGGTATTCTAGGAAACGGCTAGACATTCCCTTGGAAAAAACTGTGTAAAAAATATATTTTCTATGGGTTATTGATCAAATTTGAACTGTGATTAGGAAAAGCTTCAGGCAGTTGGACACTTGTTTTGTTTTCAAAATTTAAAAACAAATTGACTCTGCTTTTGTCCAACATCTAGATTTTGGGGCTTTGCAGATATGTTTTTTAATGTCAGTAATCAACTTGCAAAGTTTCATAATGATATCTATAGGTTTAAAAAATTCCCTATTAGCCCACCCCCATTCGCTTAAACAGTGATTCTGATTTGCTCTGTCGGCCCCCTGTAGCTTTCCAGCAGCTTGTTGACCAGGTTGTCCACCCAGGTTGGGATCCTGGAAGGTCCTGAATATCATTTCTGGTGAACAACCTTTTACAACGCTCCATGTCTGTTTAAAAAAGAAAAAGGGGTTTTGCCCCTTAGGTATAAGGAGAAATCTTGTTTTCCACCATATAGCCTAGCCTTAAAATAAAATATGCAGCAGCATAAGCCGAAAACATATTTTTCAAATATTATTCCTGTGAAATCGGATGTAGCCTATACTAGCGTTCAAAACTTGAATTTGTATTAACTATTAAAGCTCTAATTTTGTCTGTTTCACAACTAATAAGAATGAAATTGTAAAAGCATGTTTTATTATAAACAAACCATATATATACAAACCCATATATATATAATATAAATATTTAATATAAAAATATATATATATATATTAGATATTTAATAATTATTTTATCAAAAGTTTTGGGACTGAGTTGACCCTGTTGTTCTTACATTCAGATTACACATTACTTTGCCTTTAACATGCCACGATCTGTTGCATATTATATATTAATATGTAAGACTCTTAATGCTGGAGCAGCTGTCCTTATGGTACTGAAAGTAGCCTCAGGCGACTGCAGCAGAAATGCAACTGGTGGCCACGCACAAGTACAACGAAGAAGAATTTTCTGGGATCAGACCCAATGCGTCTCCACTTAAAAGTGAATAACTTAATCATAAATCAATCCAGTGTCTGTCTGGGCCTTCTGTGACACCTTGAACTGAGAGAGAATTACGAGTCATTTCTAAGGTCCTTAACGATGCATCAACTATAAGCGAATATGACATAAAGTATTACTGTCAAGTTTACCCATGGCCATCATGTCCTGTGTGATGTGATGTTAAAGTGTGCAGAGATATCCGAGTGTTGATCCAAGCTGCTTTGCTTTACCCATGCACTGACAGTTAATCACTTTAACATGTCTGATGGAGTTTTGAAAACTAGCTTTATGTAAATCAATTTAACTCTCCCTCTATCGCGTAGGCCTACACACACACCGACACACACCGACACACACACACACACACACACACACACACACACACACACACACACACACACACACACACACACACACACAAAAGACATGGTGCATCTGCTCCCCTGAGTGAACGGATGGGAGAGAGATTTACGGATTTATGACACACCCACTGCTGGTCAATGCGAGGGAGCCTGGAAAATAGCAGCGTGACCCCTGTTTCAACTCTCAGCCTTTATGCAACTGCCACGGCTGCCGTTTAAACACACTACACCATAACAATACCCCGAGCCGGACCTTTCATTCTAAACCTAAAGTGGTTGAAGAAGACACTCACCTGAGAGGAGTGGAGAGAGAGAGAGAGGGGGAAAAAAGAAAAGAGTAAGTAAACGTTTGCACTTAACCCGGTGTTGACAATAAAGGCAGGTAAGCACACCGCAGTCAGGAGGGCTGCTGGTCATTTTTGTTTCGTATTTGCTCTCGTTCAAACATTTCCATTGCTGTTTGTATATCTTCCGAGAGAGAGAGAGAGAGAGAGAGAGAGAGAGACAGAGAGAGAGAGAGAGAGAGAGAGAGAGAGAGTGAGTTCTCGCGTAAGGTACTCATAAATCACAGGCAGCCTGCAGCGGTGCAATGTGAGCTGAAACTCATGTGTGTCTCAAGTCAGGAAAAAAAGAAACCAGTTAGGTCTGAGAAAGTGTTGAGGAATTTAAAGACAGAATCTCAAACACATAAAACACAACATATCCCTGCAAGGTGCTGAGCTTTAGAAGTGTAGCCTCTCCAAGTCACTCTACATGGGAACTAAATAGCTGGAGGAAAATTAAAATCTAAAGAGTTTATTTTAAACTTTAAAAATGGCTCCAATTCATAAAAACAAGATTGAAGATGAAGCTGTTTAAGTCTCGGATAGTGTGAAAAAATTTATTCATGTTGATCTTCTGACAGGTAAGACTACTTTGAAGTTAGTAGATTTATTAAATTATTTGCTTGAATAGATCGTGTAAAATGTAAACGTGTAAAGTATAAAATGTGCCTTTTGTATCCTTAAATATTATGATTATAAAATATCTGTGTAAATATTAAGAAAGTAAAGAGAAGACTGTGCATTGGCCCAAAGTCTGACAAGAAAACGCGAGACAAGGCCAATTTATGACTGAGCAGCGACAAGAGCTTTTGTTTAAATAGTTATTTGAAATCACACGTTCTGTTTATTCTCTAAATGACTCCAACCAGGCCTAATATGGACGCGTTGATTCAATCCCCTGGGCCGAGTCAACGAAAAGCCAAGAAAGAAAATATATGCAAATTGGGCCTCAAGTATTATCTCTGTTTCTACTTTGGATACATCTTCACTCACAAGAGCTCAAACAAAACGGACGTGCTGTCATTGTCCAAGGTGTAATCCGAGCTACACCTGTAAACCCCAGACACACGAGGTAGAGGCTGGTTCATCACACACGGTGGCCGCTGAGATTAATTGTTGAGCTCTCGGTGTCAGCTGTTTATCTTGAAAATGCAGTCGAATATTCTTCCATCAGCGCTGAATAGTTGGTGCTGGCCACACAGGAGAAACCAAACGGGTGTATCCAAATAAATAATGTCACAATATATTCAAGGCTGCCTCCAACAACAAATAGTTAGATTTGAAAATTAAAGTGAACAGAGAACAATAACGAATGTATGGCAACATAAACTATCTTGATAACATCACTTTCATTTGCAATATCTCACATTAAATGTTGCATACACATGTTGGAGCTTCTTGGAGGGAAACCTAATTTCTCAATAGCAAGATGCAAAGGTTACGTTTTGTAATGAATTTTCTGCGGGATATTTGCATTTTAAATGTGGGAAAAAGTTTTAAGGAATAATTAGTGTCTGTGGAAAGTGAGTACAAGCTTGAAGGTCCCTGTCCTTAAAACTAATCACAACGACCAACTGTTCCAGTACTGTCAAGAACACCCAGCTATAATTGGCAGGTCACTTTTGACTGACCTGAGGCAAGTTGAGTCACGTGACCGCATATAGGCTACTATTTTTACTGCCTGCTGTTTAGGGAGAACGTAATTGATCCCTGGAAATGTGAAATTTTAAACTCTTCTAGCTTATTTCAATACTATTTTTCGGACAATTACAGCGTTTTATAATAATAACAGCAACACAACAATGGGCATTTTCGGAGGTTCCTAATTGGGCCTGCTGGACGCATGAGGACTGTCCAAGAGTTCAACACTGTCCTGGGTCACTCTGATTAAACAAAGGGTGCAACACATTCAGGTATGCCCCGCCGCAGGTCTCTCTACAGGCACAGGGCAGAAACATCCACAAAGAAAGCCGAGGCCAAGGGGGACCAGCGAGGGTGCACACAGAAGGTACACGTATAGAGAGTGAGTCGGGTCACAGGGTTGGAGAGGTCGGCCCTCCAGACTGAACTGAGCCTAATGGGACAGAAAATGTGTCCTCAAAGTGAACTCGGCCTTCTCCCACTTCGCTCCCAAATTTCAATAAAGTAGCTTTTCAGCCTCGCGACGTGGAGGCGACAGCGCCGAGAAAGGGATTGGTGGGATGCTGTGACTGTGGCGAGCACATTAATTTCTCTAATCTGTCCGGCAACATAAAGGCTTCTGGATTCATTTTTCACCGCCGTCTCCCACCTCTATTCTAGTGTTTTTTCTAAAAGCCAGGTCCAGAAGGCAGAATTTGAATGCTTTGGTCCGGTAAAAAGGGATTTATTTAAAAAAAAAAGAAGAATCCATTTAAAATCACACATTTGGGAATGATTTTAAATGATACGGCCGTGTACAGAGGATTTAGTGGGATCAAAACTGGCCGTTGTCAGAGCTGTTTTTTTCCAGAACATAACACAAAGCTGTGCAGTGAAAGATTGATGATGGAGCATACCTCTTCCTTTTGTGCTCCCTTGCCCCCCCACAACGCCAGGCATTTTATAAGGCCTATTCATGTCACAATTTCAATAATCTATCAAATTCGTGCGCGTCTTTGGGTTTAAGTCATGGTTCGACTGAGATCCTTCATCAAAGATCTGTCCACAAAGAACTAAATAATACAATACATTTTTAAAAAAAATAAAAAATGAATGCATCTTTGTGAGAGAAAAAAAATCTGAAAGCAAAGAAATAGAGAAGATTTGGTCAAATTGCTGTAGCCTATGAATCCAGAAGGTCTACTTCAGTCGTAAACAGTCCTGCAGTGCTTTGGTCCTCCTGCCAGATGAAAAGCGAACGATGACGTTGCATTGAGCGCCTGTTTTTGAAAGTGTATTTTTTTTTTGCTCCTGCTGCTGCCGCTGCTGCTGCTGCAAACTCGGGAGGCAAAAGTGCCCACTGGGGAGACAGCAGGTGAACGTGGCAAAGCGTTCCCACAAGCAAAAAGTCAAGAGAGAAATGGTAAAACAAAAAACAGCAGAGATTATCAGCCTCCCTTCCTTTCGCCAGGACACAGATAACAAAGGTCAGCTATATGCTCCATCACCATCTTGCTCTCTGGGATATTTAACGAACACCACATGGTGTGTGAATCTATCTGCAATTCAGGACCTGATTAAAAAATAATATTTGTATTTATTTTATTATATCTTATTTCATTTGTTTGCATTGTAAAACGCAGTCTAATGGCGCAGTGCGCAATAGGAAAAAAGCAGGGTCAACTACTACTTGTTACAAAATTAACAAGAATATTTTTCACATCAATCTATAATCTCTAACAAAGAGCAAATGTCCTCTAACTCAGTCGCATGCAGCTTTGTGTTCCAGTCAGGACGAAGGGAGCATGAGAGCTTCGTGGCAGAGGCGGTGCAGTGGGGAGTGGAGGGCCTCAGTGGCTTGTCTTTAGCGTTAATTGAATGCCCTTCAGACTGATGAGGTTGCATATAATGCATAGCACAAACTATTTCATTTTCAGATTTTAGAAAGTAGCTGCAGTCCATTATGAGTCAGACACACACACACACACACACACACACACACACACACACACACACACACACACACACACACACACACACACACACACACACACACACCACACACACACACACACACACACACATTGCTAATTTCAAAGATGCAAACAGTGTTTTTCAAAATTCAAAAACACAGTGATTCTTGTGTCCCTCGTGAAATGTTAAAATATAAACACATTTTTGAGGGAGATCCTTCCGAGTAGCCAAAAAGAATAACAGACCTCCTCTTGACTCAAAATATGAAGTTCAACAAAAACGTGTGTAAAACTAGTAGACACGCACTGTTTTATTGACCAATATGATTAGCACAAATACACTACACTCCGTTTATTGCATTTCACAATAATCAGCTTTGTAACGGTCTAAACACAACATCAACACCACAAAACTAAATTGTAAATCAAAGTCCTGTTTCTGAAATACACGAGGTAATTCTCACATTAGTATAATCCAAAACAAACAAGTTCAAGATCAATGGTGTGTTCCAGCCTTTTTATACCAAAAATAACTATTATTATATTGATTTCCTTCCAGTGTTGCTTGAAATAAATAGATTGTGCATTTCACCTCGGGCAGCAGGGCAAAAGCAATTGCCCACAATAACATTTCGATAAAATGTATATTTTTTTTCTATTTTTTTTCCTTCATTCAAAACATTTTTTTTAATAAAAAACATCATTTTAATTGAGCTTCAAATAAATTAAACCCTGTGTCACGTAAAAATAATTCATCGGTATTCGCAGTAATCCATGCTATATAACATGCATTTTATATAACTTTGGACTTAAAGGAAACCGAACAAGATAGCTACCAAAACAAAATATATAATTGTTCTATAAATAACCAGTCCTTTTTCAACCCCCAATCTTGGTTCGTGGTTTTTTATAACCTGGTAATATCCTCGCCATGCTGTGCTCCGGAGAGTTCGTCGGGGGCCCCAGTGTTAGTGGCCGAGGCAGCGGCAACAGCGCCGGCTGCTGAGCTTGTGTTGGACCCGGACGAGGAGGAAGAGGATCTCACTTTGGTGTTCGGCAGCCTGTGATCCTTTTTCCATTTCATCCTGCGGTTTTGAAACCAGATTTTAATCTGTCGCTCGGAGAGAACCAGGGTGTGTGCAATCTCGATGCGCCTCCGCCGAGTTAAATATCGGTTATAGTGGAATTCCTTCTCCAATTCTAAGACTTGCTGCCGGGTGTATGCTGTCCTAGAACGCTTGGTCTCCGTCCCATTGTACGCCGAGTTCACTGGAAAAAGGGATAAGTGGAGAGAAAGGAAGACAGAGAAGGGAGGAAAGGAGGGGTAAACAAGAATGGCCGCAACTGAGATATGGCTGGAAAGATTTATTGGTTATGAATGTTTAGCTGTTTGAGAAATTTAAATGGGAAGCTAAGAACTTCTCAGCGTAATGAGAGGACACTCACATCCAACTATGAGTTAAATTATTAATGCAAGATTACAAAGCTCAATTTTTTCTTCTTATTCATTTCTCCCCTCTGTCTATCGCGCAATACATAACAGCAGAAGCCACATGGTGATACGGCTGCCCTGAGTATACCTCGGCTATAAAATTTATGGTGGGTGTAATTACCAATGCCGAGTCGTAAATCCGCCTCAATTGTGCCATTTCAAAGGCTTCCCTGCTATCGGAGCAGGGGCTGGCAACGAGATGGGAGTCAGAGGGACTGATAAAAGGGAGGGAAAGGGAGAGAGCAGCATGAGGAGAGCAGGGAACATAAACACAGAAGTTGCCTACCAGTGCTGACGTGAATTTTCTTCATCCATGGGTACACCACGGGCTGCTTGGAGGAGGCTGTGCTGTTCGGATGCTCCGGGGTGGCTTGGTTGCAGGCGGAGGTGGCGGCCGGTGGGGTGGCGGGGGACATGGACAACTGTGGGGTTTCACATGAAGCAGGTTGCCCTTTCCCTGTCAGCAGGTGTGCAGATTGGGGTATTCCATGTCCACTTGGCGTGTCAGGTTCAGGGATGCTTGCACAGTTAAACTGGCGCTCTTGGTAGCTCGCCCGCGGAGGATATAACTCCTGGTGGTGATGCTGGTAGCCAGTGTCCCTTGCGCGGCTGTAATATTCTGGACTATGCTCAGGGATGTAGTTATTTTGCGAATATTCCTCGCATGGAGGAAATTTCGGATCAATGTAGTTAGACTCCATCAAATACGAGCTCATGATCATTAATTTCTGGAGTAGAAAATAATTTTTCTAGCTTTGTCGTTTTTCTGCTCCATAAAGCCCTCCTACTTGCGAGCAGCCCTGTAAAGTTACTTTTACCACGTGACCCAATGGCCCAATAGCAGGGTGAGAGGTAGTTCCCGGATAAGGAACCAGAGGTATTTAGCATACCTACAGTCGCCATTGTGGGCACAAATCTCTCTCTCTCTCTCTCTCTCTCTCTCTCTCTCTCTCTCTCTCTCTCTCTCTCTCTCTCTCTCTCTCTCTCTCTCTCTCTCTCTCTCTCTCCTCTCTGGTTGCGTTACCAAGGCAATTGATCTTGGGGACAAAACTAGTAGCTAAAGTTGCTGACCAAGGAAAAAATAAAACAGGCAAAATCCACTGGTCTCAATTATTCAAAGGGAACTATAGGTGATTCGCCAAGGATATGGTACAACAATAGCAAACCAATCATGTTGTTAGCTTGCTTGCGTTATATAAAGGTTATCTGCTAATTAATGAAGGCACAGTCTTTACCAACAGCACTTCAGCTGTAAAACAGATTACGGCCCATTAATATATTAACCATTAGAGCCGCATCACTTTTGATGATGCACCTTAAAAAAACATCTCAGCAATAATATTTAATAGGTTTATGGTGAATATAAATGCCATAGAGTGCTGAGGTGCTCTGGAGGTGTGGTTGATGTTTGAAAATAGGCCTGTTAATGTATAACGTGGCATAAAGGTGGACATGGATACAAAATGTTTGTCTATTTTATAAATGTTATCCTTTTTTTCTTCCAGGTTATTCCTTAAAATGCACAGCCTTCAACTTTCAATTGAAAATAGGCAAGAATAGTATAAGAATAGTATAAGACTGTACACTTTTTGAATGTCATATAAGCAAAACTCAGCTGACAGAAAAGTTGCTTTAAAAGAAATTGAATAAGATAACAAGTCAAGGTGGTCTTTGTCCACACTATAAACCAATAAAAGAAAAGACAAGACAACCTTTTACGAATGCCTTTAACCTTAAATTAAAAACGTAAATCTGGAAGATACAACAGTTATTCAACAAGAGCCTCCCGGAGATACTTCCAAAAGCCATAATGAGAGCTTGGATGTCCGCAACAAAACACTGGATTATGAGCAGAGAAATACTGTAGACCACCGAATAGAGAAATACAAAACCTTTTATGCCACAGAGCAGACACCAAACTAACTGTATAGCACCACAGACCTGCCGCCATCATAAAACAGCAGCGCTGTGGTGTCACACAGCCCTGACAACAGTGCAGAGCAGCATCATTATGATGTCACAGACCAGTCAGCAGAAGGAAGAGACCATTATAATTTCACACACCAGAGGCTCTCACCAGCATTAGGATGTGCTGACTTAACTGCAGAGGAGTCACATTGTGTCACACTGAAGTTAAGTTATACTTGGTTGTTGCAGACCAGAAAGTAAAAGCATTTAATTGAGCAGTTGTACTTTCTAAAAATGAAGTTGAAGAGTCCTCACACATGCAGGGCAGCCCAGTTTAAGTGCCCTGGTTGTAGACGAAATTCTGTAATGCTGCCATCAAGTCTTTTTGTGAAAAACAACAACCGTCTATCCATCTCACCATGTGTTTACAACGTTGAAAAATCCTAATGTTTTGCAAGACCATAGATGTGGCCTACAGAAAACATTGACCATTTAAGTGTAAGTACATCAAATTAACTCAGTTTATGACAGAAAATGTTGGGACAGAATTTGAAGAATGCAACATTGCTATATAGGCCTATGCACATAAATAAATGCAACTTATTTCTAGACCAACAGAGTATTAAACAAGACTGAGAATGTCACTTAGCCCATCACCACCCGATCATTATTTTAGTTTTGCACTTTATAAAGTTGAACTATAGCCATACAGGTACATAACAATTCCACTGTGATTTATGTATGTGACAATAAATAAACTAACTGACTAACGAAACAACCTAGTTGCCATATTATATATGCCTTCATCTTTAAATCGTCTTTGTCCCACCTACTTCAAAAATATACAAATTGAAATGATAAGAAATGGACAATTGTGCTTCAGTCTTGCTGCCAATTGGAAAGTGAAGCCTCCAAATGCTACATGCTAATCATGGCTGAACCGTCAGTCACAGTACTGGAGGTCTGCTGTTACATTGTAAACTGATCCTGCCTGGCTGTATAAACTTGTCATGTGCTATATGCTTCCCATTCTTAGCCCAGACTCAGCTGTGTTCAAGGAGATAGGTTAACTCCCCCATAGCTTAGCAGCCTCCCAACAACATCCCCATTATAGGATTACATCTACTCGTCTTTTCACTGTTATGATATAGGCTATGTGAGGTCATCAATAGAAACAAATCCTACAATGATGTTTGTTTAAAAAAAAACGTTTAATAAAAGCCATACACTCTTGAGGGGACAGTATGCCTAAACCGAAGCAATGCCTATTAATCTATTGGTAAACAGCACCAAATTGCGAGTTAAAAGATGTATCTACTATTTCCACAGCAATAATTACATAATATGGTTGAAAGCGACGTCAAATGGAATTTCTGGCTGTCCGGTTAGTACAGAATTCGTACGACATTTCTATTACCCCTTGCGAGGATGTTAGAGGCGTTTTATAGAGCAATAAAAATCGTAAATCAGTCACTTTTAAACGACCCCTGCTTCCTAACGTGTTTTACAGGGTCTGACACGGTAGTAGCCGCACACTGCACACATGGGTTTGCTCTCTGTGGCCTACCTACACAATCTACGGCTGTCTGGACTATGAATACACTTTGTGTCAATGTTATTGCATTGCTAGAGCATGGATGTTATAGGCCGTGTGTGTGTGTGTGTGTGTGTGTGTGTGTGTGTGTGTGTGTGTGTGTGTGTGTGTGTGTGTGTGTGTGTGTGTGTGTGTGTGTGTGTTACACGGATGATTGTAGGCCTATGCAATATTAGGAAAAGCCAGAGACAGAGAGACAAGTGGAGGTGCAGAGGCAGAAGAATCCATTGGCTGGCGTGGTATTTCAGTTGCCCATGTATTCCTGTAGAGACGTATTTGCGACTGTTTCTATTTCACACAAATTCGGTTCTACAGGGTACATATAGACAACTAAAGGGTTTTGGGTAAGAAACTGCAAATATGATCTCTCTCTGGCAAAACCTATTCGAAAGCATGTTATCATGTCTAAAATTGGACTGGTAATGTGTATTCGGGAGTAGCCTAGTGTCTTAATAAATATTAAGGCTGCAATAGAGTAGGCTAGAAACATTGCACATGCTGTTGCAGGAAAATGTGTCTAGAAAAATGCTACTTAAATATTTGTTTCTCCTAAAAAGCCTGCACTCTCTCTCTCTCTCTCTCTCTCTCTCTCTCTCTCTCTCTCTCTCTCTCTCACACACACACACACACACACACACACACACACACACACACACACAAACACACGATCACGTCGTGTGCAAAGGACAAGAGGGTCCGCTTTTCTTAGCATTCAACCTCTGCCTTTGAGGTAGCTTCTATATGAATATTCAGTCACAAACATGGCGGATACAAAGGGACGGCGTGACAGCACAGATGAAAAATAAGTTTCTATTGTTCCCCACCATTTCTTCTGCTCGCTATTACCATACTGACCGCTCGGTAACCTTTCTTCCTGCCACTCTGGGAGCTAATGAGAAAAGCCTAGGATGAAAAATGCCTTTATCAGACATGTGACCTGTTCCGAGGTTATTAAAAACAGCAAACATGCTCAGATTGTGAATCAATGGAATTGATTACAGTGGAAATGCACGGGGGAGCTCAAACACTGTCAAAAAAACATCTCAATCTAAATACGTCTCCGCGTGCTGCTCTGCGTATCAGTTCAATAGATTGTTCTTAATTGGAGAACAAAGCATTCTAGACCGACACACAGTGAAGCAACGAGGAATTAGTTCCCCCCAAAAAATCTAACACACCTAAATTCATGCTGGCTGTTATGCACCTCAACCAGTGTGAGGAAGCTGCACTTACAAACACACACACACACACACACACACACACACACACACACACACACACACACACACACACACACACACACACACACACACACACACACACACACACACACACACACACACACACACACACACACACACACACACACACACACACACACACACACACACACACACACACACACACACACACACACACACCACAAACCCCCTCTCTCCTCGTGCGCTCTGGCGGACGCATTTTAATATTAGTTAGACAGCCTGACCCGCGTTTCACCCCTAGCGTTTGACTGCTTCCAATAGTTCACTGCCAAGGATTATTGATGGAGAGACAGCAATGAATTCCTTCTCCCCACAAATGGCTTTCAGATCGTGCACCTAGTTCAATAACTAGTTATAATGTAGAAGTACAAGAAATGAGGCCCTCAGGCGGACTAATTTGATGTTTCATTTGTTCATTTGAGAAATTGTAACGCATTCCCCCTTTCCCTGCAAAACAGGAGCAGTACAAGCCTGTTCATACATGGTATATATGTAAACAAAATAAATCTGTACAAAAACTATGCGTGGATGTTTTTGTTCTGTCCATGCCTGGTTCTTGTTTAATTCTTTATTTTCTTTCAATGTGGTGGTACAGCACCACCTGACCTGATGCAGACAGATATTACACTCCCTGATGACAACGGTTACGATACGCGTTTAATCAAACCCTTAACATAATAGCTTGTACGCGCTCCCCAGGTGTAATCACGTTAAGCTGGATGGTCCAGTTAAAATACAAAATAAAACAAGTTTTAATTAAGTGTAGATAGACTGGAGACTAGTTGGATATGAAGACCCTCTAAAAGGGCATGCAGCAGCCAGTGGAGCGGAGGAGGCTAGATGTCTCAAATAAACTATTTGTTTGCTTTGTAGTTCAATATAGCAATGCTCCAATACTGCAACGTTAAATCCACTTGTGCAACCAGAGTGCCTCTTTTTTCATGCTATTAGATCCAAGTAGTTTGGCGGAAGGACAGCCACTACAGGTCAAGTTGGCGGGTTTATTTAAGCAATCAATGTTTGATATAAACATTTAAAAAAATATATATATTCATGTGGAAGTAAAAATATGGACTGCAAAACCGCAGTTAAAACACCAGACTTTAAATAAAATTCGTTAGATTTCAGGCATCAGTGCTCGTGATGTCAGTGTATCCAGCTGTTTTGCCTGGAGCCGAATAACAAGCTCGTGGAAGTGTCACCTCTCCTAACTAAAGCCAGGTGGACAGGCGTGGGGCGATGGATAACACTTACTGAGAAATTGAAGGTCCAACTCTTTTTGACACGTAGAACTGCCTGAAAATAGAAGAAAAGCACAAATTAGATCAGGAATAGTCCACTTTTCAGCAAAATAAAATGATACATTTATATAAAAAATAATATTGTAGCCAAACTGGGAAATGAAAACCGTTGAGATAATCTAGAAATTGTCGAATTAATGTTTACGTTTTTAAAAACAGACATATTAAACCACTACATTAATCAATGGATCTTTCACTAATTGATTGAATTAATTGAGCAAATATTTGGAAAGTCACATACATCTGACGTGGCCTATATAAGGTGTAGAAATGAGTGGATGAATTGTTAGCCATATTTCGTTTTTGCTCAAATCAAAACTGTCACTGCATCATAAAACTAATAACTAATGCTAATAAATAAATCAATTGTATCGAATCGAATACAAATATGAGCAACAAATTATATAAAATAATGGAGATGCAGTAGATATTTATTTATTTCTAAATATCCTATCTACAAGTTTCCTGCAGTAAATCTGTCAACGTTCAGAAAACACAGAAACGAACCGTTTCGATATGTTGCGATATTATTTCATCTTAATGATCTTTTAGTCTGTCCCTCGGCCTCTGATCTCGTCCGTTATCCAGCCTAATTGAAGGCAGGCTGCTCTAGAAAAGCTCTGCCATGTGTGGCCTCCTGCACAACTGGTACCGAGGACAGACATTTAGGGACGGTCATTTTCAGACAGTAAAAACTAAATTTACAAGCATTTCCTTGGGCAAGTATCCTATGAATAAAAATCCCCCGGACCTCAGCGATGCTGAATTATAAAAAATCACGACTGTCTTCACATTGCAAACAAATTCCGTTTGTGATCGAAAACGATGTAACGGGACTTTATGATTCTTATTCGGGCTCAGACAAAGGGAAGTCTGTGTTCACCAGGAAATGACCTCTGCGGATTGAATTATGACGGTGTCAGCTCCACAGGTCAAAAAAAATAAATGCAACAGCACAGGACATGGCGGAGAAAACGGATGTTTACATTGTTTCACTTTTACTGTAGCGATATAAAACTGTTTGAGCCGGAGGGTCTTTGCCCCCAAAGTAGATTACTTTTTGATACAATTGACTCCAAAAGGTGCAATAACTGGAAACTACTATGAATAAAATACTATCTATTGTGTAAAATAGAAATAAATATCCTAAGCTCTATGAAGATGTCATATCACACGTGGAAATAGTTTATATATATTTTTTAATTAGATGGTATTTTTTATAGATTGTTTTTGGAGGAAAATGTAATATTTTTTAAATTATTTAAGATTGTGAGTGTATGATGATAATGTATTCTGATTGTGGTAAAGATGAGAACTGCCCACAAAAACAGGACAAAATAAAATAAAACGACCTGGTTAAAAAGGAGCCCTTATGGTCACATTGGCCCCTTCAGTGTCTCACCAACAGAGGAGCGTGTTACACAGTGCCCCCTATTGGAAGTGTACGATTGATCATCCTGCATATGTGAATCCAAACCTGCACACTGAAAAAGTAACTCTGACTTTTAAAAATAAAAACAAGCCATCACACAGTTTGACATTAAGTTACGTTAATGCAGTAAATGCTGTATCACAGCCAGCATGCACACCCCTGCTGCACCGTGCTGAGCTACACTCACCCACACAGAAGACCTTATTAAAAAGAGCCATTAGCAATTCCACGCATTGATTAAGAAAATACTTGTTTCTAGGCTGACCTGCTTTCTAAGACATATGAGTAATTAAATCATATACCCTATAGAGCAGCAGCTAACACTATCGAGCTTAAGAGAACACATTGCCCCATCAGTCTCCACACTGATCAATTCAGTAATATCTGCCCCTGCAAAGAGGACAAGTTAGAAAGGGTATGGGGATGAAAAATGAGCATTCCTCTACTGCACAAAAAAAAGGTTCATTTTTGCAGAACATGCTAGCCCCCAGCTCACATCCACACTGTGTTTTTCACAGGCCGCGCTTGGACGGTGCAATAATTACAATGCCTTTGAATCAAACCTGTCTTCCTGGCCCAGACGTGACCCTCAAACAACAGGAACTCACGAGCACAAACACTAACTTTATGTCAAGGTGAAACAGTGAGATGAAGCATTTTAATCAGGAGGTTTTGTGTTGTATGGCTTTTTTTATGCATGGTGCAATAGCTTAACCTAACTGACATTTCAGCACCACGCAGGACAAAAGTCACACTTTATTTTTCAACACATTGCTTCAGTTGCACATTCAAGAGACTTTACTTAAACAATCAAAGGTTGCTTCACGAGCTAATACAGGTATGTGTGTAAGAGTGAGAGGGGCAATGCGTGTATGGGAAAGAAAAGACGGAGTGAGAGGGCGGGGGGGATAGAGTGATGAAGCTAGACGCCGGAGTTTTTTTGTTTGTTTTTTATATAGTTCTGGCTGACTTTTAAATGTCCTCAGTCACCTAGCCTTTAAATATTTCTTCCACTCTTTTACAAACAGCAAATATAGTGCAAAGAAAAACAAACAAACACACTGTTGAATCACACGGAATGCCACTATGCCTCATACCTGTTGAGAGGCATCCAAACGTGCCGATTTTGCAATTATTTCCTAAAATAAAATAATGTAACAAATATAAGTGTAAAGCTGAAAATTTGAAATCCAACCATGAGCGGCATTTACGTAGACTCTCTTTCGGACTTTACATGCAACACCAAAATATAATTGAAAATGTCTCAAAAGGAACATTATCCGACATATCTTAAAAACGCCATTGTTCTACAATTATGAAACACATATCAACTATAAATGAATACCCTTCAATTTGGCGTGAGTCGTTTACACAGCCATGCATTCAAAGTCACACTATAATATTAAAGATAAACAATATTCACTCACGGTGAAAATACGGCACAGTTGCAGGCCTGGAGGCAAAGTTAAAAGCAACTTACTGCAGCAGCTCTGAGTGCTCCGCACCGCCCGACTACACAGTCCGGAGAAAGGTACTGCATCCTCACTGCCACAAAGCCCTTTCTTCCTCAGATAAGGGGAAGCCAGCAGCTGCGATTCTGGACAGTTAAGATTATATATGATGTGTATATATCGAAGGTTTGTCAGCTCTTCCAGGCCATAAAACCCACTTAAATGACACCACGTGCTCCCTATGCACCATTCACAGGCCCTTCTAGAGGCAATTGGCATATGTAACCTTGTAAACTTTAAAATACCCTAAAAGAAAGACTTAGAAAAGGGGATTGAATACATTGTCCAAGTAGGTTAGGTCCAACAGAGCGCAGAGAAAGTGGACGATGTGCTGACCGGTTCTCATAACCGTAAAGGAAGTTGAATAGGAAGCTATTAGTTTGAGAGGTGAGTTGATTTTTCTTTTCTTTTAGTATAGTGCATTAGATGATTTACCTCATATCCTTGGGCTACACTGTCTTCGTCACTCTGCTACTTCTACAAACGCTGCTGAGTACAGACAACCGGCACTCGGCGTGCTTTTATGTGCTCTATGCGACTAGATAGTGTTGTTTTAACTACGCGGTAATGATGGCAGGATTAAAGAGCATGGCGATATCATAAAGCTGCCATATGGCCTCGACAGTGATGGCGCGTCAGTCTGCGGCCACAGGAAACCAAGGTTTTGCATCCACCTTGTGTTGTGGGCGCGTGTTATCACAGGCTATGGTGTGTCCCCTTCCTTTCCTGACAAAACAGGAAACCCAGTCTGACTGTGGTGGAGTGGTGGAAAAGGGGCAATAAAGTTTTATGAGGGCCCTTAAACTTCAGAGCAGCGTTTGTCAGTCAAAGGAATTCTGGGGGAATCCGAGACGGAGCAAAAAACGTGTTCAGTAGGACAAAACAAAACAAAACAAAAAGCAATACATTTTCATTTCAAATGTAGTTTTCTTCAATTGAGTTATATGACAACTGCTATTAGTTATAGGCCAGCTGTGTGAGTCTTATACTAACCCAAGTCATCTGAAACAGACATGTGCAAACAAAATGTATGTAATAGACAATGTTCCTTGATTGTAATGATCAGACTTTATTGGTTAGAATAAACAATTAAACCACCTATCAATTATTCCAATCCGTGAGTAAATGGTCATCCAATATTTACAAGGGGTGAGGGACGTGGCTTCATTGCACATCACAAATATCATCACACACATTTGCTGAGTTATACATAAGGATTTTGATCCACAAGGATATGACAGACAACATGGACGATGCCTTGACAGAAATCCACTCACAAAGACATTAGCTCACTGAACACACGTCCAAACTTGTTTGCACAGCCACATGTTAGAGGGTTAATTGCAAAAGAAAAGGAAAGAGGTGGACAAGTAGTTTTTTTTTTTACTGATGAGAAGCTATTAAATAAACAGGACCATAGGATTTCCTAAGCAGTCAGAAATACTTATGTCTTTATTTGTGGGATTGACCTTAACTTTTATCACATGACGATGATGTAGAGTGGGAAGTGATGCAGGCCATCACCCCGCCACCACTACTTTTAGCCTAATGAAAAACATAGATTATGAGTAGCGTTGTGCAGCCTTTTCAGTGCACTGCAGACCAAGGCCTCGCAGCGTGAAGGACCCAGCTCCCCTCAACCTCGTGTCCCCTTCGTGCAGTAAAGTGAGGTTATCATCGCATGGGCAGCAAATTAATTTAGAAATGTAAACCGATTGATCAAAGTGAGTGATATTCAATACATTAGGTCCCAAACTGCAGCAAGTGACACATAATTGGTGATGAAGCGCACAGAGCGGTGTCATGATGTCATTGCTCCTTGCAGTTCATCCGGAGGTCAGGCGGCACTCCAGCACTGTGCAGTGAGGGGCTGAAAACGTGCTGTGTTCACTGGTGCACTTTTTTTTCTTTCTTTCTTTTTTACTCCTTCACTTTGATCTTTGAGTCCTTCTTCCACTTCATTCGTCTGTTCTGGAACCAGATTTTGATCTGCCTCTCGTTTAGACACAGGGTGTGGGCGATCTCTACGCGCCTGCGGCGGCTCAGGTACCGGTTGAAGTGAAACTCTTTCTCCAGCTCCAGTGTCTGGTAGCGGGTGTAACTGGTCCTGGACCGCTTACCCTCCGTTTCTGAAGTGGTATTAAAATCAGTTAGCATTATAGTGGTAAATAAATGGAATGATAGGCTAATAATATTATGACATTAAACAAAACAAAAAATTGTCTCCATAAAAACAAGCATTACAAGCAAAAATCTACTGATGTATGTCCCATTGCCCCCAATTTAAGAGATAAAATATCTTCATATGAACCAGTAAAAAAAATAACCTAGTTTATTTATTTTATTTTTTAAATATTTTTTAAATGGGGATTCACATAATAAAAATGTATTTCAGGCGGATAAGGACGGTTAACTAGATCCAATAAATACGCCCAGTCTAAAGGAGGGAGGCCCTTTACATCTTTTCACATTAAAATATAGTAAAAACACAGGAGACTATTACTTAAGAAAATTAACCTATAAGTGTAATATGTAAAACGGGATTAATGTGCTGGCCTCCCTGTACACACTGGCCTCTGCCTAATAGCGCTGCACAGTAAGGACAATATGGTGGGAGGAAAAACAGATATGTACAACCTAAAGAAGTGGGATTTGAACATTGAAATTGACGTTTTCCAGATATACTTGACTATGTATAGACTTCCTTGCGCACGTGTGTGCTAATAGAGCAACAGGCCTCTGAAATTGGACTGGAAGATATTTTTGCTTAACATGTCTGCTCTGTGCTCCTGGATGTTTGCATATGGAGGAACACAAAACAGACGTACTCTCTCTTTTCAGCAAATGTACTGTCCATCTGCAGGCTAAATAGTCAACCAGTGGCTTGGAGGCACGGAGAAGGAGCACGCCTATTCAAATATTTTCGAGGTGAAAAGTTCATGATTGGGTCAGGGCATTGGTGTTTCCCAGAGTTCAATTTAAGGCTAAAGCTTCTCCCACACATAGGGTCTGATCATGGTAACCATGCAGCTTGAGGGGGCTATTAGCAAAGCAAGGCAAAAAAAAAAATTAAAGAAAAAACGAGAGGAAACTAATGCTTAGATCTGAATTTGTAAATATTATTTCATAGTTTTATCACAGTTGTGTTCTCTTATCCAATTATACCGCCATAAATCACCCCACAGATCACCTCTTCACCGTAACAGAGCAGGTTTACGAGCAATGGATGCCTTTGTCATAAAATTTATGACCGCCAGTTTTTATTATTTCCTGCGTTTGGCCTATAAAACTCAAGAGGGAAACTGGAACGGGCGAAAAAAAGTGTAGCAGCGTAAAGAGGGGATAAGGGAATAAGAGAAAGCATCTTAGTCGCACTCTAGAAAATAGGCAAACTTTACCGTGGCTCATGTGCAGTTTTGTCATCCATGGATAAATCTGTGGCGGCTGCTCACTGTCCTGACGCTGGGCAACTTTTGCGTTTCGTTTGACCGCCTGTGTGCTCTCCGCGTGTATCTCGCCCTCCTGGCTATGGTTTCCGCCGGATTTTGCGCTCCGCTCCGGGTCACTGTCCGCCCCTAGTCCCAGCAGCGTGCTGCTACCGTAACTGAGCCCGCTTGTGTCCATGGACGAGCTACTGGAGACCATGGTTAGCTGTGGTCCTGAAGGGAGAGGAGTATCCGTGTTGCCACGCAGGCTAGTTTGCATCTCCTCCCGTTCAACAGAGGTCGTAGGGACGGGACAAGTGAATATCCCGTTCACATTAACACCCTCAAATCGGCTGGACTGGCGCCCAGATAGATCGAAACTAAACATGGTGTTAGGAGAAGTTGTCTCGCTTGTTTGCCTGAGATTGGAGCCGCCAACATAAGAGCTCATTTTCAACTACTTTCTTTTCAAACTACAGAGAGCCGGGAGTTGTACGTTTCGGTTATTCCCTTGTTTTTGTTGATCATTGCGTTTCTTTGTAGCAGCTTTTAGATAATTCGGTGCTGTCTTCCATAAAAAAATAATCCAGGATTTATAGGTGGAGTAGGCTTTGGTATCTTTTTTTAAAATTCTTGATCCGACGTGCGCTGCCCAAATATGGGGTATTTGTATGGGATCACGTGCACATGTTGGCCAGTCATAAATTGGCTTTGATACTCAATGGGGATATTGATGAATGGGAGAAACGTGTCCGGTAAACTTTGAGCTGTTGGTTGTTGAGGACCAGGCAGAGATCGTTAGCGCGAAAAAGGGCAGGACGGTAAGACAAGAGCGTCATCTGGTGTCTGGTATGGGACAGGACCGGCCACAGCTCTCTGCCCCCAACATACTGAGAATCCACCAACAACAACAATAATAATAATAATAATAATAATAATAATAATAATAATAATAATAATAATAATAATAATAATAATAATAATAATAATAATAATAATAATAATAATAATGTTCAAAATGTTCACTTGGTTAAAATATATTTACGCATATTGAAACTTGAATGTCGTTGGAGCGTGTGTTATATTAATACAGCTACGAAGATGAAATTCATTCCCGTGCAACATGTTGCCCATCTAAAAGTTGTATTTGTAATATTGAAGTGGCCGAAATTTGCTTCAAACCCATTTCATTAGCCTGTTTCTTACCCATTTTCCTTTACAGACTTTTCTGACCATAAAGGTTATGATTAAAATTTAAATGTAGCCTATGACACGTCTCCACGTGCATATTTTAAGTGTGTATTTTAGGAGACCTCTTTGGTCGTGTCAGAAAGTGCATTTCTCCCAAGAACACAATACGAGTGTGAAAGTTTTACAAATATTTTATTCCATGATACACAATTATGACAAAACATGAATTCGTAACTCCCAAACAAAGGTGAAGAATTACTAGTGTACAAATGTATCTCACAAGGAAAGCCTATCGAATGAAATGATTAAAAAACAAAAGGTGGGGGGATAAGCGTCTATCAAAGCAGCTAAATGCACATAAGACCTCACATGATATACATGATTTGTTGTTACTTTGATTATATACAGGCATTTCAAGTGTGTGTGCGTGTGTGGTTGTGTTTGTTAACTATCCGTGCAACTTTCATGTTAATGCAGGACACTTTTCTGCATAGGATTCAAGTACTATTTCTACTGAGATCAAATCATTTGTCCGCTTTCTCCTCTCCATACGTGGAATGTGCAATACTGAGTTAAGTCTGACCAAAACTGTATTTGGTGAGGTGATCAAAGAGTTCACAGTGATGGACGAGGTGTGTGGGGGGATAAATACATACATTTTACTGGCATGGGAAATAACGTAAAAAGTAATACTTATTTTTATTTGCACAATACATGTGTGACATTGCAATAAAAAATAAAATAAAAAATCCGCACTCCAAATGTTAGGGGCCATACTGTGGCTAACATAATTTGGATTTCTAAGGCTCAACAAGGTGGTCAACATGGGCTATAATTGGGAGAGCTGCGGGGTAGCAATCATGCAGTGAAGTCGCTCACAAGTCCATATAGATATTTTTTTAGGTAGTTATGTTGGGTTTGAATGGTCATCAGGTGCTTGTTTCCCTTTGTATTCTTCTTCTTTTTTTTCTTCTTTATTCTTTCTTCTTGTCCTCGTCCTTCTCTTCTTCCACTGCGCCATCGCGGTCCCCCTCTGGAGAGGCTGCTGTCTGTTCACTTCCAGTCACCGTGGACGTCAGGTTGCTCTCTTTCTTCCATTTCATGCGTCGGTTCTGAAACCAGATTTTGATCTGCCGCTCCGTCAAACAGAGCGCATTGGCGATTTCAATGCGTCTGCGCCGGGTCAGGTAGCGGTTGAAATGAAACTCCTTCTCCAGCTCAAGTGTTTGATAGCGCGAGTATATTTGACGTCCTCTGCGTCTGTCTGTCCCGTAGCCAACTCCTGCTGAGATACAAAGTGAAGTGACTTGACTTTAATCTTATGTATAGGGCGAAATCCCGTTTAGCATAAAGCGAAAAAACAAACATGCATCTATCTGTCTGGGGTCTATTAACACTTAGAACATAAGTTATACATCACTGTTGGAATCATAATTGTATTCTAAATCCACAAAGAAAAATAAACACATTTTAACTGAAAGACGAATCGTGTCTCAGGGGACATATTCGCTTTATTATCTCAAATAATGAAAAGATCATTATGTATTCTCTCTACACCACGCTAATGATTAGGTTACTATATCTTTCTTAAAATGAAAGCTGTTTGTTTGCACATGTAAAGGCCCATCTACAGGTCGAGGGGATACAGTAATGTTTTATGGGGCCATAAAAAGTAACTTACTCTCTTCTGGTAAGACATATCGTAAAACTGGCCCATTTCCTTAATTTATTTGTCGTAGTAAAACTCACCGCTGTGTGAGTTCATTCGCTGCATCCACGGGTAGATCGGTATGTTGCTTTTCTGATCCTGCGCGCCTCCTCTTCCTTGATCCAAACTGTACTCTTGAGCAATGTGGCTTTGTGTATTGAGTCCCATGTTTGTTTGCCGACAGCTGGGAAGCACGTCCTTGTCTTGAAGAAACACGTTTGATCCATATTCATACTGTGCCCTGCCAGAGCCAAAGACGACATTGTCTTGAGGAGAGTAGAAAGGTGCATATATCCGATTCTGGGTCACAGCAGCGCCGTACGACGAAAAATGTCTGACTGTGTCATAGGTGGTGGAGTTTAGGGGTACGTTAGGCAAAACATCTTGACCACCGGATAAATGGCAGGAGAGCGACGGGTTTGCGAAATAAGAATTCATACCTTGCCTGTAACCCTCTCTCCAACTCTCCCCACTTCTTTATCGGTCTCTTTTCAATCCCCTTCTCAGTAAATCTCCTTCCCCGTCTGTGTCAACCAACCACACCTTTCTCCAAGGTCTTCTTTTTTTCTCGACTTTCTGCCTCTCTAACTGAACGTGGGCTACTTTGAGGATTCAATATTATTAATTTCCAATCTCCTGTTAAGACGCACAAACCCGAGTGTTATAGCCGAGGCTTGGCTCGGTGAGAGACAATATGACAATGTCAGCTGACCGTTCTCAACCAATTGAGAGGCAGGAGTTGAGGAGAAACTGTAGCTTTTAGCTTAGAGCTTGAACATTAGGGCTAAATGCCGATAAACACAACGTAGAGTTGGAGTGGCACAGTGTACAGCTTGGATGGATGAGACATTTTCGACTAGAATTTTAAGAGAACGTGGTGTTCAGGGAGGAATGATGCAACACATTATGGCCAATGTCACTCAGTGCAGTGAGCACATTCAAAGATAGGCGGAACATTTGCATAGAAATATCAGTCCAAATGTGACTTAGAAAGTGCAATCCAGGAAATTATCTTTTAATTTAATTTACTCATATGAATATGATATGAAGCAAAAACCCTGTCCTGTGATACTGAGTTATTTTGTGTGTGTGTGTGTGTGTGTGTGTGTGTGTGTGTGTGTGTGTGTGTGTGTGTGTGTGTGTGCGCGTGCGTGCGTGCGTGCGTGCGTGCGTGCGTGCGTCTTTCAAAAATCTCACTTTTAATTTCATAACCCTACAGCATAGATGGTTTACAATATCTACATGTTTTTATTCCGCAGGACGCACCGCCTTTGTCTGAAGGCTCAAATGAATATTGGCATTTATTGTTTATCTCAGCCACACCGACGAGTTTCCAACATACTGCTAATGTTTCCATTGTGTATGAATTATCTGGCGTGCGGGCAATTTCCATGCTTTTGCAGTGAACTGGGGGAGGGTGTAGGTGGTAAGAATGCGTTTATGGTCTCTCTACTGTGAGGGCAATAAAACAAGTGACGTTCCCCAGCTCACCAACAACTATCTCTGCAGCAAAGCCCTGCAACAGAGCAGCAATCTCGCAGGCTCAGAAATGAAGGAACGGCACAGCATGTGGAGACATAAAGCAAAGGGAAATAGCGTGCATAGTTCTGGCCGACTAGCAAAGACCTGTGTCTAAAAGAAGATCATTTCTGCCACTCTCTTTGAAAAATTCAATCAGTTATGCGACTGTCCAGCACACGTCAGACAAAATCCTCCACCGTCCAACTGTGCCCGGTGTTTACAATGAGCTGGTAGCTCTCAGGTACAGTCTCTTTAACTAATAGTAATCACGAGTATTCTTTATTTTTACGCACTGAGACTAGAGTGGATTTGCGTAAAATGCAACGTTGTTAAAATGCTTATGCAGATGTTCCAGTCTCCCCCCTCTTTCTGATCATACTTCGACATTCCTCTGACACAGGAACCGATAATTATCTCAGCAGCAAATGATGGGTTGGAAATGTACTTTATGCTAAAATCTTGAAAAACTTATACGCCTGTCTGGGCGACGTGTGCAACATCTAAATGCAGACAATTCCACATTAATTACATAAAAGACACCAGCGCCTTTAGCGTCTCTTATCAACATAATTAAATTACTTTTTGATCAGTTGAGGGTTTTTTAACGGCCGCATTTTATTTTCCAAAGAATTCAGCAAGTTTTAAACAGAACAAAAAGCCTCAAAACCTCACACATTGACATTTGAAACAATATAATTCACATTATCTAGGCTTTTCGCAACAGGCCATAATAGATACCAATAAAATAATCAATAGAGTTATGAACATGTCTGTTCAAACGCAGTGGTCGCAGCAGCCTATTGGTCCACATCATCGATTTCTTCAATAGGATGAATACTTTCAGGCTAAACGTGCAACACTGTTTGGTCTGTTGTTTGGGAGCCTGAATAGCCCATAAAAGAGACAAGAACAAAGAGACGGAAGTAGCTGGTGCAATAAAAGTTCCCTTCACCTTATTCGTGGCCATATGTGACATCCGCGTCGCCCAAATTTGGGGCAAATAAAAGGCAAAAGTTGGAGGTTGTAATGTCCCACTGCTGTAGCTGTCCTGGGGTAATTGTCCTCCCTCACTTTGATATGAAGTAACAAAACAGTTTATGATAGGACAGAACCAACATAAATAGTAGGATGAAATTACAGGAAGAAACAATTTATATTAATCAATCTTTCAGCTCACAGAGCGGATCAGACAGTAAGAATTACAGACAACAAAAAGGGGTATTCACTTCTTAAACTGCAACGTTACATTTGCATTTAAATTAAATTAAATTAATACAAATTAAGCCGAAAATGTGATTGGGTTTGGTGATCTGGTCAGTGTTACTTTCTTAATTGGTCACGCTCAGGGTGTCAGAAACAGCATGTGTACAGGATTTGTGAACGCATTTCTTCATAGCAATTTCTGTTGTCGTCGGGGAACAGTTGTTACAATTTAGTCTTTAAAAAATACAAATTGTTATTTTTTTGTAGTAATTTGGTAGATTTTTTAAATATGCTATTTGAAGTCAATTTATTTTTTGAATGATTTGTATTTCACAACAAGCTATTTCCCTTAATTGTTATTCACAGCTCTCCCCCCCTGAAAAACACGCTGGTCCATAAAGTTTAGGTTGTAAATAAAGGCTGAACACTAAAGCCAATGTGTGGACTGGAGAGGCTGGAATGCAGCAGAGGTTGAGCCAGTGCGCAGATTTAGAAAGGTCATTCTTTCCCTCGTGTTTTAGTGTTTTATTGCGGCCCGTGAGGCAAATCACATGCGTAGCTTTTGATGCAGGGAGGAAAGAAGCCGTTTGGTTCACGTTTCCACTATCTTTAAAGGAAATTATGACGAACAAGGAACGAAATATTCATAGGAAGGTCTAAAACGAAAATTAAACATTATTAACAAAAGCTTGGAATTATGTCATAGCCAGGTTTGTAATTAATAATAACAAATAATAAGTAATTAATTAATAGAGTATATGCTCTTAATTTGTAAGCAGGTCCTGATAATGCGCAATGGATGCTAAGCATGATGGTATGCATTATGCGTATAACACGAGTATTACTACTTGTCATTATTAATATTAGCATTATTGTTGTTATAATTGTCAGTGTTATAAGATTACTCACTATCATGTTGGATCGGTTTTAAACGTACACTTGAATTGGCCCGTGTGCAGAAGGCCTAACTTTAAACCGTATGCTCCCCTGCAACACATCCGGGCCCATCCACATCCACAAACCTATCGCTTCTCTATGGTGCACGCTTCTAGATGCACATCAACATCCAGCATCACAGCATTACTCAGTATTAGATATATGGGACCTGTAAAATGTCTACATTATCAGCCATGATTAAAAACACAGCCAGGGTAGGCATGGTCTGGTCAGCTGCTGAAGCTTTTTGCTCTCCCCCGCTTCTAACCTTACTAATAAGGAGTAATACACATACTAACAATGTAAAGCCCTCTATAAGCACTTTACCATCGCTGGCTAGTCCAATTAATGTCCGGAAGTGTTCGACTTTATGCTCGTTAAGCACTCAGGAAGCTGTTGCCCAATGAGCGCATGTTGATCCACACATCATAAATTATGACCATTAGTAGGCAAAATTTTGGCCCTGTCGGAATGTGTAAGTGAGCTTTTAAATGTGGTGATGCGGACAGATTCATGACTTCATGGAGTTTTATGCGAACCTATCTCTGGTTAAAAAAACTGAAGAAAGCTAAACAAAAACAAAAAAAAACACTGCAGGGAAAAACTATACACTGTAGTTTAAACCAAGATTTACCGAACAACCCAAATGGCATGCAATAAATGGACTCTCTCTCTCACTTTCTCTCTCTCTCTCTGCAGGCGCAGTGTTGGGCAGCAGCGGACACGATCCATTGCAACAGCAATGTTTAATACGGGAAAGCAAACAACGTGTGTAACAGTAGGTTATACGACCTCCACAACGAGGCTTTGCCAATAATTGTGGTGTACGAGATTGAAACCCACGGACTGTTAAACTTCAGCGAGAGACAGAAACCCATGAAACCACTTCATAACACAAAACAATATTTTGTCACTGGAAAGACAATAATCCAACACAGAGGGTGCATTTCACCAAGCTGAGCTTTGATAAAACAACTGTTTTCAACGTGTGCAGACACACAAAAAGCACTGATGTCTGTGACACACGCACGCACGCGCAAGCACACGCGCACACACACACACACACTTAAGATGAATTTGGATAGTTCTGGAATGTAGAACTAGATTGTTTTAAGGGTGCTATCCCTTACTCTTTATATTGTTTTGTTAGACAAGTTATTTTGGTTTTGTCACACATTGTGAAAGGCTGGGATTCAACTTCTGTTTGCCGTTACGCATTCTGAAATTATTCTCAAATGAATCTTGATTTTTTTTGTGTCATCTATTGTATTTCTTTTTTTTGGTCTTAATGTTGGAAATTAATCTCAGACGTTTTACAATTTGGCACCTTGTATAATTTATGCAGTTCACTTGTGTTGCCTCAATGATAGCGACCTGATCACTAACGTCAACAATAGTATTGTATTCGATGATAAAGAGAATATGAGAATATTTGTGATGATTTTTTAAATTTGGTGTAAATAAAATCTCATGCCACTTCTCTTAATGTCATCACTGATTATGTCACAGAGCAAAACATCCCATGATGCATCTCCTTAAAAATATAGGCTATGAAACAGTCAAACCAAAAATCTGTCATTCTCCGAGATGACAACAACAACATATTCGACACTCAGAGACACTCATCTGTGTCAGATCGTGCACTTCCTCGCAGGCAGCATTGTGTGAGCTGGGTCAGCTGACATCCTGCAGTGGACCGCCGCCGAAAACCAGCAGCCATAAACAACAAGCCTCAACACCCGCACCCGCCCACTTCCACATGCAACACTTGTGATCGCTAGGGGGCACTGCTGCCGGGATCTACACTGTGCGCCAGTGTGTACTGTAGGCAGCCTATGTGTGTATGTACAGTGTGTATGTGTGCGTGTCTGAATGTATGTCGAGAGAGAAATTGTGTATATTATTGTTTTGGCACATCCACACATAAGAAGTGACAACAAGTAGTATGGAATCAAGAAATAATTAGACCGCATCAGCCGGCCCTGTAATTTGTCACTGCGTGGTCAGCGCATAAGGGGCCTATGAGTGATGACAAAGTTTGCTATCAGTGGGCAATTTATTATAACACGTTGGCACAGCGGCTCTCATATTATCAGCCCTAATATAGGCCAAAGCAGCCAGTACATGCACGCAGGTGCTGCTGCTGCGCCAGCCAGTCAGCTAACAATGACAGTCGCTCTAGGCATCAGCAGCCTCACAGGCTACAGGTCAGGTCACAACTACATCGAATAGACGCCTGCGCCTTCTCGGTGATCTCACACGCTCAACCTTCTGCATCATTCATCGTTTCAAGCCAGCTGATCGCCAAACCCAGTATATATTTAGAAACATTGAGAAACAGTTATAGAGATAGGTTTAGGCTAATCTTACCCCCATAGCAGGCACTCCGTAGTTTGTAGACTCACCGTGGTCCAGCGCAGTGGCTGAGGGTCACGATGGCGAGTGAATATCAACAAAGCGCACATCTTCCGTGCATTGGTGTCTACCTTCACATCCCGGAGTCTAAGCGCTTATTTCGGGCAGGATTGCTTGCTTCCCCTTCCCTTCTCAGTCGCGGTTGTATTGCCTCCGAGAGGGATAAACGCAGGCAGTTGGCTGGTGGAGGCGGCGACTGTCACCCGAAGATCCCTCTGTCAGGGGGTCGAAGACTGGATGAATATCACACGAAGCAGAGCTAAAAATGACCGTGAAATGTTTCTATATTAGAGTAAAAAAGGGGAAAAAAGAGGTTTCTACGCCCCAGCTTTAGTCTGCTGCTGATACAAGGGAAGGACCAGAGAATAGACAACAGCATAAAGTTCATGTTCATAGAGCGTGTGCCACGTGGCTCGCTGCAGCCAATCGCAGAAAGGATTCAGTCGTAAACTTTTATTACTCAGCTGTAAATTTCTCCCTTTAACAACCAGGAATGTTTGCACCCATCTTTTTCCCTTGCTTTCTATTTTCGATTGCAAGAAAAAAAAACTTAAAAATGGCCACACGATATGGAGCAAGAGGCTGAAATTACCAAATGTCACACATTCGAAGTGCGTCAGAAATATGACAGTTCCCCTGGTGGACAAGCATTGTGCCATGATGTGCCCAAAGCCAACGGGAAATGTGAAATAAAAGTGTGCGAGTGAGAAGGAAAGAGAATGGAGAGAGGAAAGGAGGCAGAGGCATATAGTGAGAAAGAGAAGCTTCTAATTAAACTTCAATTAGGACAAACTATACTTTAATTGTAGGCCCTCTTTCTGACTGACTGGTCCTCAAGATGGATTACATGTAAACAAGCTCACTGTACAACAACCAACATCAACTACACCGTCCAGGTGCATGCGCAGAAAAAGATGTCGAATATAACTAAAGAGGCAACTATATTTAACGGGAAAAACCTTGAAGTGAAGTTTGAGCATGCAGAGTACACACACCGTATAGCAGCTATCAAACCCTTACGACAAGGAATCAACACAATATCTAGTTCAAACTTTCAACCGAATCAAAAGTAACACACACGCATAAGGAGGAAAATACGCTTTAAAAAAATAAGGACTATCTTTTCTGCGTCATAGAAATAATGAGAACGCGAGGCGAGCACTGGGTTAAGCAGAACATGTTTTCACCGTCAACAAATATATTGCAGCGAAATAAAATTTAAAAAAGATTTAAGATCAAGAGGATTTAAGATGACGAGAATATTAGAAGAAATATAATTGACCATTTAGCCTTACTAAATAGCTCAATAGCAAGGCCTCTCGCTTTACTTGGAAATTATGACACTCAGTAACGAATAATTTCCATTTTCATATAACCAAATAATAATTCAAATGTGTGTTACATACGTGGATGAGAGGTGCATCTTGTCCTTGCAGGCCGTGATCTCCACACTAAGCCTCGGCACAGATGAGACAAAAGATGCAGACCCATCCCAGCCGTGCCTTTACACCGGCCATAAAGTTTACAGCAGGTATACTAAACTTTATTGGCAATGTCAAAACTGTGGTAAAAGTACACACACACAATGGGACCATCCGTGGCACAGAATAGCTGTGTCTTGGGGACACATCCGGAATGTTCTAAAGACTATACCACCACGGAAGTAAAGAAATAAACACTGGATGAAAAGGGTGCGCTTCGACGCAACATTGCTTCATTATTTCATTGTAATTAGGGGGAAAAGCTAAAAGACTGTACCCTATTTTGCAATTAAGGAAAATAACTGAATAAATTAAAAAAAGGCAGTTTACAAGCAACGCAGACTAATCAGCCTTTTTTCTTTTACACATTAAATTCAATCGAAGAGCCTGAAAGTAACACTGTGCTTTCGTTTCGGTTTCATTCGTTTAGGTGTATACCTAAACGAGTTGGTAAAGCTGTACAGCTGTACAGCTTTACCAACCAAAAACAATACATGTTTCTATCTTATGCTTGTCTTTACAAGTTCGCTTGACTAAAAATACAAAGTAAACCTATGAAGGAACAACTGAGAATTTGAGTAAATGGTGTGGCCTCGTTTAGGCCTACTTATTTATTTTTTCTGAAAATGTATTACTCTGGGGAAAAATACATGATGCTGTTTAAGGCTTTCATTTTCCACATCCCATAATATGCATGGTCTTGAATATATAATAATATAATAATTATTCAACATTTTGAATTCAAGTTTAAGACAACCCCTCATAATAAAATCTCCTTTGAGGAATAACAATCTAGTCTCAACTGTAAAATGTGCATCCACAGTGTCGCATATACACACCAAATGGATCACTTCAGCTTTTTCAAATAGCCTATAACAGAACAGATAAACAGCAGACAAGCTATAGACGGAGCAGGCGTTTTCAATAATTTAGCTGAATGACACAAACTACTACACGTAGGAACCGCACTAATTATACGAGATGTAGTTCTGATACAACAGGAACACGTTTAAAAACATATTATAAGAGGTATGTTATTGGCCCTAATATGAACGAAAATACAGCTCGTCAATAGGAAAAGGAGCTCACATACATGTGAAAAAAAGATTAGGTTTCAATTAATTTAATTGAAGGAGTGGTGTTTTAGCCAGGCCTAGCAACACTTCAACTGGCCTATTGCTGCATTGTTTGACACTTATGCCTATTGCAGCGTTTGTGCTTCTTCAATATTACTCTCACTACATATTGCTTTTTTTAATGATACAAAAACAGCAGCTGGACAGGAGAAGAGGAGACACAAGGTGTTACCTGCCCTTGGCCTCTTATTCGCGTTGATTCCAACGCTCTGGTGCCTTCCGGACATTTTTTGTCTGGACACTAAGTTTCCCACAACACCTTTGGACAGAAAAGACAGTACAGCCCTCCCTCATGCGGTGGCATTATTTAGTCATGAATATTAATATGACACCAGATGTTGGGTTCGTCTAATCTCAAAAAAGCCATTACTCATCCCAAGATTCATTAAGAAAGGCCTCGTGTCGTCCCTGAAGACCGGAAGTTTATTATTAAGAGGATGAATCAAAAACAACTCAGGCATGCTGTGGACGGGATTCAAAACAATTCCTTAAAGTTAAGGGCGTGTGGCGGTTTTTGTTCTGTTATTGTTTTTTTCCTTATTTTTAGTCGAAGAAATTAAATTACTTTTTTTCCCCTCCGGCAAATGTGATGGGTGCATTAGGGCTGACAATCAAAGCATCGTCAAAATGTCAACATGGTTGCATGCTAAGCCATTTCTTAATTGAATTGTTTTGGTTATTTGTAGGCTATCAAATTACAACAGGAAGAATTCCTATATTAAAACTGAGTTTCATATTGAAATCTGACTGCTTTACAGCAACTGAAGTGTATCGTTAGAGAGAAAAGCAGTAAACTGGGCTTAAGGTAACATAGAGATGAATAGTCTGCGGCTTGGCTTCTGAGTTCACATATGCGCCTCAGTTTTATGTGTGATTGTGAGGGTTGTGGTTGGGGTGGATGGGGGTGGGGTAATTTCAGTAATCAGGGCAGTCATATCAATAAAACAATAGAAATGATCGTGAGCCATCTTGTTTATTTGTGATTTTACATCAACAATGGCGGGGACACACAATTCCGTCTTTCACAGGAGAAACACCAGGAAACGAGCATATTGTTAAACATCAATATATAACAAGACTTACATAAAGATTATATTCAGTGCAAAACAACTACGCTATATCACCAGCACATTAAAATTAAAAATTCCCTTACATTAAAATCGTTGTAATTGTAGCAGGTATTATCATACACAGTACATGTGCGTTATAGGCAGTTTTAGTTGTTGGGCAAATAGCTTGCAATCAAATCAGAGCGATGCCACAAGTGTGGAATATAAATTCAGCGGAAGGCAAGGCTCTGAGTTTAGGTAGTGCCGTGGTACAATCTCAACTTTGTTCGCTTGGCTTTGAGCTAATTATCTTCCCAAGACTCACAAATTGTCTTCAACAAGTGTATATTGTATATTGGGTAAATGCTACACACATAACTTAATCATATAAGGATGATATAGAACACTTTTAAAATAAAAACCATATGAAATCTCTATATTCAGAAATCTCTATTGCAATTTCCCCAGGTTTAGGTAGCATCAAAGGATTTCAAACGATTGCATTTCCCTGGTAATCCTAGAAAAAGATGTCTGAGGAGCTAATGGCTATCTTTGTCTGGGCCATTCACATGAAAACGAGTAAAACAGTAACAGTAACAATATTACTTATAATAATAATAAAAATTGTGGTTTATACATGGGCCATTTGCCAATGTGACTGTTGCGATGATGTCTGAACACGTACTACTAAGTTATAGGCCTACATTTCGCTGACAATTTCGGGAAAAAAGGCTACTCTGAAATGACGTCCATGTTCTTTTTAAATGTGGGCTATAATCTATTTACAACACGGGTCGGCGCTGGTCATGTATTGATCTTATTCTTCTGTGCCTTTGATACACTTATTATGAAAAGCACATTTTTGGGGAAAGAAATAGCTAAGCCATTTTCCATCTAACATGCGTTTCAATTCGCCCATGCCCATTTTTATTAAATTTTTTTGTTTTGATGTTGTTGTTGTTGTTGTTGCAAAGGGCGACAATTCTAGGAAAGAAAATATGCTACAAACGTGTGTAGCTTCTACTAAAGAAACTAAATCCAAATGCCAATGCGGATCGTATTAGGATAACCGTGAGAAGGGGAGAAATTTTGACTATTTATGACAGCAACACTGGAGGGATTCCTGTTCCCTCTTGACAAAATGAAAGGGTGGTCATAAAGTTGACGCTCTCTGCCTCCTTGTGACTCTTCTGTCTGTTTATGGGACCTCTCTTTTTTTCTCTTTTTCAGCCATATAACCATAAAAAGGACCATAAAATCACTCCTTGGTCTCTTCTTTCTCTTCCGCTTCTTTCTCTTCTGCTTCTGCCTCTGCCTCTGCCTCTTCCCCTTCACCGTCCTCGTTGCCCTCCTCCTCGGCCTCGGCCTCTGCTTCAGCCTCTCCTCTCTGACCCGGAAACTTGTCTTTGTTGTTCTCTTTTTTCCACTTCATCCTCCTGTTCTGAAACCAAATCTTCACCTGCCGCTCGGTGAGGCTCAGGGCGTGGGACACCTCGATTCTTCTCTTGCGGGTCAGGTAAGGGTTGAAGAGAAACTCCTTCTCCAGTTCGAGAGTTTGGTAGCGACTGTAGGTTTGCCTCCCATTCCTTCTACCTGGGGCTTGAATGAAATAAAGCCATAGGTTAGCTGGACTGCTCACGTTCACCCCATTTAAAACATCATTAAGAATTAAGAATACATTCTGCATTTGCCTTGGTTCACTCTCCCCATGCATATCAATAGTTAAGCTCCTTCATTTAGCTTTATCCACAAAAATATAGGGCGGGTAACCCCTTATTTAAATGTTAGATGGGTATCATTTGATGTTTCCATAAACATTGATATCTTATAGGTTTGCACGTATAAGCAATAGAGTTCACATGAAGTGAGGAATTTCTTAACAATAGCCAATTGTTAAGTCATTTTACCTTTCATTTATGATTGTACTATTTGCAGCCTGCAGGAGCGATCAGCTGTCGGCTGCGACTTTTTACAACCCCACTAAAGAGTTATTGGGTGAGTAAGAGAAGATACTGTATTTATACATTAAAAAGAATGGCGATCAATCAGTAATTAATGTATCTATCAATGTTGGCAAGATGCACATCGGTTTATTGAGGCCAAATTCCATCAAACAAAGAAGCCTTGGTCTTGTCTTTAAAAACATGTGTACAGGAATTAGTGTTTTTTTTCCTCGCTAGCAACAGGGCCTATACAAGCATGCATGGTGGAAAATTTCTTGTGTCACACACACATACACACAAACTGACACAAATACACGAGGACAATAAGGAGAGAATGCAAACGTATTTGGAATAAGATGTGAGATAAAGCTACATTGTAACAACAGATGGGGAAAGGCTATTGTTAATATCGCTCTGAGCAGATGCAAATGAAGCTTACACCTGTGCGGAGTTAATGTAGCCTGATAGCACGAACAGGATGATCCATGAGTGGAAGAGGTAAGATCTACAAAGCCCTAAAGATTATGGTTGTTTGAGCCTGAGCCACATTGGGCCTGTGGGTCAAATTACCCCCAAACCCCCTAAAACCCTGATTCTGGATAATCGGGGCATGATTCAGCTAACCCTCCTATCACTCTGCATGCTACTGTTGTGTGTGTGGCACAGTATATTTTAAACCATGACTTATTCATTTTTCCCAGTAGTGCATTCAGAGTTTGTGAAATATCTTATGTCAACGATAATTGACTTCAAAGAGGTGGTGTCCTGGGCTGTGATCAGCAATTCAGTGTTTAAACGCACTTTTGAAATCAACAACTCAGCCCTGTGTGGACATGTGCTGCAGATTAACAGCAGCCTGCAGTGCAGGTTGTATGTGCCCCATAATGTTCCCTGTCTTAATTCGTTGTATAGTTAAGAGACACTATTGTTGACTCGTAAGCATATTTGGCAAACATGCACACAAACACATACACACAGACAAACATGCGCTGACGCACACGCATACACACACACACACACACACACACACTCACGCACACAGAGCAACACAGAAATAATAGGAAATAATTGTATGATTCTGACCGTGGGGTCTCATCCAAGGAAACATAAGACTGGGAGAGGAGTTTTGATTTAAGTGGCCTTGTCCTTCTCCGGGGTTAGAGCTGCTCGACGATTTACAGTCTGGGTATTGCGCTAGGCTTGCGTCTTGCTGGGTACCATAAAGCGTTTGCCTCGGAAGGGCTTCATATCCATAAAATTTCGTTGCGTCTCCGTGGCAAGCCAACGCGCAGGGGTTTTGTTGGTATCCGGGGTTGGAGATCCCCGTGGTCCCGTGGTGGAAAAAGTCCTGCACATGATGGGACGGGTGCTGAAAGCCCGGTGCGGCTGCTCCGGGTCCGTAAACCAGCGTGTGGCTGCGGGCAACGCTTTGTGGAAACCTGCAGTCGTAGTAAGTTGGCTCCAGTGACTCGCCGCCTTTGTACTTAGAAAACAGAGGGTTAACAAAATAGGAGCTCATTTTTAGTTAGCATCAAGCAGACGGTCTCTCTCGCAGCAGAATATCTCCTTTAGGATGATGGCAGCCTTTTGTTTAGGGTCCCAACTCGCACAGCGCGCACAGGCAGACAAACCGGAACTAGGAGAAACGCTGCCCCTTTGGACAATCTACGCCAGCTCACTCTCTCTGAGCCGTTCCTCTCATCGGATTTCTTCTCGTAGTCGTGAGCGTGTTGTTGTTTCCCCCCAGGTTCTGAAGGCTCAAACCCGGCTCATGGCATGTGCTTTGGATGTGCTGTTAGCTTAGGTTAAAGCTGGCTTGCTCGACCGGCACAGCCACAGACGCTGCTCTTTTCTTTCTTTTTCCTTTTTTTAAGCTTCCCACCCAACCACCCCCACCACAAGCGCCCCCACCCTCCTCTGCCCCCCCCCCCCCCACCCCTTCATCTTTCTACGAGCGGTCAGACGTGGGCCCTACGTATATCCACCTTGAGAGGAGCTGCACTAATCATAACCAACAACCCAAGAAGCTTTAAATATGATCAATGTTATTTTTTTCTCTTTAGCACAATAGCTTTTCTATACTCTGATCACTGCAGCTGTCGAATGGTTTAAATAGAAAGACCATGACACATTTCAACGGTAGTCTGAATTTATAGTTCGGTTTTAATGTGTTTGCATTGAGTTTATGATGTGTATAAAGCAGGGGACATCTCTTTTTAAACGGCTAAAGCCAGTGTTTGCCCTCTCAGACCCTGCTGAATGTTATACACTCATTTATAGAAAATGTTGACCTTTTATGGGTTCAACGAGGGCAAGATTTCATATGGGAAGTTCATGAAAGGCAAAATGTTACATATAGCAACGCTAGAAACTGGGAAATTGAAGCCGTGACGCGCAGACGAAGAGTACAATTTGACTAAACATCCTCCTTGTTCAATCGAGCAAAGGCCAGGGCGACACACTTGCACCATGCGCTGTAAAACACCGACACACGCAAATATAAACACGACCTGTGAATACTAGGTGCCACTTACTGACCCCGTAAAACCGACGAGGATCAGCAGTAAATCTCCCTCGCGGAGGAGTTCATAAAATTTTACATTGGATGTTTAGCTACAATGAGCGCGCGCAATTCCCAGCTCAATAGTTGTACGGGCTCTCACCAAATATGCCAGTGTGGTTTTTGTGGGGCTTCTGATGTTTAATACTCATCATCGTAAAATATGAAAGGCGCACTGGGCGAATTTATAGACCTTTCACAGTCTATAAATATGCAGATTGCCAATCATTGTTGCACATTTCGTGGGGACTTTGAAATGCATGGTGCAGGCTTTGAATATTACGGATATAAATGAGCAGGTAGCTGTTTTTTAAACTGTGAAATGATAATTACAATTATGTCATAAGATTTTAATATTATGGATTATGTTGTTGCTGTGATTTCTGTTGTCAGTGTTCCTATAAATGGTATTGATGTGTCTGATGAAATCGTTTATGAACTGTTAATAAAGCAGATTTTATATAAATATTGTTTCTGGCTGTTCATTAAATTTGAACTTGTGATTTGTTTGTTTATTTTTCCACGTAAGTATTAAAAATGAATTAGCTAATTTTTTTTTTAAATAAAACAAGATACAAATAACTCATTTTGTGGGCAAGCATTCAATTTAAATGTATATAGTTTGTCCTTTGTAAAAATAAATAAAAATAATTTTAAACCTGTCCGCAAAAAAATTATTAATAAAAAAGAAAAATTACCTACACCATCATAATTAACAAATAGCCTTAACACACATTTTCTTTACACAAAAAAGTGTCACAATTCAAATAATGTGTTTTTAAGACACAAGTAAATACAATTAAAAAGAATAAACTGAAAATCAAAATGGGGGAGGGGATCCTATTTATGCACACACATGCTCTGGCGATCACAACAACCAAATTGCTGCATTCCACAGCGTTGCTCTGTGGCCTATTACACATATGTGGTAGGACTATATCTGTCATTTTGTCATCGATAGGTTACTCTTCATTTTCAGCCAAGCCACAGAGCTGTAAAAGGAAAACATGAAGAAAAAAACCCTTCAAAAGAGGTACCCTGCTCAAAACATGGACCAACAGCGTCATCTAGTGTTGAGATGTGTCCTTAAACCGGAATGAATCCACCAATCAGAAACAACTGTAGAAAGAGTCTCCCTATTTGAATGAATTCTGTCCTTTTACAAAATAGAGCAGATTTAAAGAAAATGTCTGCCACCAGATCTGTAACAACATGACTTCAAGTCCTCTCTGTTTTACAGCAGGCTAGATATATTTGTTGTGTAGTATATTTTCCTGTCATGGCCGCTACCTGCTGCGTTCATAAAAGAGATAGAAGTGCACTTATATTAAAATGCACAATAACTATTGACTTTTTCCATCTAAGTATAGGCTAATAGACCACTCATGTGATGAAGTGCAGGGGGGCTGCGGCTGGCCCATCAGGCAAAAGTCACCGCAACGGTGCGCATGACTCCCCTTTGAACGAGTCCGCCACCACCTTCCATTAAAACCATAAAGTAATTTAGCCCAGACGTCTAGCCAGTTAGTCGAGTTTGCTTTGTTCGTCTGCATTTGAGACAAACAGCCGAGCTCCAACAGGGGCTGTAAAACTGGCATTTTTCTTCAAGCAGAGCGGAAATGCACTAGATGGTGCTTTGAAATTACAGCATCCTGTCCGTATTGTTTGCCAACACAAAAAGGCAATTTAGGCCTATCCCAGGAAACAAATGTGAGACATGGGAAATTGTCTCTCAGTTAAAACTCAAATGTTGAATTGAAGTCTCACATTTTGTGATCGCCTCGGGGCCTCATGGTGAACTTAGCATTTTAAAACGGGTTAGAAGAGTTAAAACGGGTTAGAATATTCCTCGTAGTAGTCGTTATTTTTTCATAAAAAGTGTAAAAAAATATACTTTACCGAAAATGCTAGGACTGAACAAATATTTAGGCTACATTCAACAAATGTAGGGCCCAATAAAATAAATCTCGTTCGTTCATCGTGCATTTATTTTTTGCTCTTTAAAGATTGTTGTGTGTATAATTTCAATTAAACTTCTGTATGCTGACACGCATTGGCAAACCGATACAAGCAGCAGCATATTGAATGATTTGCCGGGGAATCGGTGCTAATGGTTTCTTTATCTAAAATAACTTATTCTCCCGAACACGCACTGTTATTTGCGTGTTTATTTGATACTTAGGCTATGCACGTATTACCCTAAATACAAGCATGACTGTTAATGTGCCCGGCTGAAACATAAAGAAAGCCAGCACAGATCTCAATTTAAGGCATTGCGAAGCACAATTAAAACAATGTAGCCTTGTTGGAGCCATAACAGGGAGTTGTGTCAGCAACGTTCAGTATTTGCATGGCAGAGCTTAATAAGGCCTCAGTATGAATGCTCGTCGGAGCAAACATAGATGAGAAATTGTTGAAGCATCATTATTTCGAAAACACCCATATGTAAAATGTAGCTTTGCCAGTGGTGATCTGGTTGGTGTCCTATGGTTTTGTAAATCAAGAAAAGCTGTTATTGGGTGGAATTCTGTTTGCTGCCGCTTCTGCAGCCATGCGCTCATTAGGGCCTACTAAATGCGTATAGTCGCAAACACGAGGTCCTCATTGAGTCACAATAAATACACAATACAAGCATTTAGAGGTTATGTTTATATTTGCAGAGTCCTATATCTACACTCTACTCGAAGGCTACAGTCCAAAAAATAATTGAAAAAAGAGAGAGAGAGCGAGAGAGAGAGATGCACAAATACAGCAACAACATTCACAAAAAGTACAAGACAGACACGTCCATTCGCAGATGTTTTGTTTCTGTACAAAATAGCACACCTGCACAATAACGTATAAACATGAAAGAGAACATTCGCATCATAAATTATGGGTTTGTGAAAATTCAAAATAATTCAAGTATTTTCTTTCCTCAGACAGTTTTAACGTGTCCAAACTGCACTTGTAGTGCCTTACAAAAAAAACATAAAGGTATAAATGAAAGAAGAATGTTTCTTTTTCTCCTTAGAAGTTGTTTTTATTTTTTTATTTAACGTTGGACACATAAATGTGCACTGGAAAATATAACAATCAGCATCAAACAGTCTCGAAGTAGGGGTTAATACAAAATCCAAGAAAGTGATAAATATGAAGAGGGGGTTCGTGGTGTGTTTTGGTACATCTGTGCTGTCCATGTTGACTAGTGGTTATTATGGTTGTTTTCTGACTGGGAGTCCACATTATTGCTCTTTGCTGTCGCTCCTTTCTTTGTTCATTTTCTTCATCTTCATTCGTCGGTTCTGAAACCAGATTTTGACCTGCCTCTCGGTCAGATTCAGGACCCTAGCGACCTCGAATCGGCGGTCTCTAGTAAGGTACATATTGAATAAAAACTCTTTTTCCAGTTCGAGAGTCTGGTACTTTGTGTAAGGGCATCGCTTCTTCCTTGTGGAGCGGGCATGTATCCAATTAGCCACTGGGTTATCTGCAGATTTAAAAAATACAACGACAAAAAACCCATTAAAGACAATGCAAGTTAAATTAGGGCCGATATATAAAGGCTGTGAGGTATTTTAAAAACCCAATCAATGACAAATAACCACATTAGTGTCAGGCATTTAGAAAATGTGCCTCTGGGTGTACAGCATTTGTGTGGGCTCATCAGAAGGATACTAATAAAATAATGTCAAACCATTCACAGGTTTTACTATTAACGCTCAGCTGATAGTTAACATTTTGAAGACAGATTCTCTCCCTCAAACTATCCAACCCAACACTGATTTGCTTCCTTGTCCCCTTAACTTGTGAGTAACACCGTCGTAAAATACTCAATGCGCGTATTCACTTTATTGGCCCATAAAATGGCCCGTGTTTCAAGCCTTTACAGGTCCGTGGTGAAAGTCCTCCAGTATGATCCTACATTCCTCAAGTTGGTTGGAAGATCCATGTGAATTTGTTTTGAATGCAAAATATTATAACGCATCTTCTTCTTCTAATTTGGGTGGCCAATGTAGGCTATTTTACCAAAGGGGATAGAGACAAAGGGTGGCTTCTCCCTCACACGATGGGCCTACATATAAAACAGAAACTGAAAGTCGGCTTATAATGTAAAGGCGAGGAGTGGAAAACATGGTCGTAAAAATGCATCATAAGGCATTTACTCGTGAATATTGATCCACGTGTCGGTTAAGGTTGTTCACTTAAAAACAACCACATTGCATGGTTTTAACATTATAGTGCCCTTCCAAATTCAACGTCTTCCTGTAGGTTTGAGTCCATGTTTACAACCCCGTCTGGTTTTATAGCCCCAATATTAGCCTAGTACCGTTTGTCTTTTATAGTTCCTAAAACTTCCCCCATAGCAGAGGCGATTCGGAGCTGGGCTGAAAAGGGAGGATGAAACAGCTGATAATTTCACTTATTGCGGGAGAGCAAAAGCAGTTAAACACAATTCAAAACTAAAAGTCCCACCCGGTTGTAAAAGAGAACTCTATTTGCTTTGAACTTACTCGGATCTAGCTCCGGCTTCTCGTCTTTATGTTTCCCTGAAGCCAGGAGCTCCGACTCGGGAGAGGAGATGTTTTGCTGCGTCTTGTCTCTGTCTCGCATGTCAGTGGATGAGCAGTACAGATAATCCGTGTAGGTCCGTCCGCTGGAGCCGAGGCACTCGGCGGCTCTGTGCTCCTGAAAGGCGTCGGGCTTCAGCCCATAGTGCCTGCTGTTCCCCGGATAGCCATGGAAAGGCACGGCGCCTGATATCGGCTCCAGCCATGACCGCATATACCTCGAGTCTGTGCCTAAGTGAGGTTGGTGACTGTATGGATGGTAAACCACTGATGACTGGGAGTGTACGGGGGCCCAGGAGGTGGAGAAGACGGGTGCCTTGGGTGCGAAGCTGCAGGAAGGATAGTCAGCGCACTCCGGTACTAGGGACGTCGGACGAGGGCCGGCTGGGTGCGAACCGGGAGCCGAGAACCGAGTTGCAGTAAGGACATCCTCGTTTTCATGGTTGATCAAGGAGTCCACATAATAATTACTTATGGGACCCGTGGTCGACATGTCGAAGCTTCCTTGACTCTTTTACATGCATCCGATTATTATATGGAGTGTATGTGTACTTTTTTATCTAGCCATAGAACAATCAAGGCAGGTAATTATTTCTCAACGCTTCCCTGGCTGCTATTGGCTGCCTCGCTGACACGTGATTATATTTACCCCCACAAAAATTGTACAGTGGATCAATGCGCCACTTATCCTGGGAAACCAATGCACATAAATCGGATTAAAGAATGTGCCCTGTTGCTCTTTCTCGTGGACATATTAGAGGTAACGTCAACATCCATGTTTCTTTATGAAGAAAATGTGCATTTGTAGAGCTAATGGTGGATCTGTATGTAGTCGCAGTGCAGACCTGCGCACATTACGTCTAAGACCGAGCAAGGGCACTATTTGATGGTGTAATCAATCTCTGTCTGGCAAAATCTACCGTATAGCCCCACGTTACTGACATTGATATTGAGCATTGAGGAGTTTAATGCATTGTTGAAGCCTTTTATATATCTTTATAAAACCTGCAGCACATTTGATTAAAATGAAGGGGTTTATATCTTCCTGTGGAAGGCTGTTCTAAACAGAGAGGGTAGCCTTCACAGTGGCTGCAAATAGACGGACGAGAGAGGGAATCAAAATAGGGGATGCAGGATACATCAATATTAAAGTTTACACTGTTTTAACGAGGGCGCAGCAGACCAAACAATTCCCTAAATGAGATCTGCGGAGATAGGAGAGGAGGGGATTCAGATTCTTGACAAGAAGCCCACTACAGCGGGCTATATTCGGCTAGTGACCGTTCGTGATTTTATGCCCATCAATAAATTTTAACGAGGACCATTTGATTGTTCATAAACGTGTCGTTAATATGACTGCATCCGAGTTCCTCGCTCAACATAAAGCACCTCTACTGTAAGCAAGAGAAACAATTCATATCAAACAAAAAGACAGAAGACAAGAAAGAGGAGACTGCAGAGCAGAGGAGGTAAAAAGGTTCGTTAAAGGGCTAACTAGATAAAAGCTTTTATACCAGGGATAATGTTACTCTTGTAGCTAATGGCAGGAGTTTACGGGCTTTGCCCTGCAATATAGTGCAGTTAGTCTGTTAGTAGACTGTGACACAGCTCTGCACTCTTACAAGGCGTTGCAGCGACAAAAGAAATGCTACTATACGATGAAGTAGAAGTAACTGAAGAAGTCACCAACAAAAAAATGACGTAATGGAATATAAATACTGAAAGTTTAATGTAATGTGTAAGGACTGGATGAGCTAGATAACAACAGAACAGATGCAATATTGAAATATTATATATTCGGTGCAGGAATATATTTGTACATTTTGAGAAACAATGTGATGAGTTTAAATCCATTTGGTGCACTATGGGGTATTTTGTGAGGATGCTGTTCATTGAATTGAATTTGAAATTAATCGAATTGAATTCTCTTTTACCCGTGGACCAAGGAAAAACAATTATGTTTATAACTGACAAACGTAAAATTATAATAGTGCAACCGACAAAAAACCCGATTCGTGTATAGGCCACTGAAATTACCTCAAACTTTCTGCACATACAAAATTAGAGGCCGATATGACAAATTTCAAAATAAAACCTAATTCACAAGTAATAAGTAGCCTACGCATGTAGTGCATCTGTTCGAAAGAAATGGAATTTGAAAACAAAATGTGAGTTTGTCATCGCCAAACTAGAAATATCAAATTACTCTTTAGTCCAGACTTATTTCAACCGTGAATTCTAACAATTGGAAATTAACCGACTGCTCAATTATTTGGACGTTAGACAACATTTTTCAGTGTACGTAGTCTATATAGGAAATGCGATACTTGTCATGGCGGCTGAGGTCAGATTCAACCATGAAATTTAAAAGGCCAGACGCCACACCTTAACCCGGATTACACCAAACGGGATCCTGGTGTGTGTGCATGTGCTGATCAATGCGAGAGCCTGTGGCGAGAGACATATTTCCCTACGTGTTTACAGAACTTTGACTAAATTAACCATATCTTAAATCAGATTGTTTTAAAGTTGTATGTTTTCTGTATGTTGAAGGTCTATGTCCGTTTATTATATACTGCTGCCATTAAAACAGAGTGAAAAAGATCTCAATGGCCGTTTGTTACCATAAAATATGGCCATACAAATACATTACATAGCCTGTATCTATCTGGAGTAATCCAGTGAATAATCGTTTACTGGGTGTGTGCAAGTGTACGCCTGTGTGTGTGTGTGTGTGTGTGTGTGTGTGTGTGTGTGTGTGTGTGTGTGTGTGTGTGTGTGTGTGTGTGTGTGTGTGTGTGTGTGTGTGTGTGTGTGTCTGTTTGTGTGTGTTTTAGGGAGTATGTGCCATTAATGAGAATTGTGGATTTTTATTCTATTCCACTTGTTTATCCATTTTTGTTGTGCTATGATAATAAAAACAGATTAAATCATGAAATATTCGTTTGTTGTTATTATTTCTTGCGTCTTTCATTTATCTTTGTTATTTCTTTGCACAATTGAAGTAGCAACTTCACTATTTAAGATGATACTGCGGAAGAACTCCTTCTTTCTTGTGTCGCTAAACCTTTTCGAATTTCCTATTTACACTTGTGCTCTAACATTTTGCAACAAAAAAAAATACAGCCGAGTAGTAGCCAAAACGAAATATAAACGTATAGGTGTTTTCGGGTTGCACATACAGCATAACCACTGACAATAGATATACTATTAGATAGGCTAAAGCAACGGTCATGGATATTTTTTTTGAGAAGGAGAAACATGATACGAATTTGTTCTGATGTCCGGGATGCTTTTAGAATGTGTTTGTATAGTCAGGTCAACTCAATTCTATTTTATACCGTCCAAAATTAGCCAAAAAATATGCCACTGAAGGCGCTCCACTGATGCAATATAGGTTCTATCCTTACACTCTAAGATTAAATGAAGTTTATGTTCTCATCTGATTCGTCCTACATCTCAAATGCAAAGCAGTTTATACGTTTATAACAACTTAATCAAGCAGTGCAAATCACAACAACACTTTCAACTGATGCTATTATTCCGCCACAGTAGAAGCTTGGATATGACATCTCCCAGTTACACGATTAATTAAAAAAATAACAAATACGCTTAAAACGGTTGTACTTACGCAGCATTACGCAAAAGATGATAGGCTAATGTTTGCATGGACACAGCTTTACTGGAGTGAACAGTGTCGTTTTTTGTTTAAGATAAAGGCAAGTAGCCTAATGAAAAGGCTCGAGCCATTATAATAAGAGTGGATGCTAGCCTATCAGACACAAACAGTGAGTTGCAAATAAAGATTATACTATTGAACAAGGGAGCTTCAAATAAGACAGCGATTTGGTCCGCAGGTTAAACAGAAGACCAAATATACAGACCTGCAAAAAACACAGTATACACAATGGTTGATAAATACACGCTAAAGATGACTCTGTGTATCCTTATCATCATAAAGCATCGGCTTTATTATTAAAGAAGATGCTTTAACAAAAGAGAAGGATCAACACGCTGATTATCAAGCTCAAAATATCGCCTATGAGTGTTGACGTAATGATGATTCATCTTCATTATCAAGGAAGTCTAAAACGTTTGTTTCTTTTTATTTCCATCAGTACAAACAGTTTGTAGGATTGTCGGGTGGATGACTAACAAACGAAGGAGCCGCTTTATGCCTTGAAACATGACTTTTTATGTATGGTCACATGTGCTAGCTACTGTTTGTCATCTGAAACCTCATCTCACCTGTCCACAACGGCGATCTTAAGCGTTATTTTCTCGAGGAAATAGTAACAGTAAATTTTCCCATGAACCTTTCTGATCCAACGGGCCTTTCTCTCCCCAACACATTCGTGGTGCAGCTTAACCAAACTGGAAACATTGGATCAAGGGATCTGTGCAATTGAGAATTCAAAATGGATATCACAAGTTATTCATAAGGTTCCATGTGCTGAACAAAAGACCACCACGCAACCGACATTTACTGTGATCAGCCACAACAATATCAGTAGCAATGCAGTGTTCCCCATCGAAGATAATCGTTGCATAGTGCATATTATAGTTCCAGAGAATCAAACATGCCTCTTAATCATTTTTCTTTTCAGACGGTTTCAAAAGCATTTCCTTTTTTAATCATATGACTTAATAAAATCCTTACTATGTTCAGTATGGCAAGTTCCGAGACCCCTTGTTGATTCTTACATATATTTTCATGGCGACTAGGCCTGCCGCAGTGAAATACATTTTCTATTGTCGTGCTACAGAACTGTTTTTCTTTCATTAAAAAAGACGAAGATATCCTGTAGGAGAAAAATCATGATCACGTGAATTGTAGAACGAGCTCCATGTGGCATTTTGTAGCCTTAATGTTCTTTTTTGCGCAAACAGCTGCCAGTTTCAAAACATTCATGTGCAAAAAGAAATTATTAGTTTCAAACATTAAGAACAGGCACATTGTGAGTTTCATTCCGTCAACAATGGTCAAAAAATATAAGTTAAATATTCGAATTCTTCCGGTGAAAGAAGGTATAATGTTATTTCCCTCGTGCCCTGGGTTTATACGTCTACTGACAAAAATACAAAAACCGCTTTACAAATGAAGTACGAGGTGATCATTTTGCCTTTATAACTATTAACAAATGAACAATGCATGTCCATTAAAGTCATGTTAGCATATTTGGTTCATGTCTGATCATGCCAGTCAGTGGCAGTACCACATCTTCAGCTGTCCCAAGGAACTGTAAAGCCCCCCAGTTCCTATGCGCCACTACAAAGTGGACTAAATTGCTTAATATGGTTTTAGGGTGAATCTTTGCAGCTCTCAGGGTTGTTTCCACTGCTGTAAAGTCTTTGTCACTGATGCATTCCAAGGGAGACACTCTTTCACTGAGCTGAATGAAAGTGACTTTGGATTCCAGACTGTCTCTTCCAGTTGCACTACCGCCAAAGGGAGGGGGGACTGAGAAAACATGGGGAAATGGTGAACAATTTAAAGTCTGGACTCTCTGGAAAGATGCTGACCGCGTCATATTAACAGACTGTTCTATAAATGAGTTATTGAGTTTCTTTAAAATAAGATAATCCCTTTTCTGACTATACTTTTATTTTCCTAAATAACCGTTGGTTGATTTGTGCTAAAACAAGTATTATCTGTTAAAAATGTTAATTTTTAAATTGATTACTGGATTAGACGAGACTTTAATAAAGTAAGGAATATATGCTTTGGAAAGTCAGCGGCTAACTCGCGAGTTAATAAATAAATAAATGAGCCCATATGTAACAGCAATTGGTCAAATTAGTTGCTATTGGACTACGATATAGGATTTGTTGGCTGACTCACCCAACCAATCAGTATAATTAAAACTCGGTATAAGTCTTTAAAGCTAGGATCTTAAGTGATCGGGAAAATTTGTGAAATAGTATAGGCCTATTTATACTACATTAGTTACCTAAGTGCCTTTAGCTCGTTAAGAGGCAAGAAAAAAACTAAAAGTGCATAATCAAACTTGACAGTTGAAAAATACTAACAATAATTAGAATTATAAGAAATTAGGATATTAAGTATATGACACAAACTAGTAAAGCATTGTAATGTACACAAATAATGTTGGCAGGAATTTCAGTGAAAAATAATAAAGAAATAGGCTTCAAATAGCAAAGCATGACTTCCATGTCATGTTTTGTGTTCAAATTAAATTGTGTTTTTGGATAATATGAACTTTTAAAGTAAGAATTATTAAAGAGCACAGTGTCATATATATTTAAATACAAGGCCACCTCTCACTACAATCTTCCCAGAATATTAGAAATTTCAAAACTGGTGTTTCATGGAATTTTGGAATGAAACATGTCAAGCAGCATGTGCATGAAGAAGACTTAGTTATCAAGAAATGTGTCAATACACATCCATTTCTTGTAATAGGCCCAGATCAAATTGTCAGATGTGGCAAGTATGTGACATCTCTCTATGCATCCATTTATCTATCCATCCATCCATCCATCCATCCAACCGCACAGCCAGTCATCTATCTATCCATCCATCTATTCAGAACATCTTAAAGCAGCTGACAGATGCAATACAACGCAGTCTAAAACTTTACCCCATGTTGTTTACAACCTATTCTCCTTCTGAGAGCCTCAGAAGCTTTTACAGCCCACCACAAAATAACAGCAAAGAAAGAAAACGTCTCTGTCCAAGGCATTGCAGCTCAGTTCATTTACAATGCCATTTGCGGGGACCTAGGTGACTATAGTGGGTAATTCAGCGGAAATTGTGCCCTTGATGAAGACGAACTGACGTAATCAAGGCAGTTTATTGTTGCCGAGCCAGAAAGCCAACCCCAACAACATGAAACTACCTAAACCACGCTTCAGTTTCGCGCAAAATGGGTTAAATCCAAGGAAAAGGACAATGCATGCAGAAGCCAAGTGAGGATACACTCTCTCCAGCACGAAGAGAAAAGGCGAGTATCAAAACAATAAAACACACTAGGGCTGCAACCAAACTACCTCCCTAACACTGCATGTAGACAACTTTTATAGCCCCGCATGCCTTGACTTGTTAACTCATAAAAAACCGTGTCAGTGTTAATATGCCATTGCTGTAATTTCACAAATCGCATTGTAGCAGCAATACCATTTAGTCTGTTATCTTAAACAGTCAAACTTTAAAAATCGAATCCGAAAGCACAATGCTAAATAATCAGCAATAAACATTTTGATTCCAGTGAAAAAATAAAACTGAAATCAGCAGCAGGCTGATGAATAGAAAATGATGCAGGCGTGCACCGTGTGTGCCACGCGAGCTGTCTCCCCTGACATATGTGGCATACATTGCAGAACAGGAAATAAAAATATATAACGTTTAAATCTGAGTCCTACCTTCACTTGTGTCCTGCGGCGCCTACCCGGTTTGTTATCCACGTGTTTGCAGTGATGTTGTTGTTATTATTGTCCCGGCAGCCGTTGCGCTCGTGGTCCATTTTATCCACCATCTTTCTTATCTCCTGCTGCCATAAAGCTCCATTATCCCGGGTGGAGGCGGCTGCCTCTTCCAGCCCAGCGCCTCGGCTGGATCCTGCACATTGCAGTCTCTGTTGTGTGTATTAGCCCTCCTCCACACACACCTTTAAACGCATCTTTACTGCTGCAGCACATTATATTTGCAGATCATAAAATCCACCCCCAACGCTTTCCAGGGCGAACCTGACATTAGAATTTTATGACCTTGACTTACTGTGGTCACCTGGATAATATTTAAATCAACGTTATGGTCTCTCTCTCTTCTATTAAAACTGCCATAATCTCCTTCTCTCATCCGCAGTGTCTCTCCCTCCCTCTGATTTGCACCATACCAGGGGAAGGACAAAGTTGGCAATACCTTACTGTTTCCCCCTCCTTTTATTGTTTTGGAATCGTTTGCCATCACATTTCTTAATATCGTAGTGCATGCATATTATACATTGCACGCAAATGCCACAGCAACAGACACCAACGAAGAAGCGACACAAGTGGAAAAACATTCCTTGTAGATGAGAAAAGTGTAAATGTTTACATGCCACGAGTTATTTACAGACTGCTTGAGCCTTATTTATTTTTCGGTTCATTTTATATTACAATTATCATTGCATGGTAATGGCACCCCACTGTTCCAATGCTGCTGCCAGTGTTCACCTGGAACTCAAGTCTAGTCTGCAGGACACAGCTTCTTATACCTCATAATAGGAAGGCACGCCGTCTGTGTGTGTGTGTGTGTGTGTGTGTGTGTGTGTGTGTGTGTGTGTGTGTGTGTGTGTGTGTGTGTGTGTGTGTGTGTGTGTGTGTGTGTGTGTGTGTGTGTGTGTGTGTGTGTGTGTGTGTGTGTGTGTGTGTGTGTGCGTGCGTGTGTGTGTGTGTACATAAAATATGAAAAGAAATTTGATTAATGATAATTGAATGCATTATAACATGACACATGCATGTATGTCTGTCTATGTCTGTTTCTGTCATGTATATGCAAACTCATGTGTGAGTGTGTGTATGTGGCCGTGTGTATGTTTAAATGTGAATGAATGTGTAATTTTTTTTTAACTCTTCATGAATAGTTATAAACTGCGCCGTGCTCCCTTTCTCGACTTTCCCTGTTGAGCTTCTTGAGCTTCATGCGTCTGTTTTGAAACCAAATCTTGACTTGTCTGTCGGTCAGGTTGATACTCCGGCTGATCTCCAGGCGGCGCTCCCGAGACAGATACATGTTGAACAAGAACTCCTTTTCCAGCTCGAGCGTCTGGTGCTTTGTGTAGGGACACCGCTTCTTCCTTCCACTCTTGGCTTTTAACCAGTTTCCCGTAGTCTTTTCCGCGGATAAATCATCTAAAAAGCAAGAGAGAGGCAACAATGAGCAACTGCGTGCCAAATCCTGGCACTCATGTTGTGCATATGATCGTAAGCACATTCATAACACCCATCAAAATACAGTGGATGCTTCACACACACTCCTATAGCTCACACATCCACATAACAGTTTCGTTCATCTGGATCTAAATGATTATGAATTACAAGAACAACTTTACCTGAGTGTAGATCCCATCTTTTGCTACAACTCCGACTGCTTGCAAATTGGTGTAGTGTAATGATATAAATAATAAGATCAAATCAAACTAGGGTGTGTAAG